>NW_006209847.1:4451101-4454258 GCF_000334495.1 Tupaia belangeri chinensis | reverse complement strand
TCCAAAAAAAAAAAAAAAAAAAAAAAAAAAGAGTGAGCTAGGGGGCAGCAGGTGGCATGGTGGTTAAGACGCTGGACACCCACATGGTCAACCATGGTTTGAGTCCCAGACATGACAGCTTGCTTTCCCACTTTCCCTCTTTTTCTCTCTGGAGAGTGTGTGTGCCCTATAGCAAATTAAAAATAATATTAATAATAAATAAAATTAATTTTTTTTTAAAAAGATTGGGCTAAATGTGTATAGATAATGTGGAAAGGGATCAAGAAAAATTAATTGAAAAAAAGCAAGTTACATAACAGTACCTACTGTATGGGCTCATTTGTGATTTTTAAAGGATATTCCCTTATATTTACATATCACAAGAAAACAAAAAGTAAAACCAAAGAAATCTCCTGAAAGGAGAACCAAGAAACTGTTTGTGTACTCTGAGGATGGAGCTGAAGAATAGGAGCACAGGGAACAGCAGTTAGTGTAATGGCTATGTCGCTGGGCTCCCATGTAGTTAGTCGACCGCGGTTCGCGTCCTGGACCTGGTGGCTTAAAACTCACGCTGGGCGCGTGTGCGTACATGCCCAAGATCCCGAGAGGAGAATAGAGGAGAAGGGATTGCGGTGTGGCCATCCCCCCTGGGGGGTGATTTCTCGCTTTGTCTCTCTGTCTCGCTCTGTCTGGCGAGCACACGCACCTTGTAGCAAAAAAAAAACCTCTCCCCCCCCAAAAAAAAGAATAGGAGCACCGAGAGTGGTAAATTTACTTTTCTGCTTGTATTGAGGTTTGTTTTTGTTTTTAAGGCTTTTGCTATAGGCAAAACCAAAAGCATGTGCTTGTCAAAAAGTGACCGAGATAGTGAGAGGGAAAATGAGAAATTACTCCCCGAGGGGACGGTCTTACGGTAATCCCCTGTCCTCCTGGTATTTTGGACACACAGGCGCACACACACACCTGATGTGATTTTCTTTTCGTTTTCTTTTTAAATTATTTTATTTAACTTTACTTATTTATTTTAATTTGACCAGAGAGGGACAGAGAAAGGGAAAGTAAGAAAGCAAGTTGCCAGGTCCAAATCTCAAACTGTGGTCAACCATGTGGGAGTCCAGCTCCTTTAACCACCATGCCACCTGCCAGCCCTCACCTGGTATGATTTTCAAGTCACCAGGTCAGGGACTTAAACTGTGAGCAGCCATGTGGGGGTCCAGCACCTCAACCACCATGGCACATGCTGGTCCCTGCACTGAGTTTTTAAATCACTAAGTATTATTATTATCATCCTTTTAAATAATTATTTTATTTAACATTATTTATTTATTTTAATTTCACCAGAGAGAGACAGAGTGAGAGAGAGAGGGAGAGTGGGAAAGCAAGGTACCAGGTCTGGGACTTGAACCATGGTCAGTCAGGTGGGAGTCCAGCACTCTTAACCACCACACCACCTGCCTGCCCCAGTATTATTATTTCCTACAAGGTTAAAAATAAATATATGGGACTGCCAGGTGGAATGCTAGTTAAGGCACTGGACTCCCACACGGTGGCCCATGGTTCGAGTCCTAGATCTGGTGGCTTGCTTTCTCACTTTCCCTTTATCTCTTTTTGTCTCTCTCGGCCGAATTTGAGATAATAAATAAAGTAAAATAAAAAATTTCCAAAATAAATACGTATTTGTTCATTTGGGGGAGATAGGAAGGGTTGGGAGGTAACAAGGGAGAAGTGCCAACATGCTTGCGGAGCCCCGGTTTGAGACGGTCATGACTGGGGAAGAACTCACATTTGATTCTGTTGTCTACAGACACCCAGGATAGGTTTGCCAGCCAGGAGACTTGGGGAAGCAGGGTGTAGCAAGATCTACCTGTGTTCGACAGGAAGAGTGCCCCTCACTCTTTCAGGGTACGCTATGGTGCTTCTGCTTTCCCTTGGACCACAGTATTGTGAGGGCTCCTGGAGGGAACCAAGCAGGCACCCATTAAAAATATCTGGTGTAGGACCACCAGATGGTGTAAAGGTTATGCAGTTAGACTCCCACATGGTCGACCACAGTTTGAGTCCTGGACCTGGAGGTTTGAAACATGCCGGGCATATACATGTGCCTGCCCAAAATCCCGAGAGGAGAATGGAGAAGGGATTGCGGCTGGCCATCCTCCCCCAGGGGTGATTTCTTGCTTTCTGTCCTTCTGTCTCTCCAGTGAGCTCACATGCCCCATAACAAAAATCTCTTAAAAAAAAAAAAAATCTGGTGTAGGGCTACTCTGTGGCCTGGTGGTTAAGATGGCTGGACCCTACATGCTCAACTGCGTACAGAAACATCCCAGGCAAGCGGGCATGAATGCTCCAAATCCCGAGATGGAGGAGAAAAGATTGAGAAGGGTGTGTTCTCTCTCTCTTCAGCAAGCGCATACACTCTGGCAAATTTAAAAAGCAAGCAACAACAACAACAACAAAAACACCACCTGGTATAAACCAAGCGTAGCAGTACAGGTCTGTAATCCCAACCACCCAAGAAGCTGAGGTAGGAGGATCGTGAAATTGAGGCCAGTCTGGGCAACACACGGAGACCATATTTCAAAAATAAAGTAAAATCTGGGCCAGCAGATGGTGTGGTTAGGGTGGCCGGATTCCACATGGCTGACTGTGTCAGAACCCACAGCTTGAAAAACACGATGGGTGCATACACGTGCCCAAAATCCTGAGAGGAGAAATGACTATGGAGTGGTCATCCCCCTGGGGGGTGCTTTCTCACTTTCTCTCTCTCTTTCTTTATGGTTCTGGCAAATGTATGCAGTCTATAGCAAAAAAAAAAAAAAAAAAATCTGGTGGTAGCCCAACCTACCTAGGTAGTGCATTCCTTAGCATACTGGACTGCATGTTGGAAGCCACATGGCTGACCACAGGTTCAGTTACCAGGGTAGGCCTGAAAGCACTCTGCAGATGGGGGGTGGCCACTGGAGACCCTGAAGAGCTACAGGGCTGGAGACAGGGGATCAAGGTATTGGGAGACCCTGTCCAGGATCCTTGCCCTCTCAGCCTGTCTCCCATGTACACACATGCTTTCTGTCACTAAAAATATGTATCTGGTGAGTCTATCCAGTTGCTTAACACAGTTTGGCCATAAGGGCTCAATAAAAGGAGCAGTTAAGACCCCACCCCTGCCTAGTGGGGCATTCCT
>NW_006209847.1:4449677-4451070 GCF_000334495.1 Tupaia belangeri chinensis | reverse complement strand
CATTCCTGGCCTGGCTCCAGTGGAAACATGAGAAATATCTGATATTTCAAAAGAAAAATAACTGACAGGTTTTGAGCACAGGCTGGCAACACTAGATATGAAACAAAGGCCTGGACATGATGGCCGAAGTCTGAGGTTTCCACTCAGGGAGACTAAAAGCAGGTAATCCTGGCCTTGAGCATAGTGAGCCTTTGGGGGAAAGGTCAAGCTCACTCTCTGCCACTTCCCCCTTCGACTAGGGACAGGTTGGCGTGGGGAATTGGTGCCCTTCCCAGACTAGAACTTGAAACACAGAAAGAAGGGTAGTGTCATGGGGCTTCCTCTCCAAGGCCGCCCGCCCCGCTCCCAGAACTGACTCCCAGACCGCGGGAAAGTCGGGCACGGAGGGGACAGCAGGGAAACGCCGCCCAGCAGGGGGCAGTGGCAGAAGCACATTCACCCGCCCCTGGGAACCGCCCGGCGCCTTTGGCCTCAAAGTATCATTCCCGTCCGAGCTCAGCGAGGGGACAAAGGTCTTCCACTCAGCAGACACCCCCATAGAATCCGAGACCCGAAAAAGGGGGTCCTGAGTCCCTCATCTTATTTCATTTCCCTAGAGCTCGGAATCTTAAGCCCAGACTTGATGGGAAGCCAGTCAGTAGGTATACAAAAACAAAATGCAAAACAAGAAAAATAAATGAGCCCCGACCTCTTGGGGCGAAAGAGGGTGGCCCTTGCTCAACCCCACCCGCTGTGACTCACCTCCCTGCGCCCGGTGCCAGGCGAACAGGGCGGGGCGGGTACTAAGGTGGGCTCCATCCCCGAGCCCGAGGCGCGCCGACAAGCTCCAGCGTGTCCCCGCGGGTGTCCCTGTTTACTCGGTGCCCGGGAGCGAGGTGGGGGCGGGCCCTCCCCGCCCCTCCCCCGCGCCTCCGCCACAGGCCGCAATCCCGGTCCCCGTCTCAGTCTCCAAATCAGAGCTCAGCCTTTCCAGTGCCTACACTGCGAACTGGTGCCCCTGCCCCCACTCGCGGCTGGGGACACAGTCAGGGATCCCCGAAGAAATCCGACCTGTGCCCAGACCTCCGGGTCCTGGAATCCTAGAGCTGTGACACCAAGTTCCAAAGGGGAGCAGCTCAGCCCTCCCTGCCCACTGCCAATCCCCCTGGTCCCTTCAGCTCTAGGGAGTACACGGGAACGCCCCAGTCAGGGCAGAGCACACCCTAGGCCCCAAACCCACTAGCGGGCTTCCGGGACCCCCACTCTGGGACAGCTTTCCAGAACTCCAAATCCTGCCGCTGCTCCGACTCCCCCTCCCCAAGGCGCCAAATTGGCGCATGCGCACACGCAGGATTGCCGCGTAGCTCTTTCCCCCCCTTTTTATTTCCCCGCCCCTTCCCTCCCTCCCTCCCTC
>NW_006209847.1:4435001-4449557 GCF_000334495.1 Tupaia belangeri chinensis | reverse complement strand
AGGAGGAGCGAGGAGTAAAGCTGGGGGTGAAGGGTTTGGATTGGGGGACAGGGGGTGCACCCCCATCAGCAGGCCCTCCCCGAGGGGCTCAGAACTCTACCTCTTCACCCACGCCCCTGGTGCGCTCTGCCGAAGGAAAGAATAAGAATAGAAGAGGGGGGGAAGGAGGAAAAGGGGGACCCCCCAGCTGGGGGGCGAAGGTGAGAAGTAGCAGGACCAGCGGGGATGCAAGCAGCAGCCCACACCATGCTCCCCCCCCCCCGCCGCTGCTGCTGCTGCCCCTGCTCTCAGCTCTGGTCGTGGCCGCTGTCGATGGTGAGTGAGATTCCTCGGCCCCCTTGGACCCCTGGGGATACCCCCTCCCCAACCCCCACTCCTGCGTATGGATGGGGAAGGGAGCTGCGGGAGGGGGTGTCTTTTGTTATCCCAGTCCAGCTTGGGCAACTGCTGCTTCTGGGACCCCCCAGCCCAGACAAAGACCAGGGGCCTGGGTACGGAAAAAAGGGTTCCCCCTTTTTCAGATCTTGGGATTGAGAGGCCTTCTCTTCCTATCTTCTCGGGGAGGGCCTTTGCCTCCCCTACATCCTCCACCCCCCCACCTCCATCTGAATTGTGAAGGAATCTGGATTTGCAATGTACGGAGGCAAAGGGGGGGCTTTTTGCGGTGGCCTCTGAAGCTCTAAGGGGAGCCAGGCCAGGAGTGCCCCACTGGGCAGAGGGCAGGCAAGCCTGGGAAGGCTGTGGGTGGGGAGAAGGAGGGCCGCCTGCTTGGCTTGGGTGTGGAATCTGGGCCCCAGAGCCCAGGCAGGGGAAGCCTGGGTCCGGGGTCCTGCGCAGGAGCCTGGGTTCTGAAGCGGCCACTTCCCCCTCGCAGGGCCTCTGTCAGTAGCCTGGGTAGGGCTGTGTTGGCGGTGGATAGGAGGGCCAGCGATGCTATGTGACTTTGAATTTTCCTTCTTAATTCCTGGGAGCTTTGAGATGAAAAAACGTCAGATGTCATCATTGGGGAAGGGGACTGGAGAACAGGCCCGGAATGCTGGGGTAGGAGGGTGAGGGGAAGCTGGTTCCTCCCTGGCTCTTAGCTTGATCTCAGTTTGAATTGGAAGGAGAGTTAGAGGTTGGACGGGGGTTAGGGCTATGCCCCCGTACCCCAGTTTTCTGCCCCTTTAGTAAGCGTGAGAGCTCCCGCCTCTCCCCTATTCTATCCTATGTACGCACACTTTGCTCATGTAGCATTGGGTTTGGGCTAGAACTATGTCCTTTGATAGAAATGGGGTGCCCTCTCTCCCCTTTTTCTGTCAGCTGTTTTTTGTTCTTTTTTTTTTTTTCTCTTACTGTGAGTCACTGGTTCAAATATTGCCCAAGCTTGAAGCTAGGGTCATGGGGTTGGGCTGGGCCAGGTCCCTGCTTTGAGAGGGGTGACATCTCACCCCTTCCCGTCATCTTATAGAAGCCTTCTCACAGGGACAAACTGGGCCCCATAACATCCTACACCCCCTCATCTGGCTTCTAAATCTTGCCAGACTGGGATTGGGAAAGTTTTTCTCTGAAACCAGATTATCTCCCCCTCCACCCTCTCCCTAACTTGCTTCGGTTGGGGGAGGAGAGTTAGAGGCTCTGAAGCAGCAGTGCCAGAAAACCAGTGGCCGTTGGTCATGCCATCTTGGGGACATCATGCTGTCTTGGGGACGTCTGCCTGCACTCCCCTAGAGATGCCCAAGAGGAGGGGAGACACATGCCCCAAATAGTCTCCAGATCAGCCCCCACAGCCAGCCCCTGCCATGCCTCTCTCCACTCTCATGCCCTTTGATCCAGCCTTGGGAGGTGAGAGGGAAACGGAGACAGAGAGTGTTGGGTGTAGTTGCTTCTGGGAGCGCTAGCACAACATTTTTAAGGGATGCACTCTCAGGAGCCCCAAGGCGAGGGTAGATGGAGGTAAGCTGTCTCTGGAAAGCAGGGAAGGCCAGGCCAGTTTGGAATGGGAATGGGTCCTAGCAAACTTCACCCCCAGGATCCTGAAGAGGTCCTGTTTGCCACACCAAGTTCATTGGTGGCGATTGGAAGATGGATGCTGGACATGTTCTACTTAAGTGCCTCCTACCCTTTCTTTAAATCTCTGTCCAAGCCAGTACAGTACAATATCCTCTGCTGAGACAGAACTCTAGCCCAAGTCCTGGCCAGGCAGCAGTGAGAGGACCCTTCCCCAAACACACCAGTATTCCTGCCTTGGGAACTGGACCGCAAGCTCAGCTCCACCCACCCTGGGGTTTGGGGAAGCGGAATTGCATAGAGATGCAGGTCCTGTTCCATCCAAGGCAGCCTAGGGTATGCCCTCATCCCTACCCCTGGTCTGGAGTCCTGCAGACACATGTCTTCTCTGCTCCTGGGCAGCTTCTGTCCACCCTCCCTTCCTCCCTCTGCTCCTCCTCCCAGAGCCTTCCCCTGCCTTCTCTCCTTTTCCTGAAAGTGCCCCTGGAGTCCCCTTCTCTTTGGAGTGCAATGTCACTCCCCGCAAATGACCACATTGAGCCCACTTGCTCCTGGGGAGGATGGAGAAACAGATGGGTGGGGAATGGGAAAGGATGATCCGGGGCCCTGCTGAGATGAGGGAACATGTTGTGGTGAGGAGGGCAGCCCAGGCAGTTGGGTTCGGAGACGGCTGACTGCCTGCCTTCTTCCCTCACCCCTCCACACACCTCCTCCAGCCGTGTATTTGCTGTCAGTTACTAGGAAAGTAAACAGTTGAGGTGAGGTATGAAGCTGGGGGTTAGCCTTCTGGGTGCCCGATCGAAGGTTCCAAACTCCTTTCTCCCTTGTCCATCTCAGATAATTCAGCGTCTCCCCTTTTTCAAAGTGAGGATGTATAGGAAAGTCATCTTGGGATTGGAGGGACATTGTGATGTTTGGGGCTGCCTTACAAGACTTCCTTTTCTTCCTATCACATTCTCCCTCCCTCTCCCTCCATTTTCTCCATATTTTTTTGCCCTCTGCCACTCCCCCATTACTGGCCTCCAAAGGATGTCAAATCCTGTCCAAACGCCCCCACTCTTCAAACTCTTCCTTACCTTAGGGAAGACGTTCCTTCCTTGAGCCTCACCTCTTTCCTCCTGTGCAGTGTCAGCCCTCACACACAGAACCCCCAAGTCCAGGGGTGGTTTCCCCTGACCCCTGCCTTGTACTCTCTTCTCAGGGCCCTCCCCACCTCTTGGACTGTCCACCCTTCTGATCCTCCAGCTTTGGATGGGGGACTACTATCCCTGGGAAATCTGGATGCACCTTGGTGGAACTGTGCCAGGGCCCCCAACTTGGCGGTGCCGGCGTGAGCATTCAGGGAACCTGTGTGTTCTGTCCCAGATTTCAGCCTGGTTAGCAGGATCCTGCATTGTTTGGAGAAGGAAGCAGTTGGCTCTGAAGTGTTTCCGGTGCCGTGGCCTCAGGCACCCACGTAAAACCTCCCTAGGAAAGAGGTGAGGAGTGTGGGAGAAGAGACATGTGTCCCTCTGGCTCCCCCAAGGGAGACAAGAGTTTCTCCCCAGCCTTGGCTACTTTGGCTGAAGAGCTGTAGCCTTTCTACCGGCCCTGGCTCCACAGGCGGCCTTGGCTCCTGTTCTGGGTCTCTTGTGGTCAGGCACTGCTAGGGCTGAGACTTTGTCTCCCGAGGAGGGTATATGCTGCTCTTCACCCCACTCCGAGTCTCAGGGGGGTTGTCATTCTCTGAGTTCATCCCAGGACAACTGTGTCATCCTCTTGGCAAGCTCTGTACTGAGCCTCCTTCCTGTCTGTCTGTCTGTCATCAGCGTGTGCCTTCTCCATCTTCCCAAACCTCTCTGTCTGTCATCCTCTTGGGTCATTTCTCTTATTCCCCATTTCTTGTCACCTTCTCTGCTCTGACTCTTTTAAACTCTGTCGCTTGCCTTAGTTTTCTCCATCTGGCTCCATTCACCTTTGTGCAGGGTGTCCCCGGAGTTACCTGGGTGCAGGAGGCTCCCCTGGGTATTCCTACTTGCCCCTAGCCCTTACCTTGCCTTTTGGAGTTATTTTTCCTCTCCCAGCCAGACCTAGAATGCCCAGTTCGATTGTGAGCGCTCCCCCTTCACTTTCCTACACATTCCTATCTCTTCCCCCTCCTCCAATTTTGGGAACGAGTTTTGGAGAGAATGTGTCTGGAAGAAAAGAACTTGATACACGTCGTGGGCTGAATCGGGGGTATTTCAGAAGGAAGGAGAGAGGCTAGATTTCTAGCAGAACTTCCTTTCGATCAGCAGCCTAAGCACTGGAGAAAGATGGGGAATGGGTCAGGGTCTCAGTGCATTTCTTTTTGGTGTGCATGGGCCATGTGGGGGGAGGTGGGGGCTGGAGGGTAGGTGGAGAGGGCTTATGAAGGTCTGGTAAGAGATACGGTGACCTCTGAAGGCATTTGAGGGGTCTGGATTTTATCTGTGGGGAAAGGAAAAGATGGTGGGGAGGTCACGGGTCAGGCTAATGTCTTGCTGAGTCAATATTGACTCAGGATGGAAGGGGGAGACCCTGCCCCTCCCCTGCCAGTCCAAGCCACCCATCCGTCCATCTGTCCAGGCCGCAAAGCAGAGTCCCAGACTCAGGAATGACAAAAATGTGTCTGAGCCTCACTGAGCTGCGGGAAGGAGCCACCGGGTAACACCCAAAATACATAAAATTCAGTGAAAAGCTCTTGGTTTGGGTCTGGGAGGCCCTTGCTGCCCCACCCCCACGTGTTTGAAAGTTTAGATTCCTGTAGTCTCTGCCTCTCAGCCCCTGGGCACCCCGGGCTCCTCTGTGCCCTTAGATCATGTGGCTCCCCTAGAAAACAAGCCCCCACCAATCTCAGAGGGAGAGCCTGTTTCTCCCACTGCCCTGTCTGCTCTCGAAATGAGCCCCAAGGATGTCTCTCATGATCCCCACGTATTTCAGGGAGTACGGCTGAGGTCTCACCTTTCTCCCCTGCCCCTTCTCCCAAGGAGTTATGAGGGTATGTCTCCCTCCTATGGCGAGAACTCCTTCAGGGCCTGGACTTCCCTGTCACCCTTTCTTCTCTGGCCAGGCATTCTTTCCCCCATTCTCAGGCCCACCCCCCAAAGTCCTAGAATGGGACAGAGGATACCAGCCAAGGCTCGAGCAGGGCAGTGGGTTCCGTGTTGTGTCTGGACGCACACCCAACCCCACACCTCCTGCCCTGGCTTCAGCTTGGTGGCCCGGGGGGCCATGGCTGGGCTGGGCGCCTGGGTTTTGGGGGGGCAGGGTGTTGGCCAAGTTAGCATGGCGGTCACATTCATCCCCAGTCAAAGCTGAGAACAGACGGCCCCTGTGTCCTGGTGTTCTTCCTGCACCCTCGCTCGCTCTCCCTCTCCAGTGCTCTCCTCTTCTCCCCCGTCTAGCTTCTGTCCCGTTCTAGTTACTCTCTCCTCCTTCCCTCCCCTCCTCTCTGCAGAGCCCTGAAGGCCACCCTTCAGGTGGTCCTGGTCCTTCTCCCCACTCCCAGTGCTGGAGAACCAGAGTCCTCTCTGCCATTTCCCTTTTGAATCCAGCTCCATCCTCATGACGCACGCGGGAACCACCCACTCCACTGCTAACCACTCCGTGCCTCAGTTTCCTCTCCGTCCCCTGGGTACTGCAGCCCTTCACAGGCTGTGGGGCTCTTCATGAGTTAATACTTAGAGTGTTTCCAGTGACCATGTTCAAAGCGTTAGCTTGTGTCATTAAGAAGCCCCAGTTCTCATGAGGGGTGGCAAGTGGGGGACCATTAGTTGTCCCCAAATCTAGGGCAGTTATTCCCTCCTCTACACTGCAGGCCACAGGTGGGTTGTCTGGGTGCTGGATTCTGATGCAGAAGCTCAGCTGAGGGGAGTGGAGGTGGCCTCACCTCTAAGCAGATTATGTGTTTCCTACCCACCCCCACAGCTCCCTCCCTGCTCAGTGAGGCTTCCCTGGCTGTGTAGACTGCCCCAAAGTAGGTTATTTGTTTCTTTCCTCCCCTCTCCCCCTGAAGGAAATCAAAGACAGACCTCAGCCTTCTCACTGGAGATTCCTGGGGCTCTCTCCACCATCGCTGACACGAAGGAAGTTCTTTCACGTATCTCTCCTAGATCTTCGCTGCCCTGGCCCCCCAGCCCCGTCTCTGTCCCTGGCCTGAGGAGGTGCTGTGCACAGGCCCTGAGCCCTCTCCTCCCCCTCTCCCCATCCCCCACACCAGCCCTCCTAGAACACATCTGGTTTGTGAATCTCTCTCATTCCAGCTTTTGGAGTTTGCCAGCTGCTGTTTCCTCTGTCGAGTTCAGGCCAAAAATGGGGGTGGGGGACAGCAGGGGGACTGAGTAGGGGCCAAAGGAGGGGGGACCATGGCTGGGATGTGGGATGGAGGGGAGGTTAGAGTGACCAACCCGTGACCTCAGGCCCTGGCTGTGAATCCTGCCCTGGGGAGGAGTGGGGGCATGGACTAAAGCCCAGGTGAGGGAGCGAGGAAGGGCTGTGGGGCCTGTGGTGGCATGGGGTCCAATTCTGGGCTCCAAACATCCCATCTGCCTGAGTCCCATTCCAGCCCCCCCTCTGCCCCCTCCGCCGCCTCGGCTGGCCAGGGGAAGCAGTCGGTTCTCCGGCATGCTAACTAGGCTGGCGGGCTGTGTTTCCCGGGAAGACCTCACAGCTGGCCCAGTGGGGCAATGAACTCAGCATTATCCACCTCCTCAAGGGGCCTTTATTCCCAGCTCAGGGTGGGGGGTAGGGGAGGGGATGGGGGGCTGGCCAGGCCATCCTTGATGTGTTTCCTGAACCCGGCTCTCCTGGCCAGGGGCCTGAGTGCAGTCTCCTCTGCCAGAGCTGGGCATTAGGGAGGGGGCACCTCGGTGTGGCCCCCATGGGACTCCCTTTTCCAGAGCCCTTATACTCTGCCTCTGCCCTGCGACTGAGTGAGTTGTGCACAGCTGTCTTCCCAAAGGACTGTGGCCCCCTCCCCACGGGTGGGGGGCCTCTCACCCTTCCTAGGCACCCCAATGCCTAGTACAGTGCCTGGCACAGAGCTGGCCTTCAGTGTGTGCCAACCAAAAAGAAGTGGAATTGACATGGGCCAAGGCCTCGACCTTGAGCCCGTGCCCAGGTGGGGGCAGAGGCGGGTGGGCGTCTTCTCTCCCATGGAGGGTGTGGGGACAGACGGGGAGGAGCCACTCCTGGGTGTCCCTCCGTATGAACAGGGAGGCCTGCGTGGATAGCTCTAGTTAAGAGTTTTGAGTTAGCTGAGTGGTTTGAGTCCTGGTTTTGTCAGTTTGCCAGCGACGTGACCCTGGGCAGGCCTCAATGCCTCATCTGTGAAATGGTGGTGTTAGTTATCCCTGCTTTGTCATACTGCTGGGAAGATTAAATAAGATACACGGACAGAACTAACTCACCACAGCCCCAGCAGTGAGTTCACTGTCTCCATTCTTTTTCCTTTTTAATTTAATTTTATTATTATCATCATCATCATTATTATTTTACTTTGCTATTGGACACGTGCGCTCACCAAAAAGAGAGGCACAGTAAGAAAGCAAGGTGCCAGGTCTAGGACTCAAATGGTGGTGGGCCAGCCCAGCACCTCAGCTGCCTTGCCACCTGCTTCCCCCTCCCCCCATCACCGCTCTTAATTCCTCCTTGGGTAGGGAGGAAAAACAATGGGGTAGGAGTGGGGGGGAAGGCAGGCAAAGAGGTCCTGGAGACAGTAACTTCGTAGGATGACTGAGCCGAAGCCAGCTCCCAGAGGTCCTCCTAGCACCCCTGTCTCCACTCTCCAGATCTATTGTCCTGAACAATCTAGACATACCTGATCTCTAAAGGCATCTACTGGAAGTCCCCCCTGAGGTCTAACCAGCAAGGGCAGCTGTGTCCTTAGAGAATTGAAGCCAAGTCAGTGGTCTCCACCCTGGCCCACTCTAGCCCGCCTCGCCTTGCCGTCTGTACTCTGCCGGAACCGTCTCGGAGCTGCCATTGTGTTCGCCAAGGGCATTCCCCACACACAGTTCCCATCTGGAGCATGTTGGCCAGGGATTGGGGATGGGTAGAGTCATGGATCAGGGACCAGGAGTGTCCCAGGGACAGAGAAGTGGAGAGATTAGGAGAGATAGCTTCTAGGGGGAGCTAGAAGAGGAGAAACAGAAAATGTGTCAACGGCCTACATGCTGCGCCTCCACTACTACTATACGTCAGTAAAGCAGGGGGTGCTAGGGTCTATAACCAAGAAGAGCAGGGCTGTTACCCTGAAGAGGAAAGGGCACACTGGATGGGCAGCCTTGGCTGGTGGGCAGTGCTGTGTCCTTGGATCCCCTCTCCCATGGCAGGTGCACTGGTTAGAAGTGGCCGGTAAGGACCAGCAGATAGTGTAGTGACTGGGTGTCGCTGGACTCCCACGTAGTCGATTGCGGTTCGAGTCTTGGACCCCGTGGCTTAAACTCACTCCAAGCGCGTGTGCGTGTGTGCCCAGGATCCCGAGAGGAGAATGGAGAAGGGATTGTGGCATGGCCATTCCCCCTGGAAGATGATTTCTCCCTTTCTGTCTCTCTGTCTGTCTGTCTGTCTCTGTCTTTCTGGCAAATGCACACACCTTACAGCAAAAAACCTCTGCAAAAAAAAAAAAAAAAAAAAAAAAATGTGGCCTGCAGCCCCTCCCCTCCCCCAGGCACATATACTGGCTTGGGAAGGATGTTGGGGAAAGAGGAGTCTCAGGGACCTTTAGGGCCACAGAGTTGACCTCCAGCCTTCATTTATGCCCCTCTTCTCGTCTCCAGTACCTAAGACTTGCAGCCCCAAGCAGTTCGCCTGCAGAGACCAAATCACCTGTATCTCAAAGGGCTGGAGGTGCGACGGTGAGAGGGACTGCCCGGATGGATCTGATGAGGCCCCCGAGATCTGTAAGTACCTTTTCTGGATCCCTCTCCCTAAACCTGCGTCTAACTCCTGTTCCTTTGGCAGATGTCTGGGACAAGAACAGGCCATCTGCACCCTAGCGCGGACCTTGCTCTGACTGTGTTTGCCCATGACACAGCTAAAACTGTCTTCACTTTGCTCTTTGGAGTGCCCCACATGGTGCCTGGCGTGCTTAGAAATGGCCCCTTGGGGGACCAGCAGATGGCGTAATGGTTATGTTGCTGGACTCTCACGTAGTCGATCACAGATAGAGCCTGGACCTGGCGGCTTAAAACACACCGGGTGCATATGCGTGCATGTCCAAGATACAGAGAGAATGGGGGAGCAGGCATTGTGGTGTGGCCATCCCTCCCGGGGGGTGATTTCTTGCTTTCTGTCTCTCTGTCTCAACGGCAAGCTCACACTCCCTATGACAAAAATCTCTCTCTAAAAATAATAATAATAATAACAACAACAACAACAACAAAGAAAGAAGGAAGAAAGGAAGGAAAGAAAGAAAGAGCCCCCAGATCGCCCCTCCCTCAGCCCCTCCGCAAGCCTGTCAGGCAGTGCTCTTTGGGAGATGCTGCTAGGACATGGCCCACCCGGCTTCCCTTCCTTTCCTGCTCCTCCCCCTCCGTCCTACCTCTGAGCCTCCCTGGACCTTGGTGAGTCGCCCCCAGGTCTTGCCTGATCCCCTCTGTCCTTAGGTTCCCAGGCCAAAGGCCACCAGCTCTTGCTCAGTCTGTGCACTAGAAGCCCCACCCCATGAGTTTCCCGCTACTCACCCCCCCTTCCCCTGCCCCCAATAAGTGGTGTAATCGGAGGCAGCTGTTTAAACTGGAAGAAAGGTCCCCGCCCAGCCTTTACGGTGCCAATGGGGGTGGAGGACTTGCTGGCCAGACTCCAGAGTCCTGGGCAGCTGGCAAAGTCCTGGGGTCTCCACCTTCAGCCTCTCCCATGCCTGGCTAATCTGGGCCAGGATCTAGGCGACCCTGTGCTCCTAGATCTGTCTCTGTTCTTTCTCCTGGCTTTATCCTGCTCCAGTCCCATCCCAGGTCCTCTTCTCATGCCCCTACCCATAATTACCGAGGATAATTTAGGCCTGAGAGGGAGCCATCAGTTCTCTCTACCTCACCTCCACACCCTGCCCTGAACGGGTGGGGCAGGGCAGGGTGGTGTTGGGCCAGTGGACCTATGATGGGGTGGTTCAACCTGGACTGTCTTCTTATCTGATTCACCTTTTCCCCCACATTTCTTTTAGTTTTAATTTTATTCATTGTCATTATTTTTTATTTTATTGAAGTTTATCAGAGAGAGAGAAGGAAAGTGAGAAAGCAAGCTGCGAGGTCTGGGACTCAAACCATGGTCAGCCATGTGGGAGTTCAGCTGCCTTAACCATGACACCATCTGCCAGCCCTTCCCCCACATATTTTTTAAAGAGGTTTTTGCTATAGAGTGCTCGCCGGAGAGGTGGAGAGAAGCAGAGACAGGAAGCGAGAAATCACCCTGTAGAGGGGATGGCCACACTGCATCCCTTCTCCTCTGTTCTTCTCTTGGGATTTTGGACATGCACGTACACGCACCCAGTGTGAGTTTTTAAGCCACCGGATCCAGGACTCAAACCATGGTCAACTACGTGGCAGTCCAGCGAAGTAACCATTACACCATCTGCTGATCCCTCCCCCCACATTTCTGACCCTGATGTTTGGGTGAGCAGAGGCCAGATCTGGCCCTTTCCTTGTCCATTCTTTAGTTTGATGCAAACCCCCGTGTTACACATCTGACGCTGTTCTCTCTTATATTTACTTCTAGACCCATAACGGTCACATGCAGACTCACCTGGGCCCTAGCGTGTCTACCTTCACACAGACAAAGGCACAGACATGTTCTCGTGGCATGCCAAGGCGACATTCAGACACGGATGCAGAAACACAACCTGTACCCAGGCAGATGCCTCCAGGAACACACACACCCCCAGACTCGCTCACAGAGGACATGAGAACTCGCCTACTGAGTCCAAAAGCACCGGTTCACACAGAGATACCCGGATACGTCCTCGCTACACACTACACACCCCCTCACCTGTGCGTGTGGGCTCCTACCCAGGCACACGTGGCTGATGCACTAACACAGACACTCACTCGCACACCCTGTCCAGGCTTGGGGGCCAATGGTCAGTGGTCTATTTATCTTGTTTATCCTCTTGGACAATGAAAGAAGTGCCAGAGATATCAACGATCGGCCACAATTTCTCACCCTTTCCAGATCCTTCCATCAGGCTGTTCCTTCAGGGTTGGAAATATGTAACAGCGCTATCCAATAGATTACAAATCACATACTTAATTTCACCATTTTCTAGTAGCTACATTTTAAAAAGGCAATGGCCCTGTCTCCTAGTGGTTAATTGCAGTTACCATGTGGGAGCTGTATCCCACATGACTGACCACAGTTTGAATCTTGGTCCTGGAGGCTTGAAAAACACTCCTGGCGTGTGTGCCCTGAAACCCTTCGGGATGGAGAAATGGAGGAGGGAGGATGGAATGACCACAGCCCATTGCGAGTGCTTTTCTTTTTCTCTGACAAGGTCATGCACCCTCTGGCAATTTAAAAAATAAATAAAAAGAAAAAAGGTAAAAAGAAACAGGTAAAATTAACGTGAATAATTTATTCTTTCTGGGATCAGCAGTTAGCATAATGGTTATGTCGCTGGACTCCCATGTAGTCGACCGCAGTTCGCATCCCGGACCTGGTGGCTTAAAACTCACACCTGGTGCGTGTGCATGCGTGCCCAAGATCCCGAGAGGAGAATGGTGGAGAAGGGATTGCGGTGTGGCCATCCCCCCTGGCGGGTGATTTCCGGCTTTCTGTCTCTCTGTCTCTCTCTGTCTGTCTGGCGAGCGCACATGCCCTATGGCAAAAACCTCTCCAAAAAAAAAAAAATTATTCTCTCTAATATATCCAAAATACTATCATTTCAGTATATTATCCATATAAAATTATAAGAGATCTTTTTGTCTTTTGGGAAGAGGGGTATTGTCTTAAAAATCCAGGGGGTTTTGGGTTTGTTTTCTTTAGTTTTGTTGCTATGGGGTGCATGCGCTCATCAGAGAGAGAGAGCATAAGTGAGAAATTATCCCCCTGGGGGATGGGCACACTGCAGTCCCTCCTACTCCACTCTCTTCTTGTGATTTTGGGCACACATGCACATGCACCTGATGTTTTCCAAGCCACCAGGTCTGGGACTCAAACCATGTAGTTGGCCATGTAGGACTCAGCCACCTTAACTTTCACACCATCTGCAGGCCTCAAAATCTAGTGTGTTTTTATACTTCCCTTTAAATAAGCCATATTTATTTATTTTTTTAAATAATAATTTGTTTAATTTATTATTCATTTATTTATTTATTTTAATTTGTAGAGGGCACATGCGCTCACCGGAGAGAGAGAGAGAGGAGAGAGAAAGCAAGCCACCAGGTCTGGGACTCAAACTGTGATTGGCTATGTGGGAGTCTAGCGCCCTAACCACCACACTACTTGCTGGCCTGAACTAGCCACATTCAGGTGCTCAGTAGCCATGTATATCTGGTGCTATGTGTTAGACAGTGCGGTTCTGGAAGATCTGGCACTGCTCTGCCTGAAGCTGTTACCTGGGCTGCTAAGGGAAGGAGATGGTCTGTATCACACGAGCTCCTCTACCATGGGGTCGGCTTCCCTCTGACCCCAGCCTGTCTCCTGAGCATAGGAGACTGAGGCATTGGGATCCATAGGCATAGGGCGTTTGAGAAGTGGGTTCTTTGCTGAAGGCCTAGTTTGCCCTTCTACCTGGTAGGGAATGGTGGAGGAGAGCTCTAGGTGAAAGAGTCTAAAAACTCAGGCATCTGGAACCCTAGTCTCAGTTCACCCGCCTCTGCACTCCCACCAGTGAACAGCTGGCCAGACAGCCATCTTAGCCAGCTCGGTCATGCCAGCCCTTCCATGTGCCCCAGGTCCACAGAGTAAGGCCCAGCGATGCCAGCCGAATGAGCACAACTGCCTGGGCACCGAACTGTGTATTCCCATGTCTCGTCTCTGCAACGGGGTCCACGACTGCATGGATGGCTCAGATGAGGGGGCCCACTGCCTAGGTAAGAACCCATCCACGCTTTCCTGTCTCAGGGACTACAGGGAATTCTCAGCTCTCAGAGTTATACCTAGTGGGATCAGAGGGCCAAGGTCTGTCCTTGCACCTGTTCTGTGGATGGGGCCTTGCCTGGCTCTCCTGCTCGGATCCCGGCAGACAGCAGGTGAAACTGGCAGGCCCTTTGGGCTCAGAGTGTGGTCAGAACGCCCTGTGACCCTCAGGCGTTTTCCTTTGGCCACGGGTGTCTGTGCCAGTCACTGCCTCTCTCCAGGGCCTATTTTCTCATCCTTACAGTGAGAGATGGGTGTTTTCATACACTTCTTTTTAAATAATGGAGCCCTTTCTTTAGAGGGTTTCCTACATGACATCTGCGTGTGAGCACAGAGGAGCAGAGATGCCATGACCGAGCTGGGTTTTCAGACCCAGAGTTGTGGTCACCTGCCATCCCTACCAGTGCCCCAGGGGCTGCAGGTCTTTGAAGGGCCCTAAACCTGTTTAGGTTTCTCCTTCTCTGGCAATCTGTCCTTCCCAAGGTGATTGGTGGGAACGCCATCAGGCTGAGGAGGCTGTATTAGGATAAATCAGACTTCTTCCTGCCTGGGGCTCAGGTCATTAGCTCTGCTGCCTTTGCCCCAGAGGTCCCTGTGGATCTGTGTGAGCAACTGGGCAGGGGTCCCTGAAACAGGGGAAGACAGCCTAAGGCCTGCAGAAAATACTGACTCCCCTTCTGCTGTCCTGGGGAGGTCTCCTGTCCTCTGGAGCAAGAGGCTGCTTTTGCAAGGACTTGAGCAAGGCCATGGGGGAGGGAAGTCGTGTGTGTGTGTGTGTGTGTGTGTAAGTGTCCTGTGCCATATGCACACTGGAAAACATCTGCCTGCAAGAGTAGTCACATCTGGTTCCCGTTCACTCGTGGCAGGCAGTGTGGAGCCAGGGAGTTTATGGAAGATTTTTCTCCTTTGGTTGGTTCTGCACGTGTTCTCTAAGCTCCTGGGGTGGGGTGCAGAACGCCGGCCTGGGACCGACTGTGATTACCACTCACACCCCTTTTCCCAGATAGTGCATGTCCAAGTTTGCTAATGTTTAAATACTTTTTCAGTTTCAAAAACAGCAAAGAACCTCAAAAACCTAGGACTTGAACTTCCTTCTCGGCTATTATAGAAGCTGGACCTCCTCATTTCCCCACCTCCAGAAGAGAAACCTCTTTTCTAGGTTTTTCCAGAACAAATGCTATTTCCTCCTTTGTGGGGGAAGCTGGATAGACAGCACATTCGTGTTCTCGGTGGAAATAGGGAGGAGAAAGAATAACTGGGGCCTGCCCCCCAGCCCAACGCTTCCTGGCAGCTTAGTGCCTCTAAACGTCTTAGCATCTCGGCAATTCTCTCTCCTGGGGGGGAGGGAGCGGGGGTGTGAGGCAGCTGGACAAAGGGGTCTTTGTGACCAGGCCGCCTGGCCCCACGCAAAGCCATTAATTGGGTCGCTGGCCTGGGGGGGGCAACTGCTCTCCCACCTCTCTCCCCCCCCCCCGCCCCTTCCCGTTGGTCTCCCCC
>NW_006209847.1:4432636-4434937 GCF_000334495.1 Tupaia belangeri chinensis | reverse complement strand
CATCCTGCTCTCCCACCTCTCCCCCCCCCCCCCGTCTCATTCCCGTTGGTCTCCCCTGTGGAAGTGGGTCAGCAGCAGGAGAAAGATTAGAAAAGTGTCCCGAGGGAGCCCATTTTGCTCCTCCTCCCCAGCCTCCACCTGGACCTTGGAGCCTTCTTTGGGAGGCCTCTAAGCTCAAGAGACAGTTGGAGAGGTGCTTCCAGGCCAGGGCTGGGCTCCTGCAGGGACAAACTCGATTCCGTGGCCACTCTTTACCCTCAGCTGAAGCTGACAGTCTAACCCCTGGGTAGTGCCGTCAAGAGGCATGTGAAAAGGACTAGACTCCCTGTCCTTGTTGACCCCAAAAATGTACCAGAACCCCTCCCATGGGGACAGAGGTAGTCCAGAGCAGCCAGAATAGAGAGATGTGGGTTCTGAGTCATAACTGGCTGTGCGACCTTGGCCTGTCTTACACCCTCTCTGGGCTAAATTTTCATCACTTGCAAAATACAGAAGATGCTTCCAGACACCGTGGCTACCAGAAATGGGTTCCGAAGGTTGGGGGAGGTTGTGGTCTCAGTATGGCTGCCAGGTCGTGGAGGCCTGAGCGTGTGTTCCCTGCCACTGCATAGAACTCCGAACCAACTGCTCTCGGTTGGGCTGCCAGCACCACTGTGTCCCCACGCTTGACGGGCCCACCTGCTACTGCAACAACAGCTTCCAGCTGCAGGCGGATGGCAAGACCTGCAAAGGTATGTGGGTGCGGTGCTTACCTGCACATGGCTGCCGCCCTGCTGGGCTGGGCAGGGTGGGCAGGGCAGGCAGCCTGGCTTGGGTAGCGGACGAGAAGGAAGGTGTGAGAAAGGGGAGCCACAGCTCCAGAACAAGACGGCGAGCCCTGACCATTTGCTTGCACCAGACTTTGAAAAAATTCATCTTAAAAGTATAGGTCACATGTGAACTTCCTTGTTGTAAAAAAGCTAAAGTATACAGATTAAAAAAAAAAAAAGTCCTCTGAAAATCCTTTTGGATACGTGTACTCACGGAAAACCTCCTTGAAGGACTGCTTACACACGTGCCCCTTCTTCACATAAATGATATCCTGTGTGTCATTTCTCACTCCTAAGTACATTCCAGACTGTTTCCCGTGTTAATATGTAAAGATCGATCTCATTCTTTCAAAAACCACTGTGACGTGTGACCGTTACCACAGTTTTCTTGGCCATCTCCCTATTGATGAGTAAGACGTTCCCAATTTTTGCCTGTTACAAACAATGCAAACTTTTCTGTCTTAAATATCCCTTCCTTAAGTCTGCGCAAATGCTCCCTTCTCAAAGAAGCTGTCCTTGACTTCTCTAAAGTCATACTTCCCTCCACCTTGACCTGTCTGTCTGTTTGTTTGTTTGTTTATTGGTCTAGAGATTTTCTGCTATAGGTCACATGTGCTTGCCAGAGAGACGGAGAGAGACAGAAAGGAAGAAATCACCCCCTAGGGAGGATGACCATGCCACAGTTCCGTCTCCTCCATTTTCCTCTCGGGATTTTGGGCATGCACGCACATGCGCCCAGCCTGAATTATAAGCCACCACATCTGGGACTCTGGCCATGTGAGAGTTCAGTGCCTTAACCACCACACCACCCAATGACCCCTTGACCCCCTTTTCCTGTCTAATTTTTTTTTCAGTAGTGCTGGTCACTTTCCGTTGCACTAGCACCAGAAAACATACATTTACCTTTGTTTCATTTATTATTGTAAAAGCAACATTTCATTTATTATGAGAATATAGGTCTCATAAGGACTGCAGTGTGGGTCTATTTTAAAATCCACTGATATATTCCAGTAGCTAGCACGTAGTAGGTGTTCAAGATCTTATCTGAATGAATGGGTGACATGTACCTATGTATAGATGCTTTTCTAGAGTAAATTCCATGGCTGGACTTGCTGGGTGATAAGGTTTGCACGTTTCAAGCTGTAATAGGTTCTTCTGAACCGTGTTTCAAAGTAGCTGTAAGGGTGAACGCATCTAAGGACACCCCCTTCCCTGCCCTTGCCACACTGGAAATAACCACACCTCTACCTTTCTCGGCAGACTTTGACGAGTGTTCAGTGTATGGCACCTGCAGCCAGCTCTGCACTAACACAGATGGCTCCTTCACGTGCGGCTGTGTAGAGGGGTACCTGCTGCAGCCAGATAACCGCTCCTGCAAGGCCAAGAACGGTGGGTGGGGTTGCCTGTGCCCATGGCATTAGGCATCCTCAATGCCATTCCCTGGTGGGCCTGAGAGGTCCTAGGGCCCTGGATGCCCTGACCCTTCTCTTTC
>NW_006209847.1:4431066-4432083 GCF_000334495.1 Tupaia belangeri chinensis | reverse complement strand
TCCCTCCCCAGAGCCAGTAGACCGGCCCCCTGTGCTGCTGATTGCCAACTCCCAGAACATCTTGGCTACATACCTGAGTGGTGCCCAGGTGTCTACCATCACACCAACCAGCACGCGGCAGACCACAGCCATGGACTTCAGCTATGCCAATGAGACTGTGTGCTGGGTGCACGTTGGAGACAGTGCTGCCCAGACACAGCTCAAGTGTGCCCGCATGCCTGGCTTGAAGGGCTTCGTGGATGAGCACACCATCAACATCTCGCTCAGCCTTCACCGTGAGTCACCTGCTCCCAGCTCAGAGAGCTGGGGAGGGCAGGGGAAATGGGCAAGATGGACCCTGCGTGGAACAGGGACAGGGGATTCAATAGGACAAGCCATTAGGCAGGAGCCTAAGCAAGATGCCTCTGAGCGAGGCTGCGGCAGGAGGCTGGACACAATGACCCCTACCTGGGGCAGGGTCGCAGAGCCATGGTTGTGCTTCCTGCCGTCTCTGTGAGCAGAATCTCTGAATGGCTCCTGCATTTCTGGCCCAGGGCTGGAAAAGGCCTCAGAGGAAAAGTCAGGGCTGAGGGGACCAAAGAGCGGTCAATCTCCAGAGAGAAGGGACTGTCCCTTCTCTGAGAAGAGTGTCGATTAGACCACAGAGGGGCTTTCCCAGACAGTGGGAGCCAGGACTTGGGAAAGAAGAAGCCAGAGCCTTGTGGAGTTGGAGCTGATGGCAAAGGAGCCAGGGTCTGGCCGGATCTGTCTCCATGGTCCATTATCTCCCTTGGCAGTGCCACTAGAATGGGCCCCATGCTGCACGGTGGGCGCTGAGGTCCTGAGACTATTCCGTGGGGCTTTGTGGCTGTGAGTGCGACTGTGGGAACAGCTGTGAGCCCATCGGCAATGTAGGGTGTCCCGGCCGCTTCCGTTCAGGCTCCCTCCCTTGGCTGCACTTGGCTGTCTCAGGGTTGGGAGAGGGTGTCACAGGATAGGTGCGGGTATGGCTAGGTGTAGATCCACTGCCCGGAGCAT
>NW_006209847.1:4423771-4431043 GCF_000334495.1 Tupaia belangeri chinensis | reverse complement strand
TCCTGCTCATCTCAGATGCGAGACTTGGCACCAACCCTTGGCATCGTCACAGTTCCACAAAATGCGCCACAGGGCTGAGTGAAACAGTCTGGCCTATAGTCACTGTGACCCGGGGGGATGGCATCTTCGTCTTTGACCTTGAATAACCAGAATTCCTTGTCCCTTGGTTTCTTCATCCGCATAATGGGTCTAAACATGCCTGTACAGCTCAGACAAATGGGTGTGAAAGCCAGTGGTTAAATAAAGGGCAGCACACACCTGAGACTGAGTTCTGGGAACTCTGGGCCTCTCTAGATCTTTAAGTGTCTCTGATGATCCCTACAGAAAGCAAAGACCCCAGGAAGTTACCAAGGATTCGTTCTGGAAGAGAGAAAGGGGTATCCCAGAGATGGACGAGAGCTGGGAGCTTCTCTGAGACCCTCACTGTCTGTGGCCTCATTGTGTGACCCGCATCTCAACCTCCAACTGCTCAGCATCTCCCTTGGTGTCCTTGGGTTGTTGATATCCAAAGTGCACTGGTGATCAGACCTGTGTCCTCAGGGTGCTGTGCTGGGGCTGCCCAGCCTGGTCGTCTGAGCTCTTGCGGGGTGGGCAGCTCTGGAAACCTGTGGTCTACAGGTGGGCCTAGGGCAAGATCTCATGAGACAGTTGCCTTCCCCTGTTCCTTGTCTACTACCCTACCCAGCAGGCCCGTCTGGGAAGCTGCCTCCCTACCCAGCCCTACCTCAGGGCCAGACCATGGCTGTGATTAGGTGCCTGTGGGTGCCTTGATAGGAACCTTTTCAGCTTCTGCTCTGGCCTGTTCTCCTCTCCTGACTTCCCCGGAGAAGCAGGAAGTAACCTCGGGCAGATATCCCTCCCTGGGCAAACAGATTTGCCTTGTCTCCCAGTCTGCTAGGCTGATTGGGCCCCTCTGGGGCAGAGTCCAGGAGGCTGGAGGAGACCAGGGTGCTGGGGGGAAATGCTAGTGGGGAGAATGAGTGGCTTCCTCTTGCCCCAGCTCCTGTCCCTTTCTTCCTGCCCTGCCCTGTCCCACACCCCTGCCGCCTGAATGTCTGGCTTTCACCCTAAGGATGGTTGTTTTGCTCTCATCCCACAAACTAATTATGGGCCCTGAACTGAGGATGTCGGAAGTGTCTCCTCCCCACCCCCAGCTCATCCCCCTCCCCAGCAGAGGCTGACTGAGCGTGGGGTGGCCGGCCAGGCACTCACCTGTGCAGTGGGCTGGTGGCCTATAATTAGCTCCCCAGGGAGGATGAAGTAAGGCTGCTGCTTTCTCCTGTTTTCTCCCTGCCCTCTGGCTCTGCCTCCCTGCAATCTTCCCATTCTTTGCTGTGACTGTGACCTCTGCTGGACCCCTGGGGCCAGGCCCCCTGGAGGAGGAGTGGGCACAGAGGGAGGAGTCTGACCCTTGAGAGGTGTAGAAGAAGAGGGAGGCCAGCCTGCTGGTGTGGGAAGGGGAGCTTGCTCCAGAGAAAACTCTGGAAACAGAAATAGAATAGAAAGAAGGAAGGAGGCCAGGAAGTGAGCCTGTTCACATGGGTCCTAGGGCGTGTGAGCCAGACCTGCTCTGAGTCCTAGAGCCATAGGCCTGGGGGTGGGGGTGGGGTGCTTATTATGCTCTTCCATCCCCTCCCTGGGGGTTGGGGCACCCTCAGGGCCCCCAGGGCTCCATCCTCTGCCCACACCTTTCATTGTTCTGGATTGGTGTGGTCATCTCTTCCTCTCCCACCTGGATTATCCCCCAGGCCCATCAGGCACTGTCCCAATGAGACTCCAGTTCCATGACCGGAGAGCTTGATGGCGAGAGTAGGATGAAGAGACCCTTAGCAAGCGCCCAGACCAGCCCTGTGGTTTTCAGCACTGCCTTAAACAAGGTGGCTACACCTTGGGTTTTGGTGGTACATGAATACATTTTTTTGTTTTGCTTTACTTGTGTTTTATTTATTCAATCATTCATTTACTTATATTGCCAAAGGGCATGTGCACTTACCAGAGAGAGAGAGAACCCTTCAGTGGGGCACAGTCATGCCATTGTTTTTCCTGCATTTATCCATCCTCTCAAAATTTGGGGCACACACGCACATGCGTCTAGTATGTTTTTCAAGCCACTGGGGTCAGGATTCCAGAGCTTAACTGCTGCACTACAGCCCCAACCCATAGTTATGCTTTTATTTGACACCCACTAGGAAACTCTTATAACAAGCACATCACATCTACGACCTCAGGAGCTGGCTGCAGCGGCACAGCAGTAGTGCAGACCCACAGGGGAGGGTCCTGGGTTTGCCCCCCGGGTCTTCTTGTACATGTCAGGCATGCGTGTGTGTTCCTATAATCCAGGCTAGCTGAGGCTACGGCTGGACTGCAGCATGAAGACCCTACTGGGGATGTCTGTTTCTCTCTCTCTCTCTCGGAATAAATAAATCAACTTCAAAAAAGAATCTATGAGAGGGACCAGCAGTTAGTGTAATGGCTATGTAGCTGGACTCCCACGTAATCGACCGCAGTTCAAGTCCCGGACCTAGTGGCTTAAACTCACACTGGGTTCATGTGCGTGCGTGCCCAAGATCCCAAGAGGAGAATGGAGGAGAAGGGATTGTGGTGTAGCCATCCCCTCTGGGGGTGATGTCTCGCTTTCTGTCTCTGTCTCTCTCTGTCTTTCTGGTGAGCGTACATGCCCTATAGCAAAAACCTCTCCAAAAAAAAAAAAAAAGAATCTATGAGGAACGGCAGGTGGTGTGGTGGTTAAGGCACTGGACTCCCACATGGCTGATAGCGGTTCAAGTCCTGGACCTGGTGACTTGCTTTCTTGCTTTCTCTGTCTCTCTGACTCTGGCTCTATCTGGTCAAGTTAAAAAATAATAATAAATAAAGTAAATAATTCTTTAAGAAAAGAATCCATGATTTCATAGGTTGTTCAGGATGTGACAATGTAAGAAAAAATGAATTTATTTAAAGAAATAGTCAGTAAATAATAGGGAACCACAGATGGCGTCATAGTTACGTCACTTGACTGCCAGGTAGTTGACCATGGTTCGCGTGCTGGACCCGGTGGCTTGAAATTCACGCCAGGCGCGTGTGCATGTGTGCCCAAGATCCTGAGAAGAGAATGGAGAAGAGACTGCAGCATGGCCATCCCTCTTTTGGGGGGAGGTGATTTCTCGCTTTCTGTCGCTCTGCCTCTGTCTTTCCAGTGAGCACAAGTGCCCTATTGCAAAAGTCTCTCTGAAAAGAAAAGAAATAGTAATTACGTTCATGCTGTACATAAACAGGGCAAGCGTTTTGAAAATGATACACACAAGACTAAATTCTAGAAATTGAGGCCCAGGGGGCCAAAAGACCTGATAGAACCAGAGCTAGGACCTGCCCTACCTATCTTAACCCCACCTCTGGCCACCCTCTCAGAGAACCTCCTCTCCACCAGCCTCCTGCAGGGCTGCCCCAGTCAGAGCTAGCAGGTCAAGTCTACTCGCCCCAGCCCAGCATTTCCTCACTGAGCTCCTCTGACCTGTCCTCACAGCCTTGGGGCGCTTTCATGAGACAGACTGCAGGAGTGGGGCCGGGAAGGTTTGTAAGTGAGGGAAGTTTCTGGGGCTGCAAATAGAGGCCTTGAAGGACTTAAGGTTTGCTGCGGTTTGGGACTGTGTGTCAGTGGATGGTGTGGAGGGGCCTCAGGGCTCCTCAGGTTTCCCTCGTGCCCGGTGGGCGGGGAGGTCCAAAGCAGGCCCCTTAGGCTGCAGGCGGCAAGGTTGCGAAATGGGTCCCCAAGTCCAGCTGGCCAACTTCACTTTTCCCTCCCCCTTTCGTTTTTTTTCTGTGTGTTTTAAAAATCACAACAGGAAATGGGGTAGTGATTTGTCTAGAGGGGAGGTAGCGAGTAGGCAGGCAGCAGCCCCTCTGAGCCTGGGGTGAACTGACTTCCCTGGCTGCAAAGGGCGCTGTCTCCCCTGCAGTGGACACCCCAGGCTCTCAGCTTCCCCTCCATGCCCACAGAGCACGGCTGCTCTGAACACGTCAAAGTCACCTACCCCCTTCCTTGGTCTTTGACACCTTGTGGGTCAGAACATTTAGGGGTTGTTCTGGCCACCCTGCTCTCTGGCTTTGGGCCCTGCATCCTGGCACTTTGGCTTCCTGTTCCCGTTTGAGTTTCCTAATCATTTAACAACCCTTTCTGGCCCCTCCCCTCTAGGCCTGGGCCAGCTCTACGTCTCCCAGCCCAGATCCAGCCCTGTCCTCTCCTCCTCCGCTGTCTCTTTGAAGTTGCCTCTCCAACCAGCCTGCTCCCAGTACCTCCTCCCTGTTTTGAAGCCAAAGGAAGTAACTTAAGCAAGAGGGACATGCTTTCGAGTCCAGTAAGGCTTTCCCAATAGCGGGACAACCCTGAGATGGACTGGGAAGAGGCTGGGCATCTCATCCCCGGATCCAGGCCAAAGCGTCTCTTAGAGACTGAGCCAGGCAAGGGAAGGAAGCAGGGCCTAAACCCCAAGCTGGAAGTATGAGCAGGGGCAGAAAGGAAGACCAGGGGAAGAGCTGCCACAACGTGACTGAGCCCTGGACTTGCCGGTGGGACAAGGAAAAGCTGAAGTCAGGACCCACAGGAGACAGAGAAGCACACGGTGCTGCATTTAGGAAAGCTTCTGCCCTTCTCTCCCACTCGGTTAACCCTCCCAGCCCTCTGGGAAGGTCTCTGAGTGGAACTGCCAGACAGTTCACCCCCTCCACAGTCCTGGGGCATCTCAAGGCCACAGAAGAGGATCAGGCAGTCACAGGAAGGGAAGAGCAATGTCGCAGTTCTGGGGCAACAGTTAGGACTCCGCATTCAATAACTATTTGTTAAACAAATCAATATGTGTGTGTCAGGCGCCGGGGACAGAGAGAAAGGCAGCACCTGCCCCCACAATACTTGTAGTCAGAAGGACAGGCGTGAGAAAAGAAGCTCCTGAGGCCCATGGAGTCTGTTAACAGGGAGGGCTTCATTTTGTGAGCCTGAGCAGAGTCTTGGAGAACATTTGCTGTGAGCTCAGACTGCCCACCAGGAAGGCCCACCTTCAGTCTGAGGCCTCAGGGCTCTGGTTTGGGGTGGATAGGTCAGTGGTATGAACAATAGTTGATTATATGCCAGGTCTGTGCTCAATCCAGTTAATGCATCATCCATTTGGCAGATGAGGAAACTGAGTCTCAAACACTTTTGAAGTAACTTGCCCACAGTCTCACCATTGGAAAGTGGCGAGACTAGAATGCAGTCTCAGACCGTTAGCATCTAGGGCCCAGCGGGGCCCAAAGCAGAGCAGTGAGGGGAGGAGAGGTAGGAGGTTCCTAGGATAAGGGCCAGATTCCAGTGTGTTCCCAGGAATGTGGTCCAGATGGAAATGGGGTTCTCCTTCCCTAGCCAGGGACCTGGAGGTATCCTAGAGTCTTCAGTGTGTGGATGTTTTGGGGGACATTTTCTCAGAACGTAAAAGCCTTCTTTGTGCCTCCTAGATTTCTTTATCTTAGAGTGACTGGAATCCTGCAGCTAAAGCTAGGGTCTTTTCTTTTAAAGAATTATTTTATTTAACTTTATTTATTTTAATTTGACCTGAGAGGGACAGAGAAAGAGAGAGAGAGAAAGTGAGAAATCAAGCCACCAGGTCCAGGACTCAAACTGTGGTCGGCCATATGGGAGTCCAACACTCTTAACCACCACGCCATCTGCTGGCCCCAAGCTAGAGTCTGTTCGAGAATGGGGTGGGGGCCTGTGTTTTGGGGAAAGCAGCTGCTATTGGGGGGATGCCTCTTGCCCACTGTGAGCAATGGAGAAGTTGAGGGGAGTAGAGTGCTGAGCTGTGGGGTGGGGGTGCAGGAGAGTCAGCACGGACACACACACCAGGTCTATTCTGGGGCCTGGAACTGAAAGTCCTTTGCGACATCACAGGCGGACTGTGGTCTCTGCTTCCACCCCGCAACCCCTTCCCGCTTCCTAGCCTCACTCTCTGCTGGAATCTCCAGCTTGCAGGCCCCAAGGCTACCCACAGACTCCTCCCACAGCACAGCATCCTTTGCTCCCCTTGGGTTTCTCTGAGGTTCTCCAGTTCCTGGGATTTGGAACCTTGGGCCAGAACCCCATCAGAGGGTGCTCTGTGGCTGGTCGGCCCTTAGAAGGCTGCGGTCTTAGCCACCAGCTACCCAGCCACCCTTTGGGTTTGTGGAGCCAAAATACTCAAGTCTTTTGGGCTGAAGTCCAAGACTACCTGCACCCCAGTCCATGAGACAGAGGGGAGTAACTCAGACACCGGGGAAGCCCTGAAGGGAAGGGAAGGTTCCTCATCTCAATTCAAGCCCATCTCTCTATTGCTGGCCTTGGAGTGGTAGCCGTGTGTATGTCTGCTGTGTGTGTGTGTGTGTGTGTGTGTGTGTGTGTGTGTGTGGACACAGGCAGAGGAATCTGAACTTCAGGAGAGAGGAAAATAATGTGGTGAAGGGAGGTTGGATAACAAAGGATTTTTGCTTACAACTAATAGTCTCCAGCTGCAAAAATACCAAACGGGAGGCCAGGCTGGGCTGGGGACTCCGCTTCTTGCCAACTCCTCACCGGCCTGCTGAGTGGGGCCCTGCCTGGCCTTTGGGGAGGCAGGAGGGGAGACCAGCCAAGGATAAATATCCGAGAGCAGGGACACTCTCTCGGCCCTGCTTCCCGGAATGAGGCAGGCATCCAGGCGAGGAGGAGGCGCTCGGGTTGCCACATCCTGGGCTCGGGGTGTTGGGGGGGGGCGGGAGATGATCGTGGAGCTGCACCTGGGATGGGGCATCAGACCTCCACAGGTTTCTTCCTGTTCCTCTTGCCAAGGAAGGGTGGATGGGAGCTAGGGCAGGGTGTTGCCAGCCCTAGTGCTGGGCAGTGACTCAGGGAAGCCTCAGGAAGTCGGAGAGAAAGACGTCGCTGCGCCAGCTGGTGCTGGGAAAACAGCCCCGGCTGATGAAGCACATACACACGCCAGCAGCCCAGACCCCCGCCGTGCCCACCAAGTAAAGGGCACTCAGCCCCGTTTGACTCTCGGCCATTCTGCTGGCTGCCCGGGCTGCAGGCAGGTCCCCTGCCTTGGGACTTCAGTTTCTCTTGGAGGCGGCCCAGCGGCGTTCATTTTAATCTATTTTCTCTGTGGTAACAGCGTGTGGGGCAGAGTCTGGTCGCCTGGCCCCTGCACTGGGCCCTCTTCCCACACAGCCTGGGACTCCCACTCGGCCCTCTCTCTCTCTAGCCTTGTCAGGATGGCACAGTACTGGGGGCTCAGG
>NW_006209847.1:4421709-4423617 GCF_000334495.1 Tupaia belangeri chinensis | reverse complement strand
GTCTGAGTCCTGTGACTGTGAGTCAGTGTCAGGGCCCAGCCAAGTTCCTTGGGAGCCACGTTCTTGTTCCCTTTGCACCCCCACCCCCACCCACCGTGAGGAAACAGCCCAGAATCCCTGGGGGGGGGGGAGTGGGGAGTGGGGACTGGGGAGAAGGTTGCACAGAATGCCAAGTCATCATACCTGTGGCTGGGGAGGGGCAGGAGAAGGCCTTCTAAGGTGAGCGTGGGTGAGGTAGGGTAAGAGTAAGCCACACGCAGGTAGTCCACAGACTTGACTGGTAGAGGTTGGAGTTCAAGGCAAGGGTTGCAGAAAGTCACTAATTCAGGAAGTTTCCAGATTGCAAGAGGCATCACTTCTAATGGTGGCAGTTGGAGAGGCAGCCAGGGGACAGGAGTCAGCAGGTCCTAGAGAGGAGGGGCCTTCAGGAGGCCAGCGGAGTCTCCAGACTTCTTGCCTCCTAGACTTCCTGTTGCCCTCACCCAACCTCACTCCCCTTCCTTAGTCCCTTTCTGGCCTCTTCCATCTCCTCTAAACCCTTGGCTTAGACTGAGTGTGGGCACCTGGCCTCTCTCTCTCTTTTCCCACTGTCACCTTTCTGAACCCCCAACCTTCATTGTTATATATATATATATATTTAATTTGCCAGAATGTGGAGGGCATGTGCTCTCACAGGCTAAGGAGGAAACAGAGAAGGAAAGTGAGAAAGCACTGCCCATGGGGAATGGCCACATCTCATTCTCTTCTCTTCCATCACTCCTCCTTTCAGGATTTTGGACATGCACACATGCATGTGCATGTGCACGCACACACACACACACACACACACACACACACACACACACACCACACCCCTGGCAGGTTTCTGAAGCTGCCGGATCTGGACTTAAACTGTGCCAGTGGTCACGTGGGATCCAGCCATCTTAGCCACCGTGCCATGAGCTGGCCCAATCCCCCTCTCTTTCTGAGTCATTCCAAATGAGCTTCAGGGTCCTTTCATGGCCCTCCACTGAGGTGCTCTCTTCCTGCCCTATCTTATCCCCCACTCTTTCTGACTCTCCCTGGGACGTGAGGAAATTGGGCAATAAGAACATTGACGAGATGGGAGTGGGGGTGAGGTGGAGGAAGTGTAGCCTGTTTACCACTGTGAACCTTTCCCTTTTGATCTCTGTGGACCCTATGTTTGAACTACTTTTCCCTCACACTGGGTTAATCGATATGCATCCTGCTTTTCCATTTCTAAATTTTATGCAACATGTTCAACTTCCAGTCAGTGCTTCTGGTTAACCTGAGATAACCAGACTTACCATATAAGTTGGTGAAATTCTAGCCAGAAGCAAAGATGAATGATATTTTAGTTAACCTGGGTGTTCTTATCTCAAATAGAAGTAGATTTTAAAAATGTTATATATACAGGAATGAGCTGGTGGACCCGTCCTCTCTACCTCTTGGTGTCATAAGAAGACAGTCCCGGGACCAGCAGTTAGCCTAATGGCTATGTTGCTGTTCTCCCACGTAGTCGACTGCGGTTCAAGTCCTAGACCCGGTGGCTTAAACTCACACCGGGCGCGTGTGCGTGTATACCCAAGATCCCAAGAGGAGAGTGGAGGAGAAGGGATTGCGGCATCACCGTCCCCCCTGGGGAATGATTTCTCGCTTTCTGTCTCTCTATCTCTCTCTGCCTGTCTGGTGAGCGAGCACGTGCGCCCTATAGCAAAAACCTCTCCCCCCCCAAAAAAAAAGATGGCTAGAGTTAGAAAAGCCTGTCAATCAGCTAGTGTTTGCCCAGCGCTGCCTACATGCCAACAACCCTGAGCTCAGAATAGGGAGTGGGGGTGTGCTGAAGAGACTCAGAGACTTGTCTTTGGAGAGACCAGATATGTTGCAAGACGGCCATGTGGAAAGACA
>NW_006209847.1:4415805-4421678 GCF_000334495.1 Tupaia belangeri chinensis | reverse complement strand
AAAGAGTGCAAGGCAAGATGTGCTGTCGCCGGGAACTTCTGTAGTAGCTCAGGGCAGCAGGGAGCCATCGCCATAGCCAGGTGGTGTAGGAGGATGCCCAAGAGAAGGTAGCTTACAGGTGTGGGTTCTGCACCAACAAAGAGTGGGTGTGTCCATGGAAGGACTTAACACCCCCCACCATAACTCTTTCATTTATACTTCCTAGATGTGGAACAGATGGCCATTGACTGGCTGACGGGCAACTTCTACTTTGTGGATGACATTGATGATAGAATCTTTGTCTGCAACCGAAATGGGGACACGTGTGTCACTTTGCTAGACCTGGAACTCTACAACCCCAAGGGCATTGCACTGGACCCTGCCATGGGGTGAGAGTGGCAGGAAGCGGTTTTGGCAGGGGTTGTGGTGGGGAGGAGCGTGCCCCACATCCAAACCTCTTTAACATGCATCTGCCCACAGGAAGGTGTTTTTCACTGACTACGGGCAGATCCCAAAGGTGGAGCGTTGTGACATGGATGGGCAGAACCGCACCAAGCTGGTTGACAGCAAGATCGTATTTCCTCATGGCATCACATTGGACCTGGTCAGCCGCCTGGTCTACTGGGCCGATGCCTACCTGGACTACATTGAGGTGGTGGACTACGAGGGCAAGGGCCGGCAGACTATCATCCAGGGCATCCTGGTGAGGGAGCTTCGTCTGAGCTTACTGTGGGGGAATTATTGTCCAGGGCCTTCTGGTGAGGGGGAGACCTTTGCAGGGGAACTATTCTCTAGGTCTCCTGGCAAGGGGGTGGACAACATGGAGGCACAGTTACCATGAGCCCTCTGGTAGGATTAGGGTGAACATGAGCACTCCAGAGAAGGGACAAGGTATGGCCTCCATTCTGAGGCCAGCAGTCATCAGAGATACCTTTTACTTCCTTTTTCTCATTTGGTCCTTACAATAACCCTTAGGAGATGAGCGGGCTTGTGTTTTAGTTCCCTTTTGGCAGATGAAAAAAAGCAGAGCTCAAAGAGGGTAAATAATTTGCTTGAGGTTACACCAATGGGCAGTAGTACTCCAAGCTTTAAGTCTTAAACCCTTCCTAGACTCTTGTTCAGAGTGGGCACCTCCATTCTGGGAGAATGAGGGTGATCGACCATCCCAGTTTGCTGGGTTTCAGTGCTGAAAACACTCCAAGTCCTATGAACCACCACACCCCTTAGTCTTGGGCACACTGAGACAACAGTCAGCCCTGATGAGCTGTGTGGGTCGTGGAGGTGGTGGTGGCTGTTCGGGACTTGCTTGGAGCAAAGCTCCCAAAAGCTGGGCTAAGTCAGGCTAGAAATGTTCTCTGTGGACAGTTTAGGGCCCAAATCTAATTCAGCCTAAAATCATTAAAGTGCCCACTGTGTGAGGCACATGATTCTTGCCCTCAGGGGGTGTGGGTAGAATGGGTAGGATAAATCCACAGACGACAGCAGACACTAGGTGAGAGTATTACCAGAGAGGGAGAGTATAGAAGGAGAGAACGTGTCTGGGTAGAAGATTCCAGAAGTTCTTGAAAGAGCTACTCTATGAAGGATGGTGGGATCTTGACAGAAAAAAAAAAAAACAAGATCAGCCACCCAGAACCAGCAGATGGCATAGCAATTACATCACTGGACTCCCATATGGCTGACTGCAGTTCAAGTCCCAGACCTGGTGGCTTGAAAATCACACTGGGCACATGTGTGTATGTGCCCAAGATTCCAGGAGGAGAATGGAGAAGGGATTGTGGTGTGACCATCCTCCCTGTGGGGTGATTTATCATTTTCCCTCTCACTGTGTCTCTCTCCAACAAGTGCACACACCCTAAGGCAAAAACCTAAAAAAAAAAAAAAAAAAAAAAAAAAAAAAAAGATGGATTGAAAGATAGGCCAGCCAGGGGAGACAGGAGTTAAGCATGGAAGTGAAAAACTGGAGGATGGATTTAGGAATGCAGGTTTTGAAGCCAGAGGCTCTTCAGGGCTAAGGGAGGATTCCCCTCTGTCTCATGCTCACCATTCCCGCCTTCCCGTCCCAGATCGAGCATCTGTATGGCCTGACTGTGTTTGAGAATTATCTCTATGCCACCAACTCGAACAAAGGCACACACCCCAAAGAAAAAACACAAAAAAAAAAAAAAAAAAAAAAAAAAAAAAAAAGATGGATTGAAAGATAGGCCAGCCAGGGGAGACAGGAGTTAAGCATGGAAGTGAAAAACTGGAGGATGGATTTAGGAATGCAGGTTTTGAAGCCAGAGGCTCTTCAGGGCTAAGGGAGGATTCCCCTCTGTCTCATGCTCACCATTCCCGCCTTCCCGTCCCAGATCGAGCATCTGTATGGCCTGACTGTGTTTGAGAATTATCTCTATGCCACCAACTCGGACAATGCCAATGCCCAGCAGAAGACGAGCGTGATCCGTGTGAACCGCTTTAACAGCACTGAGTACCAGGTCGTCACCCGCGTGGACAAGGGTGGTGCCCTCCATATCTACCACCAACGGCGTCAGCCCCGAGGTGAGCAGGGCTTCACGGTCCCTCAAAAGCTGGCTTCACAACAAAATGGCTCTGGCTGTCCCTGTGGACCATCCTGTGGGGACCCCCAGTTCTTTCCTATCTTGGCTGCTCCTCCTTGCCATACACCCAGGCTGCCTACCCTGGCCCCTCAGCTCCCTCTGCCAGCCCTGACGTACCTCCTCCCTGTCTCCATGCCGGCCTGTGGCCGTGGGCACCCGTATGCCTATCTCCCCTGACCGCTGAAGCTCACCCAAGAGAGTCTGAAGGCTTGGTGGCAGCAGGGCAGAGGGATCCCAGTCTTGTAGCTTCCAGATCCTGAAGTGGGACACGAGGCACAAAGCCCACAGCAGCAGGGAGCGTGGTCAGGCTTCAAGACATTCACACAAGGCCTGGGGCATGGGGCTCGGGGGTCCTGACCGCTCTCAACCCTGCCCACAGTGAGGAGCCACGCCTGTGAGAACGACCAGTACGGGAAGCCAGGCGGCTGCTCCGACATCTGCCTGCTGGCCAACAGCCACAAGGCGCGGACCTGCCGCTGCCGCTCCGGCTTCAGCCTGGGCAGTGACGGGAAGTCGTGCAAAAGTAAGTGACAGGCAGAGGCACACACCTGCCTGCTGGGCTGGGGTGGGAGGTGTCCTCAAATGGCCCCCTAGCCGGCTGCTTCTGTGAGATGCAGAGGAGTGAAAGTACTTACCCACAGTGTCACTGCTAGTGGGGGTAGAGCAGGACTTGAACCCACATCTGGGAACAGGGCTGTTCCTACTACCCACTCAGGCTCCACAGAGACTAAATGGGCTCCTCCATTTGCTCGGCAAGTGTCTGGTGGTCACTCCCTGTGGGCGCTGTTCTAGCTATGGGGATTCAGCGGTGACGGAGTAGATACCGTCCCTGGCCTCATGGAGACTGTAGTCTAGTAGAGGAGACAGCAGACAAATACCTGCGACTGTAGGTGGTGATAGGTGTTGTGAAGAAAATAAAGCCGAGGACAGGTTTAGAAATGGCAGTGAGCACTCCTCTGAGGACCTGGCATTTGAGCCAAACTCTGTGGAGAAGCCAACCATGTTTCTGCCTGAGCAAAGAGCATTCTGGCAGAGGGAACTGCAGTGCAAAGGCCTGGAGAACGGTGTGAGCTCGGTGTGCTGGAGAATAGCAGAGGCCAGTGGGCTGCATGGGGCGAGTGAGGAAACGCGCAGAGGGAGAGGAGTCATGAAAAGCTTGTGGTGACATTCAAGAAGAGAAGTGATGTGATTGGATTCCCATTTGTATAAAAATCACACTGCACTGGGTGGAGGAGAGGGCATAGGGAAGTAACCAGGAGGGCGTTTCGGTGGTGGCAAGAAGTGATGTGGTTCAGACTAGGATGATAGCAGAGGAAGTGGTGAGAAGCGATCAGATTCCAGCGTGTTTTTTTTTTTTTTTTCTTTTCTTTTCTTTTATTTATTTATTTATTTATTTATTTTTGGAGAGTTTTTTGCTATAGGGCGTGTGCGCTCTCCAGAAAGACAGAGACAGAACGCAAGAAATCACCGCCCGGGGGGATGGCCAATCCCTTCTCCTCCATTCTCTCAGGATCGTGGGCACACACGCACACGTGCCTAGCATGAGATTAAGCCACTGGGTCCACCAGGACTTGAACCATGGTCGACTACATGAGAGTCCAGCGACATAGCCATTACGCTAACTGCTGGTCACTTCAGCGTGTTTTGAAGCTACTGCTTTCAGACTGTGAACTTCACTACTGAGCAGCTAAAAGCACTCTATCCTCCTGCCCTTTCCCACCCCAAGAGTGCACAGGTCAAGACTCCAGGTCCTTGTGGCCCAGGATCCAGAGCCATGCATGTTATTATCATTTGTGTGATCTGACCCTGAGCCCTGTCTCCCCAACATCTGCAAACCTAGTGCGATCCGGGCCTTGCACTCCTTGAACCAGGGCCCCAAGGCAGGGTGGCGGTCGGTCATGCGTGTTTGTCTGACTGCCCCTGCTTGTGCCTGCCCTAGAGCCGGAGCATGAGCTGTTCCTCGTGTATGGCAAGGGCCGGCCAGGCATCATCCGAGGCATGGATATGGGGGCCAAGGTCCCAGACGAGCACATGATCCCCATCGAGAACCTCATGAATCCCCGGGCCCTGGACTTCCACGCTGAGACTGGCTTCATCTACTTTGCCGACACCACCAGCTACCTCATTGGCCGCCAGAAGATTGATGGCACTGAGCGGGAGACCATCCTAAAGGACGGTAAGAGCCCCTGAAGCAGGAGGTGCAGGGGGAGGGAGGGCAGTCCCCTGGGAGACTCAGCCTTCCTGGGACAGGACATGATCTTGGACCTAGGCATGGCTTTCTCAGCGCCCTCTCAGCATGGAGAGTCCCCTGCTGACTGGTTGACTGGGCTGGTTGGCATGGAGATGAGGGGATAGACAGATTGACCCCTGCATGACCCCCTTCTTGGCTGAGCCGAAAAGAGGCAGGAGGATGGATGGGTTAGGCGGTGTGGGCCGTCCTTGCCAGCCCTTGGGAAAACTCAGGGTCTCTCTGCCTTTGGCTCAGAGCCCTGGAGCTTCACGCAGCATACAGCCAGGAGAGGCCCAAGGCCTTGAATCAGGGCCGGGCATATCAGATTGGAGCGGGGCGCACGCACATACATGTGCACACAGAGACCATATAGCCAGACCTGCAGCCACCGAAAGCCGCGAGCTTACATGTCCCAAGAAAATGGCATGTGGCAAATCAAATATAATTTTTCCCTCTGAGCTGCTCAGGCAGGTGAACGGTGCATTGTTCTCTGAACGTCTGGTGGAAGCCCCAAATGCTACAGAAGTGCTGCCCCGAACCTGCACCCAGGCCCCAGGGCCACTCCCAAACCGCCGATCTGGCTGATTTCAGTTGCCACACTTTGCCCTGCCTCCTACCCCCCGCTGAAGCTTGGAGAACCTCGACAGTCAGCAATCATAAGACTTTGGGGAAATCAAAAGTAACTCCTCATCAGGAAAAGATCGGGGTTCCCTATACCAGGGGAACTGCTATTTAAAGGACTCTTGAGATAAGCCTTTCGCTAAGTGAAAAATCACTTCCCAATTCATTAATTCTGTTGGTTCAGGACTTTCAGGCCCATGATGTGGCGTCACACTGTGTCCAGAGCCACACACACATTGCTTCCACTGTCCACCTAAGCACAGGCCCGGACGTGCCCTCACCTCTCACGAGAGCCCCGTCAGCCCTTTCGTGTATCGGCTGCCATGTGCACGTCTGAGAGCCAGTGTGCCAGTCCTCTCACAGACAGAGCAGCATGGATGGTCTCCTGGCTGCTCCCTGCCTGGGGCACCCCCCCCCCCCCCCCAGGGCCCCCCGGGGGCCCC
>NW_006209847.1:4412788-4415734 GCF_000334495.1 Tupaia belangeri chinensis | reverse complement strand
CCCTGCCTGGGGCACCCCCCCCCCCAGCCCAGGCTCCACAGAGGGCCACGTGTCCTGGAGGAGAAGAGCAGGTGGTTGAGGTTCCCTTGGGCACTCCCTCATTGCCCTCTGCTGCCCACAGGCATCCACAATGTGGAGGGTGTAGCTGTGGACTGGATGGGGGACAATCTGTACTGGACTGATGACGGGCCCAAGAAGACCATCAGTGTGGCCAGGCTGGAGAAAGCTGCTCAGACCCGCAAGACCTTAATTGAGGGCAAAATGACACACCCCAGGGCCATCGTGGTGGATCCGCTCAATGGGTATGTCCCCCTGGGGCCTTGGGGTACCAGGAGCCAGGGAACATGTGGGTCTCAGAGGACTAGCAGATGAGACTGAGCTGAGGCATACACCTAGCCAGGATCAGAGGCCAACAAGACAGAGGGTGTCCCTGCCTCCAGGGCAATGTGAACGATGTTTTAAACACGTGAGCAGAAATCTGCCCCTGTTAACCTCCAGCTCAGGGCCCTCCACCCACTCCCCCACCCGCAGACTGAGACCCAGCGCTCCATCAGACCGCACAGCACGGGGGGGTCTGCCTGGTGCATATCTGATCTTGTTTGCACCCCACGTCCCACACTTGGAGGTCCTGTCCCCACTGCCTGCTATCTGTTTCTCAAATGAACACCCCACTCCTCCTGCTCAGGGTTTTGCTCTAGGAATCCCTCTGCATGGAGCTCTCCGCCATTTGCAGGTCTTGGGTCCTTGGCACCAGATCTCAGCTCACCTGTGGCCTCCTCAGGGACCCCCCTTTTCCTTCTCCCTTATGTACACCACCTGCTGCCCGGTCACTCTCTGCTCACTCTCCACCCATCACCTGCTTCATTTCTTTCTTAGCTTTTATCACTTTCAAGGTGACTTTCCTGACTGGCTCATTTCCTGTGGGGTGTGTGTGGTATGGGAGCAGGGCCCCTTGGCTCCCGTGGTCCCTGAGTGCCAGAACTGTGCCCAGCTCACAGTAGGCGTGCAGCAGATGCTGTCGGTGGAGCAACAAATGAGCGAAATGTGTGGTCCAGGGATGATCCGGGCAGGCAGGCCCTGTGAGAGGCTCTGGGACAGAATCCATGGGTTGGGATCACAGGGGAGGCTGCAGATGGCAGGGGTGCTGGAGGGTGCTGACCAGTCATTGCCCACAGGTGGATGTACTGGACAGACTGGGAAGAGGACCCCAAAGACAGCCGGCGAGGGCGACTGGAGAAGGCCTGGATGGATGGCTCACATCGCGACATCTTTGTCACCTCCAAGACAGTGCTTTGGCCCAATGGGCTAAGCCTGGACATCCCAGCTGGGCGCCTCTACTGGGTGGATGCCTTCTATGACCGCATTGAGACCATCCTGCTCAATGGCACAGACCGGAAGGTGGGCTGGTGTGCAGCTGTGTTGGCCTCCACGTGTGCAATGCTAGACCACGTGCGTGTGGATGAGGGTCCTTGTGGGTGTATGAGCAGGCCTGTGTGCTTTTGTACACTTACCCTTGTATCTATGGATGTGTACATCTGCATGCCTGTGTATCTTATGTGTTGTATCATTTCTCTGAGAATTGCCTCTTAGTGTTGGACCCCCCACGTGTCCACCCATGTGTACATGTTATGTACATCTCTGTGTGTGTGCATGGGTGTGGCCTCTGTGCAGATGTGAGATGCCTAGTGACAGCATGTTCATTGGATGGTTATGTGCTGCAGGAGTTGTGTCGTGTCTAGATCCGTGGGCCTCAGGAGATGGCTTCTAATGATCACCTCTGGTCTCTTTTCTGCCCTCTCCCCACATCCTGACACTCTGAATGAGCCACATGGGGGCTTCTGATGCCCTCACACATGGTACATCCACCTGTGCCACCTGGGAAGTCCACCCTACTCCTCTTCCTGTGGCAAATCGCTCGGGGGCCACCTCCTCCCAGTGTCATCTCCAGCAACTCTTCCTCCCCACATTGCCCGTGCGTGCCCCCGTGAGACAGTGGGCAGCTCGAGGGCAGAGAACCTGTCTTTTCCATCTCCTACTGCCCATTGCATGAAGAAACGGATGGACGAATTCTGGCAGTCTGCTCAGTAGTGTGTGTGTGCATGTGTGCGTGTGTGCGTGTGCGCGCACGTGTGTGTTGGGGAATAGAGTGAACGTGAATGAGCCCAGGAGAGAACAGTATGGACAGCCTCACCATCAGCATCCTTGCTGAATCACCTACTGGGGTTCAGGTTTAGCATCTCGCCTCCTGCAAAACTATCTTAGGGGGCTCCGAGGTGAATGGGAAAAGCAAGACCCTTGCCCAGGATGACGTAGACAGATGAGTGTATGACCCTCAAGCCTCGCCCAGCACCCATTTGCCTTCCAGCTCCTCAGTGATGCCCTTCCACTCCTAGATTGTGTATGAAGGTCCTGAGCTGAACCACGCCTTCGGCCTGTGTCACCATGGCAACTACCTCTTTTGGACTGAGTACCGGAGTGGCAGTGTGTATCGCTTGGAAGGAGGTGTAGGGGGCACACCGCCCACCTCTGTGACCCTCCTGCGTAGCGAGCGGCCCCCCATCTTTGAGATCCGCATGTATGATGCCCAGCAACAGCAAGGTACCCTGGGGATGGGCAGGGTGGGACCTAGTTGGGTGGCAGGGACATAGGCCTGGAATTGAGGCGCCTCCAGGAATGAAGGCACTCTCCAGGAACCCTAGGCTCTGACTTTAGAGGCTCCTGAGAGGAAAAGTCCCTAACTTAATCTGACTCTGTGTCCCCCACCCCTCCTCTTGCCTGTGTCTGTACCTCCGCTTCCTCAACTTGCTCTTCTCCCTGTCTGTTTTCTCCATCCCCTTCCTCATTTGAATGTATCTCCTTATCTCCCTTCTCTGGCCCTTCCTGACCCTGCCAACCCGCCCCTCCCCACAGTGGGCACCAACAAATGCCGGGTGAACAATGGCGGGG
>NW_006209847.1:4391110-4412757 GCF_000334495.1 Tupaia belangeri chinensis | reverse complement strand
AGCAGCCTATGCCTGGCCACCCCCGGGAGCCGCCAATGTGCCTGCGCTGAGGACCAGGTGTTGGACACAGACGGCGTCACTTGCTTGGGTACGAGGGGCCCAGCTGGGGCTGGGGCTGGGGCTGGGAGGACCCCCAGAGAGGTCACAGGAGGCTTCCAAGGTCCCAGTTAGGGGCTTACGGAGGCCGCGAGGGGCCCTGTGGGATGCAATTGGAAGCAAAGCATGAGAGTGGGGAAGGCTCTGAGTGTAAGGAGTACTGGGGGGTGGCCGGGACTTGGGGAACTAGCGAGGAACAGAACAGCTATGGAAGGAGGAAAATCGTCCTAATTTCCTCTCAGCGTATTCCCCATTATTTAAAGGACAATGAGTCCTTCAAAATATTGGCAGTCAGAGAGGAGAAGAAAAGCCCGAATCCCCCCAAGGAACACTGCCGCGTTGTTAGCATCATGGTGGTCAGTTGGACAGCACCCTTTTTCCTTGGGTTGGAGGGTTCTGTCCTGCCATTGTTTTACATAGCTGGTACCCTGATGTATGTGAAAGGTCGTCTGCTTTTATTTGGCTCATGTGTGGCATTTTCTGTGTTATTATGGCATCGTTTTAAATAGCCTTTTAAAAATAAAATTTATTTATTTTCATTCATTATTATTCTTTATTATGAGCAGAGAGAGGGGCTGGCAGGTAATGTGGTGGTTAAGGGCACTGGACTCCCACGTGCCCAACCATAGTTCGAGTCCTGGACCTGGTGGCTTGCTTTCTCACTTTCTCTCTCTCTCACGCTTTCTTGCTCTATCCCTCACTGGTCAAATTAAAATAAATAAAGTTAAATAAAATGATTATTTTTTAAAAGTTACTTATTGAAGAAAAAATAAAATATGAACAGAGAGAGAAAAAGGGAAAGCAAGCCACCAGATCCGGGACTTGAGTCACGGTTGACTACGTGGGAATCCTGCACCTTTAACTACCATGCCACCTGCCGGCCTCTAAATAGCTTTGTTTTTTATTACAAGTGGGTCATGCTCATTTTAAAAATAAATAAGTAAATAATATAGAAAATTGTAAAGGAGAAAATCTGAGTCCAAGTTGCCCCAGATTCCACCACCCATAGATAAGCACCATTCCCATCTGGGGAGCCTCCTCTGAGCATCTCCCTGTGCGTTTGCTTTTATACACGGAGTCGTCCTGCCGTGCTCTTCTGTTTCCTGCCTTTGTCACTCGACAGTACACCATGAATACGCAAGCAGCATTTCAATGGCTAAAACATACTCCATTTAGTAAACATCTCATAATCCACTCAACCATTTCTCTGCTGTTGGATTCCAGGTTATTTCCAGTTTTTCGTTATAATTATAGCTATAAAATGTGCCCTTGGCTATAAGCATTCCCCATACAGTCACTTAGTACCTCCTTAAAACACCTCTGCAGGGAAGGTATTTGTATTGTCCCCATTTTACAGATGAGGAAATGGGGCCCAAAGTTAGAGCAAGGATTTGAACCCAAGAAGTCTCACCCCCTCTGCCATCTCTCGTATGTTCATGCCTTCCCGTATTCTGGGCTTCCTTATGGTAGAGTCCCAGAAGTGCACGTGGGTCTGTGGGCCTGAGCGGACAGCTAAGGGTGAGTGGCTGAGTTTGGGCGGGGACAAGAGCCTCGATGGAAAAGTCAGGGTAATGGAAGGATTTTCTGCCTGGACAGAGAAAGTGACATTGAGCCAGGAGCTAAAGCCCCCCAGAGATGACAGGGACTGGCCTGGGGCCCGGGAAAATAGGGGTTGGCCTGGTGTAATAATGTGAAAGTCAGTGCTGGTTGTTCACAAAGGTGAGGTCAAGGGAACCAGCAGTTAGCGTAATGGCTATGTCGCTGGACTCCCACGTAGTCGACCACGGTTCGCGTCCTGGACCTGGTAGCTTAAAACTCACGCCGGGCGCGTGTGCGTGCGTGCCCAAGATCCCGAGAGGAGAATGGAGGAGAAGGAATTGCGGCGTGACCATCCCCCCGGGGGGTGATTTCTCTCTTTCTGTCTCTATGTCTCTCTCTGTCTGTCTGGTGAGCGCACGCACCCTATAACAAAAAATTATCTCCAAAAAAAGAAAGAAAAAAAAAAAAAACAAAGGTGAGGTCAAGTAGAGCCAAGGAGCAGGGATGAAGAGCAAGGAGGACACGACCACCCTCAGGCCCACAGCCCACGTGTGGAGAAAACGGCCACCACGGGCCCCTCGGGCTGTCTCACAGATTAGAGAGCGTGGCAGACGAGTCCAGCAGTGGGCGTGCAGAGCTGTCAGGTCTCAGGACGGGGGCCAGGCTGGTGTGGGAGTCCTGGTCTTCTTGAGGTCACCACTACAAACATAGTCAAAGGACACAGAATTTTACTGCTAATGGCCTGGGCAGATGGTGATGGCCAGGTGGGTGCTGGGGAATGTGGGGGGACTGCACAGTTCCAGGGCTGTGCTCATGCTGTGGGTGGATCTGTGAGTCCAGGGAGCAGGGCAGGGCCCTGTGGATCCCAGAGGTGACTTCCAAGGCCAATTCATGGAGAAGGCAGGGTGGGGCTGGGAGAGCCTGCATGGTAGGACAGGAGTGTTAGGGGCTCCAGGCTGTCTGAGAAGCTGTTTTATTCTCTGGTCACGTCGAAGTAGAGGGATTTTCGTCTTAATTGCCAGTGGGCATGTGCACTTACTAGAGAGATTGGAAGGAAGAAAACAACATGGGGAATGGGCCTGCTACAATCCCTTCTCTTCCATTTCTCCATCTGGATTTGGAGCATGCGTACATGTCCCTGGTGTGTTTTTCAAGCCTCTGGGCTGAAATTTAAACCCTGGTCAGTTGGGACCAGCAGGTGGCGTGGCAGTTAAGGCGCTGGACACTCCCATGTGACTGACTACGGTGTGAGTCCTGGACCTGGTGGCTTGCTTTCTCACTTTCCCTCTCTCTCTCTCTGTGTCTCTCTCTGGTCAAATTAAAATGAATGAATAAATAGGGACCCAGCAGGTGGCATGGTGGATAAGGTGCTGAACACTCCCACATGGCTGGCCATGGTTCAAGTCCTGGACCTGGTAGCTTGCTTTCTCTCTCTCTCTCTCTCTCTCTTTCTCTGTGTATGTCTCTGGTCAAATAAAATTTTTAAAAATGAACGAATAAACAAATTAAATCATTCTTTTTAAAAATGAATGAATAAATAATTCTTAAAATAAATAAATAAATAAATAAATAAATAAACAAACCCTGGTCAGTCATGTGGGATCCAGCTCCCTAGACTAGACTATGGGGCCAGCTTCAAGTATAGGAATTATTAAACATCATCCTTGTTGCTAGAGAAAGAATCAACATCTCTATCCAAATCTTTTCTTCATGAACGGTCATGTGCTAGGAAATGTCACTCTGTGTATTATTTTAAAATAGAAAAACTAACAAAATAGTGGCGGGGAGCTCAGCGCCTGTCCCACGACCTGGGTCTGATGTTCCCCCTCATGCTCCTGTGGTGCCCACAGCGAACCCATCCTACGTGCCCCCACCCCAGTGCCAGCCGGGCGAGTTTGCCTGTGCCAACAGCCGCTGCATCCAGGAGCGCTGGAAGTGTGACGGGGACAACGACTGCCTGGACAACAGCGACGAGGCCCCAGCCCTCTGCCGTGAGTCGCCTCCCCTCCCGTTGGGCAGCAGGCCTGCCAGGCAGCTCAGCTCTGGCTTCGCCTGTCCCTGGACAGGTCCAGAGCCAGGAGCCCCACCCTCGCACTGACCCCCGACCCATCCGTCCGCAGATCAGCACACCTGCCCCTCGGATCGATTCAAGTGTGAGAACAACCGGTGTATCCCCAACCGCTGGCTCTGTGATGGGGACAATGACTGCGGGAACAGTGAAGACGAGTCCAATGCCACCTGTTCAGGTGTGGGCTGGGGGGAACCACCCTGGGACCCCTCAGTCAGAGAGGCAGGGTAGATGGGGCAGCCAGGCCTGGGAAAGCAGAGGAGCCCACAGGGAAGGAAAGAAAGGAAACGCCAGGTCTCCAGGGCAGAGGGAATGGAGGCCGTGCAGGGGTGGAGCTCGGCTCTAGGCTGAGATGAGCGAGCACGGTGGGCCTTCCCATGCAGGACACAGAGAGCCCTGGGGAGATGGGGAGGGCATCCATGTGCAGCAAAGCAGATCGTTTCAAAGGTCCTTGAGAGAAGTGGTTTGGGGCTCTGGGGGGTAAGGTCTCAAAAGGCAGAGGAGGGCCCAGCATGGTTGGTGCATGCTGTCAGGACACTGTGCCTAGCACAATGGGACTACCTGGGTTCGATTCCTGGCCTGGGTTTGATTCCTGGCCCGACCTGAAAGCTGGGCACTGTGGCATGTAGCTGAACCCCAGCAACCCAGGGGGCTGAGGCAGGAGGATCAGGGTCTTGCTGTGGGTCTGGCCTAGGCACCACAGCAAGACCCTGTCTAAAAATAATTTTTTTTTTCTTTTTTAATTCATTAATTAATTTAAATTTGACCAGAGAGGGACAGAGGGAGAAAGTAAGAAAGCAAGCCACCAGGTCTGGGACTTGAACCGTGGTCAGCCATGTGGGAGTCTGGCACCCTTAACCACAATGCCACTTGCCAGCCCCAATAATAATAATTTTTAAAACTTAATTTTTAAAAAGAATTATTTCACTTGTTATTATTATTATTATTATTTTAATTTGCCCAGAGAGACAGAGAGAGAGAAAGGGAAAGTGAGAAAGCAAGCTGCCAGGCCCAAGACTTGAACCACAGTCAGCCATGTAAGAGTCCAGCACCTTAACCACCATGCCACTAGCTGGTCCCTTAAAATAAGTTTTTTTAAAAATAGAGGAGAAAAAGAAATTAGGAGGGGGGGGACGACGGGTACTCACACCGCCCCGCCTTGTCCCCAGCCCGCACCTGCCCACCCAACCAGTTCTCCTGTGCCAGTGGCCGCTGCATCCCCATCTCCTGGACATGTGACCTGGATGACGACTGTGGAGACCGCTCTGATGAGTCAGCCTCGTGTGGTAGGAGGGACAGCAGGAAGGCCAGGCTGGGCTTGGGTGGGAAGGAGCCCATGGCAGCGTGCATCAGGGTAGGGGTTGAAGAGCCCTGCAACTTGGGACCTGGGTAGCCTTGAGCAAATTAATCTCTGTGGCCTCTGAGATTTGTCAACAAAATAGGAGTAATAAGAACACCGACGTCACAGTGCTGGCATGCCACTCGGAACTCACGCATGAAAAGTACACCGTGCAGGCCTGGCTTTGGGGTCTCTGAGCAGGACTTCAGACAAGGTGCTGCTGCCTTGTCTGGCCTCCCTGTCTGACAGGGCCTCGTGCCCACCTACTCCGTGCTATGGTACTATGTACTATGGTACCGTGGCATTTTGTGTGTGTAAGTTTTATTTCTTCTATGAGAGAGAGCACGAGACACTCCCAACGGGGCCCTCACTCCTTGACCCGTCCCCAGTTGGAGCCGGCCCGGTCAGGGCACGTGTGCACAGGTGTCCTGTGTGTTCAGACAGGTTCTAGGATGCCCCGGGACCTTGGCCAGGTGCGTCACCACGGCGCCACCTCCTGCCCTGTGCTGTGTGATTGTAGGGGCCCTACTCAGCTATTCTTTCTCCCCGACAGCCTATCCCACCTGCTTCCCTCTGACTCAGTTTACCTGCAACAATGGCAGATGTATCAACATCAACTGGCGATGTGACAATGGTAAGAGCCAGCCTCCCTTCACCTGCTTTGGTTCCTAGGAAAGCTCAAAGTCCTAGCCAGGCCCTGAATGAAATAAACGAAAGGGTTTTAGGGTCAAGACAGGGCCTCCCTCCAGTACACTGAGGCCCTACTGGGCTGGCCAGGAGAAGAAAAAGGGAGCCGGGAATGCGGGGGGCAGGCCAAGAGGGGCCGAGAGAAGACCCTGCCAGCACCTGTTCGCACCATCGTTACCCAGGCAGGGCCCCAGCTGCCTGCCCTCGAACAGCTCAGAGGCCAGGGACAGGGAGTGAGAAGGGCCAGAGGGGGAGCAAGGAGAGCTTGGTGCCCAGCTCCCTCCTTCCTGAAAGCCGCCATCTCCTGGAGTCCCTGCTGCACCCCCGGGCTCTGGGCTCCAAGTTCAAGACCCCGTCTGGTGGTCAGCCTGGAGCTGCAGGGCCACCGTGCATGTCACCGTGTGAGCATATGGTCGTTGTGTGTGCCGTCTCAGGCTCTGTCGTGTCTGCTGTCATGTTGTGGCGCGCAGCCCCAGCACCCCAGCCCTGGCTCGTGTGAGAGGCTGCGCTGGGTCAGCACCAGTTGCCCCTCGCCTGTGCCGTGTCTTATGTGCCAATGGTCGCTCTGGCGGTTTCTGTGTTTCAGAGAAGGATTGTGGGGACGGCTCTGATGAAAAGACCTGTCCTGAGCCTGCCGGTCAGTGCATAGAAGCACATGCACCATCACCCTCGAGCCCCAGCTGGCCTCGGCTGCCCCCCCAGGACCCTCAGACTCCCTGCCCCAGAGCTGCTAGCCTGCGAAGGAAAGGCAACAGAGAGGAGAGGAGAGGAGAAAGCAGGGGGAAACACAGGGCTGGAAAGAAGCAGAGAGGGAAAGGGACCACTCAGAGGACAGAGAGGCGCAGGCATAGTGGGGAAGGAGAGTTAAAGAAGCCGGTCCATTTGGAAAAGAGGCAGGAACACAGTCCCTGGGAGACAGCCAACCTCAGTCTTAGCACATCTCGTAGATGCAGACACAAGTCAGGTCGCCCCTGCCCCAAGACCTGGAAAGGACATTTGTGCAGTCAGCCTGTCGAGAAGTTCCCAACCCTTCCCAGCTTCAGGCAGACACCCGTGTGCCCAGCAATGCCCGGGCTCTGGGCTCCATGGGGCCTGATAAAGCCCTTCTCACTCCAGCCCTTCTCACCTACACTCCACTTACCCTCTTCCTCCCAGGCTGGAGAAATCCCTGCCTTTCCTCTAAGAGCAAGCAGACCCCTGCCTCTACACCCTCACAAAAGGGAAAGGAACGTTCCCTGCTCCCCACCCCCAGCTTTTCCCAGGCTCAGGGAGGGGCCCTCCCGGAGCCCGCCCTGCCCCGCCCCGCGGGCCATGGTGCATGCTGCAGTCTATGCAGTTTCTGTGTCTTTTCTGTTTGTTATTTTCTCATTGGGGGTTCGGGGTGGACCAAGGGTGGGAATGGGCAGGTGAGGGGCCCAAGCTGGGGTCATAGAGAAGGCTGCTCTGCTGACTCGCTCCTCGCCTCTCCCCTTCTTCCTTCCCCCAGACAATGACTGTGGGGACAACAGTGACGAGGCTGGCTGCAGTCACTCCTGCTCCAGCACCCAGTTCAAGTGCAACAGCGGGCGCTGCATCCCCGAGCACTGGACCTGTGACGGGGACAACGACTGCGGAGACTACAGCGATGAGACACACGCCAACTGCACCAACCAGGGTGGGCACCTGAGGCGGGGCGGGGGGCACCGGTCTGTCCATCTGGGCTCCCACCCCCTGTGCGTCGGCCACCATCTGGGAACCAGAGAAAGCCCAGACAGGGCTTTGCTCGTTCAGGAGTTTCCAGGCCTGCGGGAAGGGGAGGCTGTCGGCCCATCATTGCCACACACTGCCCAGGTCACGGGCTTTGCAGCGGGTGACCTCGGGTTGCAGCTCGGCAGTTTGTTATCTGGTGACCTTGAGCAAGTTACTGAATCTCTGTGGTCCTCTGTGAGTTTCGTCTCAAAGTGGAGTAAGAATAGCATTGATGTGGGGGTTTGGTGAGATCGTGCACGAAAAGCACTCAGAGCCGGGCTTGAGTTTAGTAAATAATAGCTCGAAGAAAGGATGCTAAAGGGAGGAGTGCGTGAGCACAGGGGAGCAAAGGCGAGAGGGCTGGTCTGCGAGCTCCCTGTGCCCAGTCCTCCAGGGCCCAGGGAGACTAGGGGAGCTTGAGCTCACGTCCGCGAGGGCACAGGCCCTCTTGAGGGACTTTGGTTCTCAGCTCTGGCTGATCGTTACCATGGGAAAATGTTGAACTAGGGTTGCCAGGCTGCAGGAGAAGCCAGAAACGCAGAGTTTATGTGAAATGTACTGCATTTTTAACATTGGCGTATTAATTTCCTAGGCCCACTGTAACAAAGTACCATAAATTAAGTGACTTAAACAACAGGAATACACCGTCTCACTGCCATGGAGCTGGAGGCCTGAGGCCATGTCATCACCCAGGGGCTGGGAGGGGCTCGGTTCTGGGCCTTTCCTCAGCTTTTGCTGGTTTGCTGGCTGTCTTTGGCGTTCTTCGCCTTGTGGATGCTTTACCCCAGCTCTGCCTGTGTCTTCTCATGGTGCTCTCCCATGTGCATGTCTGTCTCTGGGTCCAAATCTCCCCTTATTTAAGGACACTGATCATTTTGGATCCAGCCCACTCTAGTGACCTCATTTTAAGTTGCTCATCTGCAGAGACACTACTGCCAAATAAGGGCACATCCACAGGTCGTATAACTTAGGACTGCAGCATCTGTAAGAGATGCAACTCAGTCCTCAACAGCTGGCAGTGAGTGTTTTTGGTTTTGTTTTTGTTTAAGAGGTTTTTGCCTTAGGGTGCTTGTGCTCACCAGAGAGAGAGACAGTGAGAGGGAAAGTGAGAAATCACTCCCAAGGGGGGATGGCCATGCCGCAATCCCTTCTCCATTCTCCTCTCGGCGGGATCTTGGGCATGCACTCCAAAGTTTTAAAAACACCTACTGGCCGAAATGTTCCTGTGGGTCTCATCTGGCCCATGGACCACCAGCTTACGCCCGCTGCCTTACAGAGCTACGGCACACACAGTGGGGGTAATAACAATAAGCATCAAGCACCCACTGTGAGCTCCCCCCAACAGGGAGAATAGGGAGGGTCACAGGAGGCTCAGGACACAGCCGCCGGGTTTCCAGGGCTGTCTCTGGAAAGGGTCAGGTGAGGTGGACAGGCGCAGTGCCTGGACTGCTGAGAAGGGACCTCGAGGCATAGTGGGCTGCCTTGGACAAGTCGCTTCGTCTGAGCCTGGGTTTCCTTCTCTATGAGATACAAAAGGCCGAGCCCTGGGGAGCCGGGGTTTCGTGATCAGAGTGACTTTTACCTCTGGTTGTGAGCAGGGATGGTCACTCAGGACGAGATGGGATGTGAGCTGGGCCCTGCCGAGGGATTAGACTGTGGGTTAATGGACAAGAGGAAGAGTCTTCCAATGGGGATTTGGGGTCACCTGGAGATGCCTGTAATAAAGATTTAGAGAGCAAACCCGAGCACTTCTGGAGAGTGATGGTGGAGCGTGCAGCAACAGCAGGGAATGAGGCTGTTCCCCTAAGGGGACAGATCACCACAGCAGGTGTAAGTCAGGCAGAGGCTTGATGTGGGGAGTACAGGAGAACTGAGGACTTCAAGGCTGGAAGGTGACGTGGCGTAGGAGGTGCTTTGGAAAGATGAGCCTGGAAGGGGATCAGATTGCAAAGGAGTTCAGGGGCCGAGGATGGAAACTCAGCTGAGTGGCTGCCGCTGAAAGTCCAGGCGCGTGGTGAGAAGGTGACCGTGCTCATGGCCCGGAGAATGAGGAATGGGGCGCACAGCAGCAGTGGGAGCCTTGAGGCTCAGGTCTGTGCCTCACGGGTAGCTCTCTGCCCCTCTCCTGGCCGCTGGGCCAGATCTCAGTGCAGCAGCCAGAGCGATCCTGACAGAACATGAGTCAGATGTGCCCCAGCCCTGCCCTCAGGCCTTCTCTGGCTCCCTGCATGCTTGGAATAAATGCCAAGCCTGTCTCACGGCCCGCAGGCCCCTCCCCTACCTGTCTGAGCTCCGTGCCTGCCGCTCATCCCTGGCCTCTTGGGCAATTCTGAAGGTGCCCAGCACTGTCCTGTCAGAGGTGCCGCATCAGCCGATCGCTCTGCCTGGGGCGGGCCTTCACTTACAGCTCACTCTCTCTTCATCTCCCTCTCGCCTTGTCTCCGTAGTTTAGCAGTCCCTGCAGCCATGTCCAAGGTCTGTGTGTTATGTCTTCCCTGCCAGAACGTGGGCTCTGTGAGGGCGAGGACCTCGCTTTGTTCAGGGCTAGCACCTGGAACAGTGCCCGGCACACAGGATGCACTCGAAACTGGGATGAATGAATGAAACAGCTACAGTGGGAGGCATGTGAGGTCTGGCCTAGCGAATCGCTTCTCCCATGGAGGTCATGTGTGTAAAAGGGAGTTGAGACCAGCTGTCCGCTGGGGTCCCTGAGCCAGGCCTGGAGGCTTACAGATCTGCCTCAGTCCACAGCCCTGGAGGGGAGATGGAGACGGCATGGCCGACCCCAGACACCCCCTCCTCCTGATGTCCTCCACCTGCCCCCTGCAGCCACAAGGCCCCCAGGCGGCTGCCACACTGATGAGTTCCAGTGCCGGCTGGACGGACTGTGCATCCCCCTGCGATGGCGTTGCGATGGCGACACCGATTGCATGGACTCCAGTGATGAGAAGAGCTGCGAAGGAGTGACCCACGTCTGCGACCCCAATGTCAAATTTGGCTGCAAAGACTCGGGTAAAAAGGAGGGTGGGAGAGCCGGGAACGGGCAGTAAGAGCAGGAGTCGTGTTAGAGCAGGTGGGAAGGGAGCGGGCACTGTGCCAAGTGGGGTGGGGGCGGGGCGGACAGGAGACAGCACAGAGAGCCCTGCGCGTCCTGCGTAGGGGAAGGCAGGAGGGACCAGGCCATGTACAGGACCCTGGGCTCCAGAACCCTCGCCAGAGCTGAGGTGCAGCACTTCCTGCACAGTCCTGGCCTGTTTGTTGTCTCTGACTTTGACAGAAAAAGTCTCAAGGTTCCTAGCGGACCCCAAGCATTGCAGTCAGGACCCTAATTCAAGATGCACACTGGGTCTGAGAGGAAGGGCAGGGGTGCCCAGCTGCCCAGGCGCGGCCCCTCATGCCACACCCATCCCTCAGCCCGGTGCATCAGCAAAGCGTGGGTGTGTGATGGCGACAGCGACTGTGAAGATAACTCGGACGAGGAGAACTGCGAGTCCTTGGCCTGCAGGCCTCCCTCGCATCCGTGTGCCAACAACACCTCTGTCTGCCTGCCCCCGGACAAGCTGTGTGACGGCAATGACGACTGTGGGGACGGCTCGGATGAGGGCGAGCTTTGCGGTGAGGCCTGGGCCAGAGGAGTGAGGAGGGTACCTGGGTAGGGGTCCGACCGGCAGAGGCCTGAGAGGAGAGCACAGCTGCGCTGCCAGTGAGCAGCGCCAGGGCCATGTTGGTTTAGGGCCGCCGTGGCGTTGCGCTAAGTGCGTCACTCCATAAGGTTTAATCCACAGAGGAGCCCTGAACGAAGAAGGTACTAAGCCCATCTCCACTTTACAGCTAAGAAACTAAGGCATAGAGAGGTGAAAGAGCTGGCTGAAAGTCATACTGCTCCTGGGGGCCGACAGGTGGCGTGGTGGTTAAGGGCGCTGGACTCCCACATGGCCGACCATGGTTCGAGTCCTGGACCTGGCAGCTTGCTTTCTCACTTTCTCTCTCTCTCACTCTATTCCTCTCTGTTCAAATTAAAATAAATAAGTATGGGGACCAGCAGTTGGCATAATGGCTACATCACTAGACTCCCATGTAGTTGACTGAGGTTCAAGTCGCAGACCCGGGCTTAAACTCACGCCGGGCACGTGTGCGTGTGTGTCCAGGATCCTGAGAGGAGAATGGAGGAGAAGGGATTGCGGTGTGGCCATCCCCCTAGGGGGTGATTTCTTTCTTTCTGTCTCTCTGTCTCTCTCTGTCCTTATGGTGAGCGCACGCGCCCTATAGCAAAACCTCTCCAGAAAGAAAGAAAGAAAGTTAAATAAAATAATTCTTTAAAAAAGGGAGGGGCAGGGGACCAGCACATGGTGCGGTGGCTAAGGTGCTGAACACTCCCATGTGGCCGACCACAGTTCGAGTCCTAGACCTGGTGGCTTGCTTTCCCACTTTCTTTCTCTCTCTCTCCCTCTCTCTCTCTGTCTCTTTCTGGTAAAATTAAAATAAATGAATGAATAAATAAAATTAAATAAATAATTCTTTTTTAAAAGGGGGGGACCAGTAGGTGGCGTGGTGGTTAAGGTGCTGCACACTCCCACATGACTGACCACAGTTCGAGTCCCTGACCTGGTGGCTTCCTTTCTTTCTTTCCCTCCCTCTCTCTCTCTCTGTGTCTCTCTCTGTGTGTGTCTCTCTATGGTCAAATTAAAATAAATGAATGAATACATAAAATTAAATATATTTTTTTAAAGTCACATAGCTCCTGGAGCACTGTGAAGACAGTACAATGCACTCCTTCCCTGCAGCACAGCCCCCTCTCCCCCACTCACACTAGTCACTGGAGAGGGCATGTAAGATGAAGGCACCAGGACTGAGTGTTGATGGTCAGGGCAGGCTTCCTGGAGGAGGTGGGAATTTAACTGGGCTGCCAAGGATGAGCACAACATGGAGAGTGAGTGAGAGGTGGGAGAAGGAGTGTGAATTTTATTTTTCTATTTTTTTTTATAGGTTTTTGCCTTAGGGAGCATATGCTCTGAAGAGAGAGACAGAGACATCCCCTAGTGGGGATGGCCATCCTGCAATCCCTTCTCCATTCTCCTCCCTAGTCTTGGGCATGCATGCACACCTGCCCAGTGTGAGTTTCCAGCCACTAGGTCCAGGACTGGGACTGTAGTCAGCCATGTGGGAGTCCAGCGACATAACCACTATGCCCTTGCTGGCCTCAAGGGGTTGCATTTTCAATATCAAAGAAAATGAGGTTGAGGGAGTGCAGGGGCGGGCCATGGAGGGCCCAGTGGTGTGAGCAGAAGGGAGGAACAGTAAGTAGCCTTATCTGTCCCTGAGCCAGGCAGAGCACGCAGTCCTTGGGAGGAGAGGAATGAGAGATAAGGATGGTCAGGACTGGCTGGGACCGGCCGGGATTGGCCAGAGAACTGACAGGTTGTCAGTCATGCTGGCAGATTCCAGGGTGTATTGAAGAAGCTGGGGCAGGACGCCCCCCAAACCCTGAACCCTGATCCTAACGACACTCGCAGGGAGAAGGCAAAATATAGTATGTCGAAAAGTGGGCAGGGAAATAGAAACCAGAAAGAGGCTGGGTGCTCCCAGAGGAGAGGGGTGGGGTGGTGGGTGCTGGGTTCCAGCCCTGGTCCTGAGGAAACCTAGAAGCATTGGGGCAGGGACTTGGCAGGAATGAAGAAAGGGGGCCATGGACAAACACCAAGACAAATTTGGCCCGTGCCTGGGAGCCCAGTTAAATTCCCACTTCCTCTGCCACACCCCAGGGAGCCCCAAGTCCCCAGCACCCAGAGCTTGGGGCCCAGCAGGGCTGTGGACCTGCCTCCTTCCAGATTCTGACCTGGGCCTGTCCACTGCTTGCCCCCAGACCAGTGCTCTCTGAATAACGGTGGCTGCAGCCACAACTGCTCAGTGGCACCTGGCGAAGGCATCGTGTGCTCATGCCCTCTGGGCATGGAGCTGGGGCCTGACAACCACACCTGCCAGATCCAGAGCTACTGTGCCAAGCACCTCAAGTGCAGCCAGAAGTGCGACCAGAACAAGTTCAGCGTGAAGTGCTCCTGCTATGAGGGCTGGGTCCTGGAGCCCGATGGAGAGAGCTGCCGCAGCCTGGGTGAGACACGGGTCAGGGGTGGCTTGGCGGGCCAGGCAGGCCGGGGCAGGCCCCCGACAGCGGAGGGCTGGGCTGGGGTGGCCAGATGCCAAAGGCTGAGTTGTCCAGCCGGGCCCCTAGTGCCTGGGCCAACAGAGGCCCTGCCTGCGCCAGGGTAGGGTGCACAGAAGCAGCAAGCCTCTCACTGACCCCATCGTGTCCTCACATCCCAGACCCCTTCAAGCCGTTCATCATCTTCTCCAACCGCCATGAGATCCGGCGCATTGACCTTCACAAAGGGGACTACAGTGTCCTGGTGCCCGGCCTGCGCAACACCATCGCCCTGGACTTCCACCTCAGCCAGAGTGCCCTCTACTGGACTGATGTGGTGGAGGACAAGATCTACCGCGGGAAGCTGCTGGACAATGGAGGTGACCTTCTGGCCGGGCCTGGGACCAATGCCAGGGCAGGGTGCACACAGACGGGGCATTTAGCTCTCAGGGCCATAGGCCTGGATCCAGGTGGCTCCGGAGTCTAAGGCGCCCCTCCCCCACACTCCTGTTAATTGGGTTAGATTTTGCTGTGGGTCTGAGTGCCTGACGCCCCGTAATTATCGTCAGCAGAGCTGCCAGCCTGATAATTAACAAAGATCAGCCTGGAGCTCAGCTCCCCAAATCCTAGAATTGCAGGTCTGAAAGGAGAAAGCCACGTAAGGGACAGAGCACCTGGACCCCACTTCTATCCCAGGGCAGACTTCCTTCTGCCAGCCACGAGGTCGAGCACCTGCTGTATACACTAGGCAGTGGGCATGCCACTGGGATCGAAACGGGCTGCTTCAGTTATGTAGTCCAGGTCCCCCGAGAAGATGACATCTGTGCACACACTTAGCAGTGGCACATTTTTTAAAAAAGAATTACTTGTTTAATTTCATTCATTCATTCGTTCATTTTCATTTGACCAGTGAGAGACAGACAGAGAGGGAAAGTGAGAAAGCAAGCCACCAGGTCCAGGACTCAAACCGTCAGCCATGGGAGTGTCCAGCACCTTTACCACCATGCCACCTGCTGGTCCCTGACTGAGGCATATTTTACTAGAGAAGTTTCTTGTGTTTGTAATAAAGAAAACTTGAGGGGCTGGCAGGTGGCATGGTGGTTAAGGGCACCAGACTGCCACGTGGCCGACCGCGTTTCAAGTCCCAGACCTGGTGGCTTGCTTTCTCAGTTGCTGCTTTTCTCACTTTCCCCCCCCCACACACACACACACACACACACACACACACACACACACACACTGTCCGTCTCTGGTCAAATTAAAATAAATAAATGAAGCTAAATACGATTATTCTGAGAAAAAAAAAAGAAAAGAAAAGAAAATTTGAGAGCCAGCTGGTGGTGTGGATCCCGCATTGGCAACTGCATGTGTGAGTCCTGGATTCAGGGGCTTGAGACACACGCCAGATGTGTGTGCATGCATGCCCAAAATCCCAAGAGAAGGGATTATATCATGACCATCTCTCCCGGGGGTGCTTTCTTTCTTTCTCCTTTTCTCTGTCTGTCCTGTGATTGCATGTGCCCCATAGCAAAATTATGAAAAAAGAAAAAGAAACCTTGAAACTATCTCAAATATCCATCCACGCGAGAGGATGGCTAAGTAGACTGTAATAATATTCACACCAGACAACAGTTTCTAAAATAACGAAGGACACATATAGATGTATTAGCCAGGAATCCTCTTGCAGACATTATGTGTGGTGACTTCTAGAATGTTCTATGACCATTGCCATGTAGATCTGTCTCCCGAGAGCCCCCGCCCAGTGCTGGCCTCCTCCCACAGGTTAGCCTTTAGACCTGCCTGCAGAAGGTAGCTGCCCCAGCCCACCTCTCCTCCAGGCTTCGCCCTCGTGACCTCATGATGGTCGGGGGCCTGAGTGTCGGAAACCCCATTGTTGAACCTGGGTACCTCGGCCATATTGGCTGCGGTGTCAAGGTTGAGGATAGGTCACCCAGTGCTCCCAGAATCCTGCACACGCATGCCACCCTACCCTGGGGGCGCTCACCTTCCATGCCCTCTCTTCTCCAGCCCTGACCAGTTTCGAGGTGGTGATTCAGTATGGCCTGGCCACACCTGAGGGCCTGGCTGTAGACTGGATCGCAGGCAACATCTACTGGGTGGAGAGTAACCTGGACCAGATTGAGGTGGCCAAGCTGGATGGGACCCTCCGGACCACCCTTCTTGCTGGTGACATCGAGCACCCGAGGGCAATTGCACTGGATCCCCGGGACGGGTGAGGACCCTGTCCAGCCCTCTCTGGCCCCATGGTCCCCTGAACTCCCACTCAGCCTGGCCGGGGACACCTGTCTCCCCAGTGCTGTTCACTCCCTCCTACCCTTTACATGGGCTCCCACCACAGCCCCGACCCTAGGCCCTGACTCAGCCCTCCCTGCCCCTCCCCACTCTCCAGGATCCTGTTCTGGACGGACTGGGACGCCAGCCTGCCCCGCATCGAGGCAGCCTCCATGAGTGGGGCTGGACGCCGGACCGTCCACCGGGAGACAGGCTCTGGGGGCTGGCCCAATGGGCTCACCGTAGACTACCTGGAGAAGCGCATCCTCTGGATCGACGCCAGGTCGGCACCTCCACCACACCCCAGGGAGGCCCAAGTCGGCAGCACCCGGGGCCTGGGGGTGTGGACAGGACCGCAGAATGAGTGAGGGGGTGGGAAGGTCTTGGGCTCTGAACCGCAAGCAGGAAAGGCCTGGGCACTGCGGGAGGCCTGAGGGGAGGGCAGGTGGAAGAGGGCAGAAGCCGGCCTGTCACCTGCGGGGTCCTTGTTGCCTTTACAGAGCTGCACCTACTAGGGGCTGTCTGCCCAGGGGAAGAAGCTTTCTAATTGGGCTGCCCAGAGAGGGCAACTTAACTTTCACCTAAGCCCTGTGTGGCCCTGGGGAAAAGTGAGCTGGGAGCCTCCCTTGAAGGGCTTGGGACTCGGGTCTGAGAGCAGGAGCTTAGGCCCCAGGTCTCACACCACAGCCTTCCATCTGCCTTCTCTGGCCAGCAGGGCTGGGAGGAGGGAGTGCTCCGGGGATGCACTGGGAGCATGTGGCCTGGCTCAGGGTGGGCGCCCTGGCCGTGTGCCAGAGGGCTGACCCGGCTGGCATCCTCACTCTGCCCCGACCACGCTCTCAGGTCAGATGCCATTTACTCAGCCCGTTACGACGGCTCCGGCCACATGGAGGTGCTTCGGGGACACGAGTTCCTGTCGCACCCGTTTGCAGTGACGCTGTATGGGGGGGAGGTGTACTGGACTGACTGGCGGACAAACACACTGGCCAAGGCCAACAAGTGGACTGGCCACAACGTCACCGTAGTGCAGAGGACCAACACCCAGCCCTTCGACCTGCAGGTGTATCACCCTTCCCGGCAGCCCATGGGTAAGGGCACGCCCGCCAGCAGCAGGAAGGGGACCCACGCCCTCAGAGACCCTTCGGAGGAGGGATCTGTGTTGGGAGGCAGCTGAGGTGGGGGCAAGGGTGCAGCCTGGTGACTGCGGAATGTCCAGCCACCGAGAGGGGTCTAGCTGCAGGGGATGCTCGGACAGGGAGGGTGAGACTGGGTAGGGAGGTTGTTCCAGTGAGAAAGGCCAGGTCGGGACAAGTCACAGATGTTCTCAGGCTTCCCTTCCCTCCCTGGCCCCCAGCTCCCAACCCTTGTGAGGCCAACGGAGGCCGGGGCCCCTGCTCCCACCTGTGTCTCATCAACTACAACCGGACCGTCTCCTGCGCCTGCCCCCACCTCATGAAGCTCCACAAGGACAACACCACCTGCTATGGTAGGGCCCTCCCTCAGCAGCCAGAGGCACATGGGCTGCAGAGCAGGGCCGCAGGCCCTCGGGCTCCTTGCTAAGTGGAGAGTCCCAGCCAGGCAGGTCCTGGTGGGAGAGATGCCAGAGGATACCGCGGTGAGGAGCGGTTGTCCCTGTCAGGGAGGCGACCCCCAGGGGGTGCTTTCCACAGCCAAGGGCTAGCAGCAAGCAGGAGGGAACAGAGGGTGGCAAGGAGGCGTGGAGGCAGGTGGCTGCCCTCAGTGACCGGCCCGTGCCCCACAGAGTTTAAGAAGTTCCTGCTGTATGCACGTCAGATGGAGATCCGGGGCGTGGACCTGGACGCCCCCTACTACAACTACATCATCTCCTTCACGGTGCCTGACATCGACAATGTCACTGTGCTGGACTATGATGCGCGGGAGCAGCGCGTGTACTGGTCCGACGTGCGGACACAGGCCATCAAGCGGGCCTTCATCAACGGCACGGGTGTGGAGACGGTCGTCTCTGCAGGTCTGTCCTGGCCCTGGACCCCTGCACCAGTAGTTGTGGATATAGGCCTCCACTCAGTCCCCTTGCCCTCTGTTTTCCCCAAATCCTATTCCCACCCAGTGCTTCATACTGGCTGCCCGACCCCAACCAGCAACCGCGCCAGCCCCTCCCTGTTTGCAGTGTGTCCTTGCAGCAGCCAACATGGACTCCCTGCTTGTGCCCCCAGACTTGCCGAACGCCCACGGGCTGGCTGTGGACTGGGTGTCTCGAAACCTGTTCTGGACAAGCTACGACACCAACAAGAAGCAGATCAATGTGGCCCGGCTAGATGGCTCCTTCAAGAACGCGGTGGTGCAAGGCTTGGAGCAGCCCCATGGCCTGGTGGTCCACCCGCTGCGAGGGTGCGTCCTGGGCCCAGGGGGGTAGTGGGCTGGGGCTGGGAGAAAGTGGGCGCTGACCCTCCCCTCCTGGCACCTCCTTAGGAAGCTCTACTGGACCGACGGTGACAACATCAGCATGGCCAACATGGATGGCAGCAATCGCACCCTGCTCTTCAGTGGCCAGAAGGGCCCTGTGGGTATGAACTCGCCTGCCTGCTTCTGCAGCCCCCGCAGGGTCCCTCAGTGGCCCCTCAGCCTCCTCCCATTCCCAGCTCAGAGCCTGCCCCCACCAGCCTCCCCAGAAGCTCACACACCCCGCCATCCCACCCCTGCATCCCTGGTCCTGGCGCCAGGGTCCCTGGCAGTGACACGCCCACCCGCTTCCAGGCCTGGCTATCGACTTCCCTGAGAGCAAACTGTACTGGGTCAGCTCCGGGAACCACACCATCAACCGCTGCAACCTGGACGGGAGTGGGCTGGAGGTCATCGATGCCATGCAGAGCCAGCTGGGCAAGGCCACCGCCCTGGCCATCATGGGTGAGGGACAGGAGCTGGCTGGGAGCAGGCCCCTCGGAAGGGCTGGGGCGGGGCTTCCCCAAGAGTCTCATCCCCTCCTGCCGCCCCAGGGGACAAGCTGTGGTGGGCAGACCAGGTGTCGGAGAAGATGGGCACTTGCAACAAGGCTGACGGCTCGGGGTCAGTGGTCCTGCGCAACAGCACCACCCTGGTCATGCACATGAAGGTTTACGACGAGGGCATCCAGCTGGGTAGGTGGGAGGCGGGCGCTCGGGGGTCACAGGCACCAGTGGTGGTGGGGAGCGGCTTCGGGACTCTGGCCAAGAGGAGGACTGTGGAATCAACAGGGCAAGGGAGTGAGCGGGCCAGACGACTTAGGCTCCACCCTCCCACGCACGAAATCACAGCAGCTCTGGTCGCAAGACGGGGGGCCCAGGAGGACACAGCTGAGAGTTGGGTTTGGTAGTGACCCCCAGTAGGGTAGAGGCAGTGACCATTCTGCCCCTGAGCAGCCTGAGCCTGGCTCTGGTCCTGACAAGGCCCACCTAACCCTTTCTCTCTGCCTGCCCCTACCCCAGACCACGAGGGCACCAACCCGTGCAGTGTCAACAATGGTGACTGCTCCCAGCTCTGCCTGCCCACGTCAGAGACGACCCGCTCCTGCATGTGCACGGCCGGCTACAGTCTGCGGAGTGGCCAGCAGGCCTGCGAGGGTCAGTGTCCAGCCCCTGGCCTCCTACTCCTTAGCCCCCCACTCTCCTACATGGGGACAAGACCATTCAGTGGGTATGACTAAGTGCCTTCTGGGTTAGGAGCTTCGTAATTCCTCAGTGTGCTGGATGCTCTGGGGAACCTGGGGCCACAAGCCCCTGCCCCTTTCCCTGTCTTGGCAGCCTTAACCAGAAGGTGGGGCCGACATGCAGGGGAAACGACCGTGAAGTGGCCCTGTCTGTCCTGTGCCTGCAATGGGATCGTGGAGAAACAACCTCGCAGGCAGTCAGGGCCAGCTTCATGGAAGAGGTGTCTATGAGGCAGGTGTCACAGGACAAGTGGAAGTGGGATGTGTGGCTCCAAAAAAGGCCTATACACAGGCAGGGGAGATAGCTAAAGCGCAGGTCCGATGGGATAGCGGGGCGTGCACAAGGGCCCAGGCCGAGACCCACTGGCAGGCAGGGTGTGTGGAGGCCTAGTGATAAGGCTGGGAGTTAGGGAGGCGGGGCTCCAGGCCAGCAAAGATTAATCTGGCGGGCAGGATGGGAGGGAGAAACCGAGGCAGTCCAACCAGTTAGGAGGCTTTTCAGAGTCAGAGCGTGAGAGCATGATTGGGCCTGGGCTGGGCTGAAGAGAAGGGACGAGGCTCAGAGACTTTCACAATCACTTGCTAACTGATTCACAAGCTGCAGGGACAGCTCTCCTGGGAGCCTCCCTCTGATGTGGGTAGAAGGAAATGCTGGGTTGAACCAAGTTTTACGTTTCTTACTGCAGAGCTTCTCAGAGGCTTGGAAGTGCTCGCGTTCACAGGATTTTTCTAGAGGACTCCAGTGTTTGGGGCTCTTCCAACCTCACTAGACCATTCATCCTCTTTCTCAGAGCCTGAGCCCCCAGAGCCCATTTGGGGATTCACTTGGGACATGCTGTAGCAAAGGGATAAAGGCAATGGGGGCCTCTTGGGTGCGTGGATAGTGGTGCCTCATGAATGGGAAAACTGGGAATGAGACTGGCACAGGAGTGCGGCGCTGGGAATGCGCAGTTTTAGGTGCTGGAGGAGTGTATGGCTCAGACCAGACAGAGGGAGACAAAGAGGAGACTCAAACCAGGCTGGACGCCCAGCTACGTTTTTGAGTCATCCAGTCCTGACCGTCTTGTCCGAACCTCCCAGACTTTCCCTAAGGGACTGGGGTGAAGGAGAAGACAGCCGAGCCTCTGCTGCCCTCTCGTGGTGGCTACAGGTCCTGCAGCGGTCCCCCGGAAGGGCCAGCTTCTTCCCGGCTCCTAGCCAGGTTGACCTCCCCTCCCAAGCTCCAGGTCTCAGGCTGGGCCGTGTGTGCACGTTGAGGATGGAGGTGAAGGGGGATTCTGAAGGGGAAGCAGAGAGCTGTTACCTGAGGGTTACAGGCACCGAGCGTGAAGGACACAGTGAGGCCCGGGCCTGAGGTGTCCTTGTGTTTCAGGTGTGGGCTCCTTTCTCCTGTACTCTGTGCATGAGGGCATCCGGGGAATTCCCCTGGATCCCAATGACAAGTCAGATGCCCTGGTCCCAGTGTCGGGGACCTCGCTGGCTGTCGGCATCGACTTCCACGCTGGTGAGCCATTTGGCAGTGGGGCAGTGGGACGGGACATGGGAGTGGCGTGCCCTGATGTCCCAGTGGGATATGGCAGGCTACCCAGCTGGCTTCTGGCAAGACACTTGCCACAGCTGCCCCGCCCCTACCTCCCCCAAGCACCTGGCACCTCCAGCATTCACTCCCCTGTGTCCTGTCCCCCTCCCCACAATCGGACCACCCGCCGTGTCTGGCATCCTCACATCGGTTCCTATGTCTCCAGAAAATGACACCATTTACTGGGTGGACATGGGCCTAAGCACCAGCAGCCGGGCCAAGCGGGACCAGACGTGGCGAGAGGATGTGGTGACCAATGGCATTGGCCGCGTGGAGGGCATCGCAGTGGACTGGATTGCAGGTGAGCAGTGGGGGCCCATGGGGCTCAGGACAGGCATAGGGAGGGCTGGGGGTCTCGGAAGGAGGTTTTTTTTTTTTTAATTATTTTATTTAGCTTTATTTATTCAAATTAGACCAGAGAGGGACAGAGTGAGAGAGAAAGAGAAAGGAGAAAGCCAGCCACCAGGTCCACGACTCGAATCACAGTTAGCCATGTGGGAGTCCAGAGCCCTTAAC
>NW_006209847.1:4388915-4389406 GCF_000334495.1 Tupaia belangeri chinensis | reverse complement strand
GCACCTGCCACAGCTGCCCCGCCCCTACCTCCCCCAAGCACCTGGCACCTCCAGCATTCACTCCCCTGTGTCCTGTCCCCCTCCCCACAATCGGACCACCCGCCGTGTCTGGCATCCTCACATCGGTTCCTATGTCTCCAGAAAATGACACCATTTACTGGGTGGACATGGGCCTAAGCACCATCAGCCGGGCCAAGCGGGACCAGACGTGGCGAGAGGATGTGGTGACCAATGGCATTGGCCGCGTGGAGGGCATCGCAGTGGACTGGATTGCAGGTGAGCAGTGGGGGCCCATGGGGCTCAGGACAGGCATAGGGAGGGCTGGGGGTCTCGGAAGGAGGTTTTTTTTTTTTTAATTATTTTATTTAGCTTTATTTATTCAAATTAGACCAGAGAGGGACAGAGTGAGAGAGAAAGAGAAAGGAGAAAGCCAGCCACCAGGTCCACGACTCGAATCACAGTTAGCCATGTGGGAGTCCAGAGCCCTTAAC
>NW_006209847.1:4377192-4387902 GCF_000334495.1 Tupaia belangeri chinensis | reverse complement strand
GGGGGCCCATGGGGCTCAGGACAGGCATAGGGAGGGCTGGGGGTCTCGGAAGGAGGTTTTTTTTTTTTTAATTATTTTATTTAGCTTTATTTATTCAAATTAGACCAGAGAGGGACAGAGTGAGAGAGAAAGAGAAAGGAGAAAGCCAGCCACCAGGTCCACGACTCGAATCACAGTTAGCCATGTGGGAGTCCAGTGCCCTTAACTGCCACATCACCTGCGGGCCCCTCAGAAGGAGGGTTCTGAGGAGGATTAGGCGGAGCAAATTGGGAACTGAGGGCTGCCTGGGGCTAGGAGGGGGGCTGGGTACTCGTGTCCTCACCCAACCGCCCTGAGCCCCACCAACTCCCTCCTCAGGCAACATCTACTGGACAGACCAGGGCTTTGATGTCATCGAGGTCGCCCGGCTCAACGGCTCCTTCCGCTACGTGGTCATCTCCCAGGGTCTAGATAAGCCCCGAGCCATCACCGTCCACCCAGAGAAGGGGTGAGGAGCTGTGCAGGCTGGCTGGGGTCCTGTCTCCTCCATGGCTGGGGAATGACACCCGGCTCCACCTCCACCCCCAGGTACTTGTTCTGGACTGAGTGGGGTCAGTATCCGCGGATCGAGCGGTCCCGACTCGATGGCTCGGAGCGCGTGGTGCTGGTCAACGTCAGCATCAGCTGGCCCAACGGCATCTCGGTGGACTATCAGGTTTGGGTGCAGATGTACCTGGGGCCGATGGGATGGACGCCCTCCCCTGCATCCTGCTCCCCGCCGAGTCCCCCGTGATGCCCCAGTCAGTGGGAAGACGAGACCAGGGTAGCCGTGGGGTCTGCTGGCTCAACCCCCATGCAGAGTAGGACTCCTGCTACCCCACAGGTGATAGGCAGGGGGTCTTCAGGAGTGGGAAGTGGAGGGACACCTGGAGGGCCAGCATGCCGCCAGACCAGAGGGCAGGGGATGTCGACAAGGCTGCAGTGAGTGGGGAAAGCTGAACGCAGGGCCCCAGCAGGCACGCATTCCCTGCTCCTGGGACGTGGCCTGGAGGTGAGGGGTACTCTGGCCTGCAGGACGGGAAGCTATACTGGTGCGATGCACGGACTGACAAGATCGAGCGGATCGACCTGGAGACCGGGGAGAACCGTGAGGTGGTTCTGTCCAGCAACAACATGGACATGTTTTCAGTGTCCGTGTTTGAGGGTTTCATCTACTGGAGTGACAGGTGGGGGTTTCCGTCCTGGCCTCCTTGTCCCGCTGTCCCCTCTGCCCTGGCTCCATGATGCCCTGCTCATACTGCCTCACCCCCAGGACTCATGCCAACGGCTCCATCAAGCGCGGGAGCAAAGACAATGCCACCGACTCTGTGCCCCTGCGGACCGGTATCGGGGTGCAGCTCAAAGACATCAAAGTCTTCAACCGGGACCGACAGAAAGGTGAGCCTGGCGGGTGCGCTGAGAGGGGCCGAGAGGGAAGGCAGATCTTCAGGGCCATGTTCCAAGGCCCAAGAGACCCAAGCATGGTGGATGGAGGTTGAGGAGCTCTAGGCCTGGCCTGGGCGTGGGCACTGGGACCTAGTGTCGTCTGAGCTGGGGGTACTGAGTAGAGTGGGGCATCACCAGTGTCCTCCTCAGTACTAGTGGCCTCTCCCCTGTGTGGGCCCTGTCCTCTGATACCACCCTCTGCCCCCAGGCACCAACGTGTGTGCAGTGGCCAACGGCGGGTGCCAGCAGCTGTGCCTGTACCGAGGCGGTGGGCAGCGGGCCTGTGCCTGCGCCCACGGGATGCTGGCTGAAGACGGGGCGTCATGCCGAGAGTACGCCGGGTACCTGCTCTACTCGGAGCGCACCATCCTCAAGAGCATCCACCTGTCAGATGAGCGCAACCTCAACGCACCCGTGCAGCCCTTCGAGGACCCCGAGCACATGAAGAACGTCATCGCGCTGGCCTTCGACTACCGAGCGGGCACCTCCCCAGGCACCCCCAACCGCATCTTCTTCAGCGACATCCACTTCGGGAACATCCAGCAGATCAATGATGATGGCTCAGGGAGGACCACCATTGTGGAGAGTGAGCCCGGCCTGAGTCTTCCTGCAGGGCGGGGGTCAGCAAGGCTCAGCATCAGCCATCCTGCCCCACCCCGGATCTCAGTCCCACCTGCCGCAGTGGCCCTAGTGAACGGCCAGCCCAGCCACGCTGCGCCCACCGTCGGTTCTTGGAAGTTCCTCTGTATTTGGGGCCAGCGTTTGCCCCGCCCCACTGGTCCTCCTTCTGCCTCCAGGGCTGTGTAGGGCCAGAGGTCTCCTCCATGGAGGCCATGCTCACAAACATGGGCTGCAGAGACAGTGGGGTTCAACGTCAGCCATTTAGAATTCCATGACGTGGGCGAGTTTCCTAATGAGCCTCCTCTGGGTGACAAGGAGTCCCTGTGAGGGTACAAGTGAAGGCGTAGCTCAGCACAAGATGGGGTGCACGCTCCGTAGAGCGGTTACAGGGCCAGCTGGTGGCGTGGGGGTTGAGGTGGCTGGATCCCACATGGCTGACTGTGAGATTCCAGTCCCGGACCCACTGGCTTGAAAAACATGCTGGGCGAGCATGCGTATGCGCCCAGTCCCAGAAAGGGACCAGGAGAAGGGATTGCAGCGTGGCCATACCCGTGGCGGGGGGCGGGGGTGATTCCCTTTCCCTCTCTGTTGTGATCTCTGGCAAGCACATGTGCCCTATAGCATTTTTTTAAAAAGAGAGAGAGTTACAGGGTCCAAGCCGTCATTGTAGCACAGCCTCTCAGCTCTCTGCAACTGCGCTCCGTCCCTCTGCACTGTCTTCCAGACTAGACTCATTCATGTTTTCCTTTACCTGTTCCAGTGGTACAGAAAGCCCTGCTGGGCCCCGAACTAGGTGCTGGGGGGACAGCCATGGAAAAAAAAAACAGACCAGTCCTTTCAGCCTCTTTGGGACATTTTCTGCTCCCGTAGTCCAGTCCACACGTCTGTCTGGAAATGCAGTATCCAGAGTTAAGCTGGGCAATCCATAATCACAGCTCGACAAGGAGAGACGGGCAGGGCCGCCCCGCCCCGTCCCCCAGGTCATGTTCAGGCTGCGCTGGGACAGCCTTATGGCAACCATGGCGGCTGGCCGACACCCCCACCTCTTCCCCTCTGACACTGCCACTCAGCCGTCTCGTGGGTAGTGTGCTCATGTGTAGTTTTTAAACCCAAGTCTATTTTAGAAACGATCATCTTGGTCTTTTTAAGGAGGAAGCTCCCCCATACAGCCCAAGTGCAACTGGTTTTCTGAAATCCGTGTTGCACTCAACTGGCAGAACCAAAGTGTGACCCCCCGAGAGTGGGGAGACGTAGGAAGAGCAGGCAGGAGGTGGGCTCTGGCCATTTGGGTGGGTGACAGGGTGGCATGGGAGAGGTTGGAGGCACTGAAGGTCAGACCTGGGTGCCCCAAGCCTCTCTGCTGCACCCCACACTCACACACCCCACACTTTCCCTGCCAGCCGTGAGCAGGTGACCCAGGCGTCCCCTTAGCTCTGCACAGGCTGTCCCCCGGGCCCAGCTCTTCTGACCCACGGCTGCACCTGTCTCTTTACAGACGTGGGCTCCGTGGAAGGCCTGGCTTATCACCGTGGCTGGGACACTCTCTACTGGACCAGCTACACGACATCCACCATCACCCGCCACACAGTGGACCAGAGCCGCCCAGGGGCCTTCGAGCGGGAAACGGTCATCACTATGTCCGGAGATGACCACCCACGGGCCTTCGTGCTGGACGAGTGCCAGAAGTGAGCTACCGGGCCTGGGGGTGGGGGGCATGGGGTGGTAGGAACTGCCCCAGCAGACCCAGGTGGGGGTTGAAGGAGAGACAGGCTCTGACTGAGCCCCTCCCTTGCTGTGTAGTCTCGGATGAGCTACGTGACCTCTCTGGGCTTCCATTTTTTCATCTGTGATATGAGGATATTTCAGGGCCTGAACCCAAGGGGTCAGGGACATGGAGGGTGCTCTGGCTTTGTGATTGGTGCATTTATCAGAGGGCCACGTTCAGGGCACAGAGAATGCTCACTGCACATGGCCACGTGGAGCCCTAGACTGGGCCTGATCCAGCCACCTCACCGGGGAGAGAACGCGCTCATGGAAGCAGTGGCGGCCGGCACAGGCTGTACGCAGGGGTCTGGCACAGGGCCTGAAGCCGGAGAGGCAAGAAAGGACAACCAGACAGGGAAAACGCTCTGAGCAAGAGCCTGGAGGAGGGAAAGGGCAAGGCAGGGCAGGTCAGCCAGAGGACCCTGCCCCATGTGGTGGGCAGGTCAGCCAGGGGACCCCCCCATACGGTGGGCAGGTCAGCCAGGGGACCCCCATGCAGTGGGCAGGTCAGCCAGGGGACCCCTAACACGGCGGCAGGCTGACCTGAGCTCAAGGAAGCCGGAGTCAGAGCGTAAGCTGCAGGGTGCCATGGTGCACACCTGTAACCCTAAGCTACTTGGGAGGCTGAGGCAGGAGGATCACAAGTTCAAGGCCAGCCTGGGCACCATAGTGAGACCCTTTCTTTTTTTTTTTTTTTTTTTAAGAGAGATTTTTGCTATAGGGCACGTGCACTCACCAGAGACACAGAGAGACAGAGAGAGTGATAAGCCACCCCTGGGGGACTGGCCACACTGCAGTCCCTTCTCCTCCAATCTCTTCTCGGGATTCTGGGCACACATGCACACATGCCCGGTATGAGTTTCAAGCCACCGGGTCTGGGACTCGAACCTGGAGATTCTTTCTCTTAAAAAAATGAAAGAAAGAACAAAAGCCAGGATGAACTTGGGAGGGGCTACTCCATGGGGGTGCTTCTCACCCTCCAGGCTCCGGAGGAAGGCTATGCCTCACCCTCTGTGCCGCCCAGCCTGCCTGCCCCGTGCCCTGGCAGCCATAGCCCCTCTGCGTGGGTCGTACTGTCCTGGCCCACATGTGAGTAACACTTTCCCCTGCCTCAGCAGCACTTGGGGTATTTTCCAAAAGCTTTACTAGGAAACTAAGGGTCAACACAGCCGAAAACAGCCACGTAGAAACGGTGAGGCCGCCGGACCGAGCTTCCTTCCCCTGGTGTAACTCAGGTCCGGCCCCCGCCCAGCCTGCCTGGCGCAGCCGGCCCAGCACAAGGGCCCTCTGTTCCCTCCTGCCTCAGCCCTGTCTGGCACATGCACGGCCAGTGATGACAGTCCAGCCTTCACTGCCATAACCCTCGGTGACCTTCCTCACCTGTCTGGGGCACGCCCTGTTCACCATGGCCAGGAGCCCTGGGAGGCCATCACTCCGTTCCCACCTCCATCCCAGAGGAAGCCTCCTCCTGGACGCCCCACCACATTCTTTTCCTCTGAGCCCAGAAGATTCCATCATTCACTCAGCAAGTGGCTTTTGAGACCCAGCGTGTGCTGAGGATCCAGTAGAGAATGAGAGGGATGCCAGCCCGGCCTCGGGTGGCTGTGCCTCCACTCGTGACAAGGCTGCAGGGGCCGCATGCGTGTGTGCCGAGGACATGTCCTCAGTGCGTGTGGGCCAGAATCTGAGGGATGACTGGGCAGGGATAGAGCACCCCAGGAAAAAGCTCAGCTATCCAGGTGGCCCTCCCTTGACCAGAAAGAGTGGCACTCTGGGAGATTAGAAGGAGCTGGTGTGGGCCCAGATGGAGGGGCAGAAGCTCCAACCACCCAGCTTCCTCCCGACCCTCTCCTGGAGTTGGTCCTGGGGCACTGGTGGCCCACCACGCTCACAGCCAGATGGTTAGAAAGACCTCTGTGTCCCCAGCTGCCCCGGGAAAACCTTCTTCCTGTCCCTCCCAGCACCCCGTCCCCCCAGGGAGCACTTTCACCAAGTTCAGAACCTGGTTACATCACGTGTAACCACAAGAATGCACAGTGACAAGAGGAAAGTCATTTCTTGCTACGTGTGAGCTGAGTGTCACCTGCACAAGTGGAATTCTCTGGTGGGGACCAACAGGCCAGGTCAGGTCCAGCCCTGACCAGCCAGGGAAGATGACTCTAGCCACTGCCTCAGGACACCCACTTCCTCTTATGAAGGCCCGAGGGAGCTGCCACCTCCCTCAGCCTGTCCTGATGCCCAGTGCCATGAGGAACCCCTGCCCAGTCTCCAGGATGAGGCCTGTGAAATCAGAACCTTATCCTCACACTCGCTGAGGCTCAGGAGCAATGGGCCTCTCCCTGAAGGACGAGGAGCATCATCTTCCTATGGGAGCCTAGCAGGAGGAGCCTGCTTCTACAAGATGGGACTTGGAGCACTGCAGGGGTTTGGGGAAAGCGGTCTGCAGACAGGATGAATCTGTGGTCAGACAGCAGAGGGACGCGGGCCCTGTTTGGGAACTGGAGAGCACCGGGCTTTGTGTCACTCATTGTGCTCCAGCTCGTGTGTAAGGATCACCTGGGGCGACTGCAAAGCGCTGGGTCCCGGCCCACCCCGGATCTCACTGACTGCACATCTCTGGGGTGATGACAGTCCGGCCTTCACTGCCATAACCCTCGGTGACGAGGCCAGGGCTTGCTGTCCAGGGCACGTGGTCTGAGGACGACACAGCCACTCCCAGTGCGGCACTCAAGTCTCACCAGCACCTCACGAGGAGCACAGCAAGGCCGAGGCCTGGAGTCCCACTGCCTCCTCTGAGAGGAAGCCAAGGCTCGTAGAGGGGCCCAGAAGCTCACCGAGGTCCGAGCTAGTGAGAGTTGGGGCTGGGGCTCAAACCCCAAACATGCAGAGGCCTTAAATCTAGGAGAAGGCACCTGCGAGAACTCCCTGAGGGCAGGATCCGTCAATCCCCAAGACCTTGGGCACACTGGACACAACAAGGCTTTCCTGGATGGTTTGGGAAAGAGGCGGCTCCACGGCAGAGAGGAGAGCAGTTAAGAATAAGTCACAGAGGATGCTCGGTGTCCCTGACTGTCAGGGTAGACGCTGACTCACCTGCCTCTCACAGCCACTTCTTAGAGGACGCCGCGGCACGAGGTGGGCAAGGGTATCAGAATGGAAAGTGGTGGCGCCGGGACTGGAACCCCCAAGCCTTACTCACTCGGCTCCACTACTCCTCAGCAACACAATGGTCGTACGCATGTGCAGAGCTGGTCAGACTGGGCTGCATGGTGTAGGACTGCGAGGCAGCTGGGCATCGGGCTGCGGCCTTGATGGCACTGAGGCTGCCTGTGCTGTGCGCTGGGGTTCGAGTTGCACCCTGGCTGCCCCCTGGGTTACAGCTGTCTGCCCTGGCCCATGCCCTCCATGGCGGACTCGCTGATGCTGCCCCCTGGGTTACAGCTGTCTGTGCCCTGGCCCATGCCCTCCATGGCGGACTCGCTGACGCTGCCCCCTGACCCGGTGCCCCTCTTCCCCCAGCCTGATGTTCTGGACCAACTGGAACGAGCAGCACCCCAGCATCATGCGGGCGGCGCTGTCGGGAGCCAATGTCCTGACTCTCATCGAGAAGGACATCCGCACCCCCAATGGCCTGGCCATCGACCACCGAGCCGAGAAGCTCTACTTCTCCGACGCCACCCTGGACAAGATCGAGCGGTGCGAGTATGACGGCTCCCACCGCTATGTGAGTCTGCGGGCAGGGAGGCCAGCGGGCGGGCAGCTGGCCGAGGCTGGCCGGGCCAGAGCACCGGGGAGGGAGGTGCACGGCATGTTGGGAGGAGCTGGAGACGAGCCCCGCCCCCACTCTGTCTGGGCGTGGTTTCTCATCAGTTAGACCAGGAAGGTGGCTGCTGCCTCAGGGCCCACCTCTCCCGGGACTGTCAGCGCAGCAAGGGGTGGAGTTGGGTGAGTGCCTGTGCAGAGCCGGGTCGGTGACGGTGCTGCCTGTACAGGTGGTCCTGAAGTCGGAGCCGGTGCACCCCTTCGGGCTGGCCGTGTACGGCGAGCACATCTTCTGGACAGACTGGGTGCGGCGGGCCGTGCAGCGGGCCAACAAGTACGTGGGCAGCGACATGAAGCTGTTGCGAGTGGACATTCCCCAGCAGCCCATGGGCATCATCGCCGTGGCCAACGACACCAACAGCTGTGAGTGGGGACACCACGCCAGCCTTGCTTTCCTGCCCGCCATGCCTGCATGAGTGCACGTGCACACACACACATGCACGCACACGCACACTACACCCTACCTTGCTGTCCTCGGCCTCCCTTGCACAGACACACTGATATGCACCTTAGCTCCCAAGAAGCTCCACAACACCTAACTGAGTGAGCTCCCCATGTCATCTGTGCACGCACACACGGACTCTGCCCCATTCATCCCAAGTGCACTCACACACACACATGCACACGCTCATATCACCGCCACACACAAGGGCTTGCTCACACCGGGGACAAGCCTCTATCACATGCCCTGGTCATTCTCCCCCACCTGGAGCCCACACCCACCCTCTGCATGCACGCACACGTGCACACACCCACCTGGCCTGGCTGACCAGGAGTTGCATACCCCTCCCACATGCCCCAGGGCCCCACCACACACCCAGAATCAGGGCTCTTTGGACTAGAATCTCCCTGGAACAGGCCTCAGAGCCTATAGTGTTCCCCTGAGAATGCACATCTTCGACCTCACACGCCCCAGGACACGCCGCCCCGGCCCTCCAGCACTGGCCTGTGACTCCCAACATGGACCGCGGGAGTGGGTGGGGCGCCCATGTGGGAGCAGGGGGAACGCTCTCCAGCCCGTGGTTGCTCCGTCTCCAGGTGAGCTCTCCCCGTGCCGCATCAACAACGGGGGCTGCCAGGACCTGTGTCTGCTCACTCACCAAGGCCACGTCAACTGCTCCTGCCGGGGGGGCCGAGTCCTCCAGGAGGACCTCACCTGCCGAGGTGAGGGAGCGGGGCCCGAGCACAATCTAGGATTGACTCTCCACCCCAGCACCCCAGAGCCACTGGCCAAGAAGCTGATGATGAGCTCATTCCTGGGGGCAGGGTGCGTGGGCACTCGCGCCCAGGCCCGGCTCACGAAGTGCCCACCACCTCCCTCCCCAGCGGTGAATTCTTCTTGCCGAGCCCAAGACGAGTTTGAGTGTGCCAACGGCGAGTGCATCAACTTCAGCCTGACGTGTGACGGCGTCTCCCACTGCAAGGACAAGTCTGACGAGAAGCCGTCCTACTGCAGTAAGGAGCCCTCGTCAGACCGGCCCTTGTCCTCTCCCCCAGCCCCGGCCTGAGGGGGAGTCGGGCGGGGTCTCTCAGAGGGCATCCAGCCTCAGCCCGGCCTGAGGGGGAGTCGGGCGGGGTCTCTCAGAGGGCAGAGCCACCGTAGCCCTGTGCTGGGCCACAGCAGGGCTGACCATACAGGATGTGTCAGCAGAGCCACCCCCCTCCCTGGCCTGCTGCCGACTCCCGCCTGCTGCCCACCTGCAGACACCCGCCGCTGCAAGAAGACGTTCCGCCAGTGCAACAACGGGCGCTGTGTGTCCAGCATGCTGTGGTGCAACGGGGCAGATGACTGCGGGGACGGCTCCGATGAGATCCCCTGCAACAGTGAGTAGGGCACTCCAGCCTCGGAGCCGGGTCTCCAGTCCTCCCTCATCAGAACCTGGGCCATGCCCACGCTCGGCCACGGGGCCTGGCTCGTGCAGCCCTGTGCTGCCCCGGGTAGGTGCTTTGGGCTGGAGCTCTGTCCTGGGCCCTCCTGATGCCCACAGAGAGGACTCCAGCCTGAGGGTGCTGGGTGGGCGCTGTTCTAGAGACTGCCTGCGGTGTGGGTGAATTCCGCTGCCGGGACGGGACGTGCATTGGGAACTCAAGCCGCTGCAACCAGTTTGTGGACTGTGAGGACGCCTCGGATGAGATGAACTGCAGTGAGTGACACCCCTGCGCCTCCCGGCCCTGTCGTCCCCACCATCTTCTGGCCTCCCCTGATACCCTCCATGCCTCACAGCCCTGTCTGTCACATGCCTGCTCCCGGGCTCCACTGGGGTTAGGAAGAGGGCAGTGAGTGGGTGGTGTAGACACTGCCCCACCTGCAGGGCTCTGGGCAACCTTCTGGAAGGTGCTGTAGGGTGTTCTGGAGGGAACCAGGTCTCACCCTTCCCCTGCCCCCCTCCAGGCGCCACCGACTGCAGCAGCTACTTCCGCCTGGGCGTGAAGGGCGTGCTCTTCCAGCCCTGTGAGCGGACCTCCCTCTGCTACGCACCCAGCTGGGTGTGCGATGGCGCCAACGACTGCGGGGACTACAGTGACGAGCGCGACTGCCCAGGTCAGCCAGCGGCAGGTGTGTGGTGGGAGGCGGCCCCAAGGTTGGCAGGCCCTCATGCCTCCCTCACCCCCAGGTGTGAAGCGCCCCAGATGTCCCCTGAACTACTTCGCCTGCCCCAGCGGGCGCTGCATCCCCATGAGCTGGACGTGTGACAAGGAGGACGACTGTGAGCACGGCGAGGACGAGACTCACTGCAGTGAGTGGCCACAGGGGCACTGCCCCCACCGGGACAGGCCCAGCTCTGAGCCCCTCATTGAAGAGTATCCAGAACCCGGGAACCAGCAGTTAGCGTAATGGCTATGTCGCTGGACTCCCACGTAGTCGACCGCGGTTCACGTCCCGGACCCGGTGTCTTAAAACTCACGCCGGGCGTGTGTGCGTGCGTGCCCAAGATCCCGAGGGGAGAATGGAGGAGAAGGGATTTCAGGGATTGCGGCGCGACCATCCCCCCTGGGGGGTGATTTCTCGCTTTCTGTCTCTATGTCTCTCTCTGTCTG
>NW_006209847.1:4375874-4376558 GCF_000334495.1 Tupaia belangeri chinensis | reverse complement strand
AAAGATTAAAAAAAAAAAAAAAAAGAGTATCCAGAACCCACCCACACCCAGAGCTCAGGCTCAGTAACAGGGGCACCCGTCTAGCCTCCCGGGCCCCCACAGAGGGATCCCATGTGTTCTGCCCTGCCCTTGCCCTAGCATCTATCTGCCCAGCCGAATGACCAGCCACCCCCATCTAACTATGGCTTCCAACCCGTAGACAAGTTCTGCTCCGAGGCCCAGTTTGAGTGCCAGAACCATCGCTGCATCTCCAAACAGTGGCTGTGTGACGGCAGTGACGACTGCGGGGATGGCTCCGACGAGGCTGCTCACTGTGGTGAGGATGGCTGGGAACTGGTTGGGGTGTCCCAGGGAGAGACCGCCCCCCACCCCACATGCACACGTACCCCTGCAGAGAGGACAGCATAGCAGTGGCACATGTCACCACCGCTGCCTGGCCCAGCTCCGCCTGTGCCCGAATCTCTAGTGGCTCCCTGTTCCCCACAGAGGGCAAGACGTGCGGGCCCTCCTCCTTCTCCTGCCCTGGCACCCACGTGTGCGTCCCCGAGCGCTGGCTCTGCGACGGTGACAAGGACTGTGCTGATGGCGCGGATGAGAGCATTGCGGCTGGCTGCTGTGAGTGGCGGGGCGGGCAGCACAGGGCCGTGGAGGGGAGGCTGGGGTCAAGGAGAGGAAGCATGTCGG
>NW_006209847.1:4374056-4374856 GCF_000334495.1 Tupaia belangeri chinensis | reverse complement strand
TGCTGGGAGTGGCGGGGCGGGCAGCACAGGGCCGTGGAGGGGAGGCTGGGGTCAAGGAGAGGAAGCATGTCGGCGGGGCTTGGGCAGCTCCGGTCAGTGGCAGAGCTGTAGCCACAGCCCAGGTGCGCAGACGCCTCTCCCCTGCTCTGCCTGTTTCACTGCAGCCCACGGGCTGGTCGCAGCCAGGGCTGGGCGGGCACAGGGCTGAGGGGTCCGTGCCGCCCGCAGTGTACAACAGCACCTGTGACGACCGCGAGTTCATGTGCCAGAACCGCCAGTGCATCCCCAAGCACTTCGTGTGTGACCACGACCGGGACTGTGCAGACGGCTCGGACGAGTCCCCCGAGTGTGGTGAGCCCCGAGACGGCAGTGGGAGGCAAGGACCTTGCCCAGGGCACCAGCTCACCAGCCCCTCCTCCCCCAGAGTACCCAACCTGTGGCCCCAACGAGTTCCGCTGCGCCAATGGGCGCTGCCTGAGCTCCCGCCAGTGGGAGTGCGATGGGGAGAATGACTGCCATGACCAGAGCGACGAGGCTCCCAAGAACCCGCACTGCACCAGCTCAGGTGGGCCCCCCGTGCATCCCGCCCTCCCTTTCCCCAGGGTTAGCACCCAGGGCCAGCGATCTGCTGACCTCCCCCGTGCCCCTCTGCAGAGAACAAGTGCAATGCCTCGTCGCAGTTCCTGTGCAACAGCGGGCGCTGCGTGGCCGAGGCACTGCTCTGCAACGGCCAGGACGACTGCGGCGACGGCTCAGATGAGCGTGGCTGCCACGCCAACGGAGTACCCAGCCCCAAACTC
>NW_006209847.1:4368388-4373574 GCF_000334495.1 Tupaia belangeri chinensis | reverse complement strand
GTCAACGAGTGTCTCAGCCACAAACTCAGCGGCTGCAGCCAAGACTGTGAGGACCTCAAGATCGGCTTCAAGGTGTGTGGAGCCCCGGGCTGGGGGCTTCCCCACCCCAGAACGGGCCGAACTCCTGCCCCGCTCCCCACGCCTGTGCCTCCATTCAGCGGTACTGATGGAGCACCTGCTCTGTGCCAGGCACGGCCCTGGGCACGGACCACAGCAGTGAGGAAGACAGGTCTCGGCTCGGTGGCTTCTGTCTAGGGAGTCGAGCCAGCAGGATTTACTGACAGATGGGACAGGGCCATGAGAGGAGGAGAGCCGTGAGGAGGTCAAGTAGGCAACAGATAGCCACGTCCGGGGCCCAGGGGCAAGGCCGGGACAGAAGAAAGCTGGGAGTTATCACCGTGGAAGTGCTATTTAAATCCATGAGCCTGGACACAGTCCCATGGGAGTGGGTATAGACAGAAAAAAGGAGGTCCAGGGACCAGCACATGGTGTAATGGTTACATTGCTGGCCTCCCACATAGTTGATGGCAGTTCAAGTCCCAGACCCAGAGGCTTTAAACCCATGCCAGGTGCGCATGTGTGTGTGCCCAAGATCCTGAGAGGAGAATGGAGGAGAAGGGACTGTGGTGTGGCCATCCCCTCTGGGGGGTGATTTCTCACTTTCTGTCTCTGTCACTCTCTGGAGAGTACAGATGCACTATAGCAAAAATCTCTCTTTAAAAAAAGAGAGAGGGGAACCAGCAGTTAGCATAATGGCTATGTCGCTGGACTACCACGTAGTTGACCACGGTTCAAGTCCCGGACCCAGTGGGTTAAAACTCATGCCGGGCGCGTGTGCGTGCGTGCCCAAGATCCTGAGAGGAGTTCTGTCTCTCTGTCTCTCTCTCTGCCTGGCGAGCACACGCGCCCTAAAGCAAAAACCTCTCCAAAAAAAGAAAAAAAGAATAAAAAAAAAAGAGAAGGTCCAAAGCCCACACCCAGTGCCCAGTGACACCCAGGGCTAGGGAGAGGAGGCTGAGAAGGAGCGGCCTCTGAGGCCGGAGAATAGCCAAGTTCAGTGCCTCCCGGGGTAGAGCAACTGCCGCTCAGCCCGGCGGTGCTTGCGGGACGTGCAGGCTCTGAACGCAGAGACATCCAGCACCACACCTCCGGGGCGGCTTCCCTGGGGTGAGACCGGCGCTGCCTGGGTCAGCTCAGTGCCTATGTGCTGCCTGCCACTCCCTGGCGAGGTGCAGTGCAAGGGTGGGCTCCGACCCGGGTTGCCAGGGTGAGAGGCCCACCACATCCTCAGCCCAGGGTTCCCTGTGCCCGCAGTGCCGCTGTCGCCCCGGCTTCCGGCTGAAGGACGACGGTCGGACGTGTGCCGACGTGGATGAGTGCAGCACCACCTTCCCCTGCAGCCAGCGCTGCATCAATACCCACGGCAGCTACAAGTGTCTGTGTGTGGAGGGCTATGCCCCCCGCGGCGGCGACCCCCACAGCTGCAAAGCTGTGACTGGTGAGACGGGTGCTTGGAGGGTGTGTGATGGCCGAGGACACTGAGGGCTGCGGTGGGAGGGCTGGGAGAACAGAGGTGGAGACAGGCTGGGCCACAGGGGCTGCTAGAATATAGCCCAGCCAGGAGCTGAGCTGGGATCCTCTATCGCCAGACGAGGAGCCGTTTCTGATCTTCGCCAACCGGTACTACCTGCGCAAGCTCAACCTGGATGGCTCCAACTACACACTGCTTAAGCAGGTGCCTAAACCCAGGCCCTCCTCACTCTGCCCAGCAACCCAGGCCCAGTGCAGCCTCCCCTGACCCTCTCCGCTCGGGCCCACCACCCATACTGCTTCTCCAGCCAGCTATGTCTTGACTCCATATCCCTCCCTCCATCGCCCTCCCTCCCCGTTGCAGGCGTGGCCTGACTTCCACTCTCCTCCCTACCCCCAAATCCAGGGCCTGAACAACGCTGTTGCCCTGGACTTTGACTACCGAGAGCAGATGATCTACTGGACAGATGTGACAACCCAGGGCAGCATGATCCGAAGGATGCACCTTAACGGGAGCAACGTGCAGGTGAGTCAAGGCCAGGCCTTCCCCTTCTCCCTTCCCACCCAGCCACTGCGTCATTCTGCTTGCTCGAGAGCCTATCCTCCACATCCAGAGCAAAGACGAAGAGATTCCCCTAGCTCTCCCCATCCCTGCCGTCCCTGCCGTCCCAGCTCTTCTGAGTTATCCAAAAGCACTCTATATCCGGCCTCCCTAAAGACCCCTTTCCCAGAGCCTCTGCTGACACCTCCTTCGGGTCAGGCCTAGAGCTGGAGCCTGTCTATTGTCCTCCCAGCAAAGGTGGGAAAGGGAGCCCTACCCACTTTATGCTCAGAGAGGCCAAGGGTCCCGCTGCAGGTCACCCAGTGCTCCTCCTTCCCTGCCCTGTCTGCAGGTGCTGCACCGGACGGGCCTCAGCAACCCTGACGGGCTGGCTGTGGACTGGGTGGGCGGCAACCTGTACTGGTGTGACAAAGGCCGGGACACCATTGAAGTGTCCAAGCTCAACGGGGCCTACCGGACAGTGCTGGTCAGCTCTGGCCTCCGTGAGCCCAGGGCACTGGTGGTAGATGTGCAGAATGGGTATGTGGGCAAGGAGGGTTAGGGGAGCCTCTGGAAGTGGGTGGCATGCCCAAGCACCTGGACCCAGCCTCCCCACAGACTCCCGGGGGGACCAGGTACTGGCTCTCCGGGGACTCACGGCCCACCCATCTGCCAGGTACCTATACTGGACAGACTGGGGTGACCACTCACTGATCGGCCGGATAGGCATGGATGGGTCCAGTCGCAGCGTCATTGTGGACACCAAGATCACGTGGCCCAACGGCCTGACGCTGGACTATGTCACCGAGCGCATCTACTGGGCCGACGCCCGCGAGGACTATATTGAGTTTGCCAGCCTAGATGGCTCCAATCGCCATGTCGGTCAGTGCCCAGGGAGGCTGCCAGGCACAGCAGACTGAGGGGGTGGGTGGTGGATCAGGTTTGGGGACAAAACTGCACATAAAAACAGAGGGCATGGTCTGAGGACCACCCGCCATGGATGTGGGGTTCAGAGCACAAAGTGTCGCCCCAGACTGGCTCAGGCATGAGGCTGCTCCCTGACTCCCTCGGGAAGGAGAAAGAGGCCCCTTGCCATGCACAGCTCTGATGGCTCCGAGGAGGGTGAGCATGGGGGCCTGGGGCTGGGCAACTGCAGCCCCTCCACTTCCTGATAGGAAACCCTATACTGTTCAGTTCTTTGTTTTTTAAAAAATATACCTCCTTGGGGGAACCAGCAGTTAGCGTAATGGCTATGTCGCTGGACTCCCACGTAGTCGACCGCGGTTCACGTCCCGGACCCGGTGGCTTAAAACTCACGCCGGGCGCATGTGCGTGCGTGCCCAAGATCACGAGAGGAGAATGGAGGAGAAGGGATTGCGGCGTGACCATCCCCCCTGGGGGGTGATTTCTCGCTTTCTGTCTCTATGTCTCTCTCTGTCTGTCTGGCGAGCGCACGCGCCCTACAGTGAAAATCTCTCTAAAAAAAAAAAAAATATATATATATATACCTCCTTGGGACCAGCAGTTAGCATAATAGCTATGTCGCTGGACTCCCATGTAGTCAACCGCAGTTCACGTCCCGGACCCCGTGGCTTGAGACTCATGCCGGGAGCGTGTGCGTGCATGCCCAAGATCCCGAGAGGAGAACGGAGGAGAAGGGATTGCGGCGTGGCCATCGCCCCCGGGGGGTGATTTCTCGCTTTCTGTCTCTCTGTCTCTGTCTGTTTGGCGAGCGCATGTGCCCTATAGCGAAAACCTCTCAAAAAAAAAAAAAAGAAAAGAAAGAAAAAAATATATATACCTCCTTTATGAGTGTGTAATTCAACAGCACAGTCTCCAGTTTTGTGAAATAGGAGAGTTTTTTTTTTTTTAATTTTTGCCATAAGGTGCATGCGCTTGCCAGAGAGACAGAGAGAGAAAGAGACAGTGAAAGGGAAAGTGAGAAATAACCCCACCTCCTGTGATAGGGAATGGCCACTCCACAAACCCTTCTCCTCCATTCTCCTTCTGGGATTTTGGGTACACATGCACACACCTGGCATGATTTTCAAGCTGCTGGGTCCAGGGTTTGAACCACGGTCTGACATGTGGAAATCCAGCACCGTAACCACTATACTGCCTTAACCACTACGCCACCTGCTGGCCCTGGAAACCCTGTATTGTTGCAGAGCAGGAACTTGCTATTGATAGTCGATTAGCCATGCGACCTGGGGAGCCCCTGAGCATCTGGAACCAGGGCTCACACGCCCCTCCAGGGTCACGGCGCTGTTTAGGAGGGCAGCAGGCAGTGTGCCCCTTGCACTCGGTGCTGACCAGGGCTGTGCTTGGCCCCATCCCCGCAGTGCTGAGCCAGGACATCCCTCACATCTTCGCACTGACCTTGTTCGAGGACTACATCTACTGGACCGACTGGGAGACCAAGTCCATCAACCGGGCCCACAAGACCACAGGCACCAACAAGACGCTCCTCATCAGCACCCTGCACCGCCCCATGGACCTGCATGTCTTCCACGCCCTGCGCCAGCCAGATGGTGAGCTGGCAAGGGATGGGAGATGATGAAGAACCAGCCTACACGAGGGGCCTCGGGACGGCGTAGGGCCCCAGGGCGGGCGGGCACCCACTGTCTCAGCAGGGGTCCCTCTAGCACTGACAGCACTCCAGGCCCGACCGGGCAGTTTTGGGCAGCTTCAGCTGCAGGCCCTGAAGCCAGTCAAGCAGGAGTGGCGAGAAGGGGGCCTGGGTGTGGACCTGCGAGGAGGACTGGAGAGAAAGCAGGCCACGTGAGGGCGGGCACAGATGATGCCGAGTGCGGCTTCAGGCCTGGCCTGATCCTGGTGTCTCGAGGAAGTCCTCTGCTTTCCCTGGCTTCAGCTCCCCCCTAAAAGAGGCAGGATTTAGGTGCATGCCACCTCCACCCAGGTCAGAGCGGCATGGGCTACATGACCTTCAGACACCAGAAACTCAGCCGCGAGTGCGTTCCTCACTGCCGAGGCTGCAGCTCCGGGGCTGGGCATCAGCTGGGCCTGGTCAGCTGCCCTTGAATCACTTTTTCTCTGGCAGTGCCCAACCACCCCTGCAAGGTCAACAACGGCGGGGGGCGGACACCCCGCCCCC
>NW_006209847.1:4357559-4367878 GCF_000334495.1 Tupaia belangeri chinensis | reverse complement strand
ACCCCCCCTGAAAGGTCAACACCGGCGCCTGCAGCACCCTGTGCCTGCTGTCCCCTGGCGGGGGCCACAAGTGCGCCTGCCCCACCAACTTCTACCTGGGTGGCGATGGGCGCACCTGTGTGTCCAACTGCACAGCGAGCCAGGTGAGGCTGTGCCTCTAGCGCCCCAGCCACCAGTGCCCCCTCCCCTGGCCCCCAGACCAGTACCCCAGTCCTCCTTGGACCCCAACACCTGCTCTAATATCCTCACACATCCAGTTTTCCCATGCTAACACCTCCACATTTCTTGCCTACCTCTTGTCTCCCCACAGCAATACTTTCACACCTGTCACCTCACACAGACACCTCCACCCTCCAGCCCCGATCCCCACAAACGCCCCTCCATGGATTCCCCTCATCTGACCTTCCTGCCCTCATCAATACCAACCTTCCCTCCAGCACAAACTCCCCCGAAATACCCTGACCCCCCGCCGCCTCTCTGACACATCCCAGCCCCCCAAAGAAAAACTTCTGAGTTCCCAGAGCCCCACCAACCCCTCTCGCCCACCTGCCCTCCAGTTTGTGTGCAAGAACGACAAGTGCATCCCCTTCTGGTGGAAGTGTGACACTGAGGACGACTGCGGGGACCACTCGGACGAGCCCCCGGACTGTCGTGAGTGCCCAGGGTCGGGATGCAGGAAGGTCCTCACAGGCTGAGTGAGGGGCAGCCTTTCCCCAGAGGCTTCGAGTGACCTCCAGGGAGGCTGAGGCTGAGGTGCTGGGGGGGCCTGGCCACATCCCCCCAGCTCTTCTGACGTCGAACTCCCTCCTGGCAGCCGAGTTCAAGTGCCGCCCAGGACAGTTCCAGTGCTCTACAGGCATCTGCACAAACCCTGCCTTCATCTGTGACGGGGACAACGACTGCCAGGACAACAGTGACGAGGCCAATTGTGGTAAAGGACGGCCTGGCCAGCTGCTTCCCTTCTTCTGCTTTTTCTCGCCCCAGGATTTGGGGGTTCAAGGGCAAGGGGACCGTGGCTGACAAAGCCTTCTGTGCAGGCTGGATTCCTTCCACTCGAAGGCCTAAGCCCGCTCTGCCTGCACTGAGGGACGGGCTCCTCCCTGCCCCTGAGTCCTCCAGCCACCCTGAGCTACTGTCCCTTCCTGCCCTGGCCCACAGACATCCACGTGTGCTTGCCCAGTCAGTTCAAGTGCACCAACACCAACCGCTGTATCCCTGGCATCTTCCGCTGCAACGGGCAGGACAACTGCGGAGACGGAGAGGACGAGCGGGACTGCCGTGAGTGCCGAGGCCGTGGGTGGGGGCGGGCGGGGAGCAGCACAGGGACAGCGCAGGCCCTCCCACCGCTTCCTCCAGAGCTCTCCAGTCTTACAGGATGAGGCACGTAAATTACATGGGGCGGAACTCAGCTTGCTCATAAAACCATCAAGCCCGGGAGCCAGCTCTGCGGCTCAGTGGTTAAAGCAGCCAGATCCCTGGGACCAGGAGTTGGCATAATGGCTATGTCGCTGGATTCTCATGTAGTCCACCGCAGTTCGAGGCCCAGGCCCAACTGGGACTGGCTTAAACTCATGCCAGGCGCGTGTACGTGCGTGCCCAAGATCCCGAGAGGAGAATGGAGGAGAAGGGATTGCGGCGTGGCCATCCCCCCTGGGGGGTGATTTCTCGCTTTCTGTCTCTCTGTCTCTCTTTTTCTGGCTAGCACATATGCCCTAAAAACCTCTCCAAAAAAAAAAAGGCAGTCAGATCCCATATGGCCAACCTCATGGTTTAAATCTTAACCCCAGTGGCATGGAAGACACACGAGGCACATGTGCATGCATGCCCAAAGTGTTGAAAGGAGGGAGAAATGGAGGAGAAGGGATTGTGGTGGGGACTTCTCCCCTCCATCCTGCTCTCTCTGGCAAGCACACATACCCTGGGGTGTCATCGTGCTTGATCTATAGATAAATAGATCCAGAACACAGCACCGAAATTAGAGACCACTTGTTCCCTCTTCCTAACACATTGCTGGCAAGACTGGGTCCCAGGCTTAAAGGAGGGAGAAGATGGTGAGCTCGCACTGGGGTGGGCATGCCGGGGAGGGTCCTCATTCTTGCGCCCACCCCGCAGCCGAGGTGACCTGCGCTCCCAACCAGTTCCAGTGCTCCATCACCAAGCGCTGCATCCCCCGCGTCTGGGTCTGTGACCGGGACAACGACTGTGTGGACGGCAGTGACGAGCCTGCCAACTGCAGTGAGTGGCCTGCCACACCCCTGGCCCACCATCCCTCTGCAGTCTGCTCCCACCATGCCCGCCACACCCCTGCAGTGGCTGCTCCCCCCACTCCCGTCCTATGGCACACCCCGCAAGCAGTCTCACCCCGCCCCGTGCCTGCCCCCCCAGCCCAGATGACCTGCGGAGTGGACGAGTTCCGCTGCAAGGACTCAGGCCGCTGTATCCCGGCACGCTGGAAGTGTGATGGAGAGGACGACTGTGGGGATGGCTCGGACGAGCCCAAGGAGGAGTGTGGTGAGTCTGGCCCTCACTCCAGGACAAGGACAGTCTGCTACAGTGTGCAGACGTCTGGCAGGTGGCGGCCAGGCCTCAGCGTGGCCTGGCACAGCTTCCTGTGCTGTCCATGGGCTGCACGGCAGGGAGGGAGGCCTGGCTGGAGCTCCTATGCCCTCATCCACCGTGTCCTCCCTGCCCTGCCACACCTCTCCAGCACACACCATGCAAACCTCGGCCACCCTGTGGGGTCTGTCCATCTCCTGCCCACTCCCTCTCACACCTCCATGCCTGAAAACCTCCCACAGACCCTGCATCTCAGAATGCCCCATGGCTGACTGCTCAGGCCACAAGGGCCCCCTACCCTGGCAGTTCTAACCACAACTGCCAAGACCCTGTTGCCTGCCCCACTCCGTCCCTGACTGCCCCGACATTGGCCCCCCAAACTTGCCCCTTCAGACGAGCGCACCTGTGAGCCGTACCAGTTCCGCTGTAAGAACAACCGCTGCGTGCCTGGCCGCTGGCAGTGCGACTACGACAACGACTGTGGGGACAACTCTGACGAGGAGAGCTGCAGTACGTCTCCGCCCCGCCCCCCCAGCCCCGCGCGTGCCCTCCCTTCTCAGCAGCCCTGCCCCTCCGGCCCCCAGGCTGCACTTGAGCAGGCGACCACCTCCCACGGCAGCATCAGGAGCCCCTCCCTCCTCACCCCACCCCACTCATGTCGTGTATCTGAGTTTGTGCCATTTCACCTCATCTCATGTTTCTCTCCATTTTCACACTGTCCTCTCGGGGTTGCAGAGGTAGGTGTCTCTGGCGTGCCCGTGCTCCCACCACACCCCTGCCTCTGCCCAGAGCTCCCTGTCCCTGTGCTGTGCCTCTGCCCTGCCTATCACCTTTACTGGCCTCTCCCCAAACCCCAGTGCTTGGTGTAGTGGTCCTGTCCCTCCCACCTTGCCCCTCACAGTCTGTCCTGGGGGCAGAGCCAGGGACCGCTGCCCTGTCTCTGTGTCAGGCCCCAGTGGGGTGAGTGCAAGCACCCTTTCTGCCCAGTGGGCCTCATGAGGGCAGCCAGCTGGCTTTGCCCAGGACTGGCTGAGCACCTTAGTCACAACGCCCATCGGCTGTGGCCTTTAGGGACACATAGGGATGGGCCTTGGGCTCAGGAGTATCACTCTGCCAAGAGTCAAGTCCCTGTGCCCACCTTCCTGGGCCCTCTCTCCCCTGTCCTTGCCAGCCCCTCGGCCCTGCTCTGAGAGTGAGTTCTCCTGTGCCAACGGCCGCTGCATTGCTGGGCGCTGGAAATGCGACGGGGACCATGACTGTGCGGACGGCTCAGACGAGGTGGGCGGAGAGACACGAGGAAGGAGGGGTAACCTCCGAGGAGTTGGGGCAGGTCCCCAGGGTGCAGGAGCTGACCAGCCTGCCTGTTCCTGTGCCCACAGAAAGACTGCACCCCCCGCTGCGACATGGACCAGTTCCAGTGCAAGAGTGGCCACTGCATCCCCCTGCGCTGGCGCTGTGACGCGGATGCCGACTGCATGGACGGCAGTGACGAGGAAGCCTGTGGCACGGGCGGTGAGCTCCAGCTGCAATCCCCAGCCCTCCCACCAGCCCGTCGTGTGGCTGCCATTCACTCCCTGCTTCCCTGGGCTCCTGGTTCACGTGATGCATACTGAGCATTTACCAGGGAAGGCGCTGTCTGGGTGACGGTCCATCACCAGGAGCCAGATGCAGGGCCACACGTGCCTTGGGCAGGTTGTGTCTGCACGGTAGCCCCTGGTTAAGGGGCCCCTGGAGTGAAGCCAGCAGAAACCTGTCGGCTGCGGTGTCTAGGTGCTGCCCTACATGTTCCTAGGGGGCACCTGATCCCTGAGAAAGCCCTGCTCGCTTTCTTTCCGGGGCTTCAAAACAGCGCCTGCCCTGGCTGACCTGCCTGGGTGCCACTGCCCAGTGGGGGCAGGGGGCGGCCCAGGGAGAGAAGGTTAGGGCTTGGAGCTTGAGAGCAGACTTCCCAGCTCCGTTCCGGTAGGTGAGGACAGGGACTGCCACCTCCCCGCCCAGTGCCCCATGTGCCTGCCATGGAACTACCTAGAGGACAGGGACTGCCACCTCCCCGCCCAGTGCCTGCCATGGAACTACCTAGGCCTAGTGTTCCTTGTAGCCACCAGAGAAGGACCCCTCAACCCCTCTGCCCATGGGTAGAAGATTGGGGGACGTAGGTCCGATCTAGCTGTGTCGCTGTTTTCTTGCTATCCCTTCTGGGTGATAGACCCACACCTACCTCCTGGAAGGAGGGGTCTGAACAAGATCCTGACCCCGACATCCTTGGCTCAGGCTCATTCTTTCCTCTCCCTGGCGCCCAGTGCGGACCTGCCCCCTGGATGAGTTCCAGTGCAACAACACCTTGTGCAAGCCACTGGCCTGGAAGTGTGACGGCGAGGACGACTGCGGGGACAACTCAGATGAGAACCCAGAGGAGTGTGGTGAGACTAAGGCTCCTGGGGAGGGGCGGGGCTCCTGGGGAGGAGGCGAGGCTCCTAGGGAGGGGAGGGGCTCCTGGGGAGGAGGCAAGGCTCCCTGATGGGAGCAGGGGCTCCCCCACAGAGGACACACAGGTCCAGGACAGAGGTTTTAGGAGGGGGGCAGGGTCCATGGCAGGGGCGAAGCTCCAGGGCAGAGCTCCCAGGGTCTTCTATGGTCTTCTTCCACCCTTTCCTCTCCCTAACCCCCAAACTGATTCTGGCTGTTTCCTCCTGGCCTCAGTCCAGTTCATGTGTCCTCCAAACCGGCCCTTCCGTTGCAAGAATGACCGCGTGTGCTTGTGGATCGGGCGCCAGTGCGACGGCACCGACAACTGCGGGGATGGGACTGATGAAGAAGACTGTGGTGAGCCGCGGTTCCATGAAGGGGAGCCCGGGGGCCCTAATGGGGGTTCTGAGCAGAGGGCGAGTGTCGGCCAAGTGGGAGCTGCATGTGATGGGGCTCAACCCCGAAGGGAAGGACCTGTCTCTGGGAGCCCGAGGGCAAGGACCCCTGGGAAGGGGCTGGGAAGGGGCTGGCAGCTTCCCGATGCCCTAGGTCTTGGAGGTGGGAGCTGGACATTTGGATGTTTAACCAGCTCCCCCTGCCGCTGGGACACACAGCCAGGCTTGCAACCCACTGGTCTCCGTGGGGTCACTGTGGAGGAGGGGACAGGGTGGTGAATCCAGGCTCTGAAGTCGCACCCTTCCCCAGAACCCCCCACGGCCCAGACCGCCCACTGCAAGGACAAGAAGGAGTTCCTGTGCCGGAACCAGCGCTGCCTGTCCTCCTCCCTGCGCTGCAACATGTTCGATGACTGCGGGGACGGCTCCGATGAGGAGGACTGCAGCATCGGTGAGCCCACAGGCTGGGGGGACAGGGCTCGGGAGGGGCGCAGAGCCGAAGCCTGGGCCTAGGGCGGCCTGGGGCAGGCAGCCCACCGTCTGTGCCCCACAGACCCCAAGCTGACCAGCTGTGCCACCAACGCCAGCATCTGCGGGGACGAGGCCCGCTGCGTGCGCACCGAGAAAGCCGCCTACTGCGCCTGCCGCCCTGGCTTCCACACCGTGCCAGGCCAGCCCGGATGCCAGGGTAGGAGAGCCAGTCCAAGCGGGGGCAGGCAGAGACCCTGCTGCGAGACTCCCCGTGACCCTCCCGTGTAACCCGCAGACATCAACGAGTGTCTGCGCTTCGGCACCTGCTCGCAGCTCTGCAACAACACCAAGGGCGGCCACCTCTGCAGCTGCGCGCGCAACTTCATGAAGACGCACAACACCTGCAAGGCCGAAGGTGCCGAGCCAGGGTGGCAGGGAGGGTGGGCGGCCGGCGACCCCAGAACATAGACGGGCCCACCTGGAATGGCATGCCGTCCTCCGTCCCCCCTTACGTGGAACCCCAGGAACCCAGGGGCAGCCACCCAGGCATAGCACTGGCCTGGACAGAGGAGCAGGTTCCGGGGCTGGCTCCGTGCCGTTCAGGGAGGATGACACTCCGTCACACACCCTCCGCTCCCAGGATGAGAGCACACTCGACACACACTGACACGCTTACCAAGTCATGTGTGCCCTCTGCATGCTCCCCACATGCTGAGACGTACCCCCGTACCTCCCACACGTCTGTGCACGAGCACCACACACACCCGTGCACACACATGCCATAAACGCACGTGGGTGCGAACACACACAACCACCCCACTCTCAGGCCCTGGCACAGTAGCCCCCATTCCGTGTGTAGCAGAGAGTGTGGTGGTGCCACCCCGACACCATAAGGAGGCAGAAGTCCCTGAGGCTGGAGAGGAGGGGATTTGGGAGGACCAGCCGCAGCCCTGGCCTCCTGCCTCTGCCATTCTCCCCACCTGACAGCTCGCCTCGTGCCCCCCAGGCTCTGAGTACCAGGTCCTGTACATCGCTGATGACAACGAGATCCGCAGCTTATTCCCTGGACACCCCCACTCGGCCTACGAGCAGGCCTTCCAGGGTGACGAGAGTGTCCGCATCGACGCCATGGATGTCCACGTCAAGGCTGGCCGTGTCTATTGGACCAACTGGCACACGGGCACCATCTCCTACCGCAGCCTGCCGCCGGCCGCACCTCCAACCACTTCCAACCGGCACCGGCGACAGATCGACCGGGGTGTCACCCATCTCAATGTGAGTGCCCAGCCTGACAGGGCAGACACTTCAGAGCAGGGTCGGAAAAGGACAGTGGGAGGGGACACGGGGAGCCTGTGGAGGTCGGGGCAGTCCTCGCTTCTGTCCTGAAGCACAGACAGCAGGAGCCCGAGCTGCAGGGATTAGCAGTAGTTAGCGCTGCGGGTGGCCCGGCAGCTGGGGCAGCAAGGCTTGGGGAGCAGACTGGCTCCGCCACCCACCGAGAGAAGCTTGGCCGAGTTCCTTACCCTCCTTGGGCCTCGCTCTGCTCATCACAAAGGTGGAATAAGCCTGCGTCCTAGACTCAGCGAGGGTGACTGCAGAACGTGAATGCTCTGGTCTGCCGCAGAAGCTAAGTGTCGGCTGACCTCTTTAAGGCGAGGGACCTGGGCTGTCAGTCTAAGGGGACGCTTCAGCAGGGACGGGCTGGCAGAGTGCTGGTGGGAAACAGAAGGTGGCGGCCCGTGACTCTGTGACCCCCTCAGATTTCAGGGCTGAAGATGCCGAGGGGCATCGCTATAGACTGGGTGGCCGGGAACGTGTACTGGACCGACTCCGGCCGAGATGTGATTGAGGTGGCGCAAATGAAGGGCGAGAACCGCAAGACGCTCATCTCGGGCATGATTGACGAACCCCACGCCATTGTGGTGGACCCGCTGAGGGGGTGGGCCGGGGTCCTGGGGGAGGCCCCTGGGCTGGTGGTAGGAAGCCCCGTCCTCACCCAGGGCCAGCATCCCCAGGCACGCCCCTCCCCTCCCAGACTCACCCGAGGACAGATTGCGGCTCAGGCCCTCACCTTCCAGGCCGCCAACCCTTTGCACAGAACTCCAGCTGGGCCTGCTCCATAGGGCCAGTCTCCACTTGGCTGGCCATCCTGGGCAGCCAGCTCTGGGCCACTTCTCTGCCCCAGGAAACAGCCCTGACAGTTGGGCTGTCTCTGGATCACCACACTGTAGTTTCAGAGTAAAAGTTCATAACCCAGCCAGACACTGGCCCGCCACCGTGGTTGCCTCTCTGGAAGGGGCCCTCCACCCTCTAGCCAGGGGTTCCTGTGGCCAGACTGCACCTACGATGTCCCTCCTGGGTCTGCCTCTTCTGGTCTTGCCCACACTCATCCCTTCTTCCTCCCCAGCACCATGTACTGGTCGGACTGGGGGAACCACCCCAAGATTGAGACGGCAGCCATGGATGGGACCCTTCGGGAGACACTGGTGCAGGACAACATCCAGTGGCCCACAGGTCTGCGGGGGAGGCGGGGTGCAGGGGCAGGGCGGGGTGCGGGGGCAGGTGCCCCGCTTGCTGCTGAAGTTGCACACTGGCTGGGGAGGGCAGGAGCTCAGGCTGAGTGGGAGGGCAGCTGGTGGAGGCTCTCCACAGGGTGGAGCTGTCCCCAGCTGGAGGCAGTTCTGCCTGGACTGCTAGAGGCCGAGCCCTCATGTGCCCGTCCCCAGGCCTGGCTGTGGATTATCACAACGAGCGGCTGTACTGGGCAGACGCCAAGCTTTCCGTCATCGGCAGCATCCGGCTCAATGGCAGGGACCCCATCGTGGCTGCTGACAGCAAGCGAGGTCAGAGCATGGCAGCACCCCTGCCCCCAGCCCTGCGCTCTGCCGGCCCATCCTTCCCACTGAGCTGCAAGGCCTCCCACCAGTGCCCACCACCCTTTGTCAGCCTGGCCCCCAACAACCCTGAGTGCCTCCCAGGCCTCTCCCCTGGGCTCCCCCTGAAACAGCCCTGCAGGCCCGAGGCCCACCCTGACCTCGGCCCCTCTGAGTATCAAGGTGCACGGGGGCAAAGTAGGTAGCAGTAGCAACTTAGCAAATGAAGGGAGACAGCAGAAGTTGATCGTGATCCCAGAAGTCTTGGGGTAATGGGACCTTTTGCCAGTAGTGGCCACAGGAAGAACAGATTGGGGGAGAGGCAAGGTGGGGTTTAGAGGTCGAGTGTGTAGTGCCTGGGCCCAGCCTTGGGGGCTAGTGTCCCGGAGAGTACGACCAGGGCTTGAGCACCCCTGAGTCCCTGACTCCACCTCCTCCCCAGGCCTGAGTCACCCCTTCAGCATCGATGTCTTCGAGGATTACATCTATGGTGTCACCTACATCAATAATCGTGTCTTCAAGATCCACAAGTTTGGACACAGCCTCTTGACCAACCTGACGGGGGGCCTGAACCACGCATCTGATGTGGTCCTGTACCATCAGCACAAGCAGCCTGAAGGTGGGGGAGGGAGGGCCCAGGCGGGGGAGGGGAGGCCTGGGGTCCTGGTGGGAGGAGAGCCTTCTGGGCCCTGCTCAGTGTCCTCTCCACCCACCCCATTACGCAGTGACCAACCCCTGTGACCGCAAGAAGTGCGAGTGGCTCTGCCTGCTGAGCCCCAGTGGGCCTGTCTGCACCTGTCCCAACGGGAAGCGGCTGGACAATGGCACCTGTGTGCCCGTGCCCTCTCCCACACCACCCCCCGACGGTATGCTTCCACCCCCTGGTGTACCTTCCTGTGCCCTGCCCCAGGACCCCCTCCTGCGGCCCTGACTGCTCCCTCCTTTGCTGGCCTTCCTTCCTCTCCCCTCTCCCGGTCCCGCCCCTGATGCATCCCTCCTGCAGCTCCCCGGCCTGGAACGTGTAACCTACAGTGCTTCAATGGCGGCAGCTGCTTCCTCAATGCACGCCGGCAGCCCAAGTGCCGCTGCCAGCCCCGCTACACGGGCGACAAGTGCGAGCTGGACCAGTGCTGGGAGCACTGTCGCAACGGGGGCACCTGTGCAGCCTCTCCGTCGGGTATGCCTCCCCACCAGGGCTTTTCCTAGTCCCGGGCCCCACTTATTCTCGCCTCCTCTCCACAGCCCCAGCGTCTGTTCCGCCAGGTCCTGCCTCCCGCCTAGGTCCTTTCAGCCCTGTTCCCCTGCGGTAGGACCGGGTGGTCCCGAGGGCCACAGTCCCACTCACACATCCTCTCCCACCAGGCATGCCCACGTGTCGGTGCCCCACAGGCTTCACGGGCCCCAAATGCACCCAGCAGGTGTGTGCGGGCTACTGCGCCAACAACAGCACCTGCACCGTCAACCAGGGCAACCAGCCCCAGTGCCGATGCCTGCCCGGCTTCCTGGGAGACCGCTGCCAGTACCGTGAGTGAGCCACCCCGCGCCCCGGGGCGGGGGC
>NW_006209847.1:4356539-4357515 GCF_000334495.1 Tupaia belangeri chinensis | reverse complement strand
AGAGGAAGGAGCCGTATGCAGACAAGCCGAGGCTGAGCTGCTCGCGGGGACACATTTTCCTGAGGCAGTCTGCCCTGGCGTCAGGATTATTCATGCAAGAGGGGTGTTCAGGGACACTGCCCTGGGGCCTGCGACATGGGGCAGACGGGGACTTGAAGCAGCAGGTCCTCTCAGGTGCCCAGCTCCCCCACAGCCTAGGGAGGACCCTCCCGAGGGCGGGCTTCAGGCGCCTCCTCTCCCGCCTCCACTGCAGGGCAGTGCTCCGGCTACTGCGAGAACCTGGGCACGTGCCAGATGGCTGCTGACGGCTCCCGGCAATGCCGCTGCACCGCCTTCTTCGAGGGGCCGAGGTGCGAGGTCAACAAGTGCAGCCGCTGTCTGCAAGGTGCCTGCGTGGTCAACAAGCAGAGTGGGGACGTCACCTGCAAGTGAGTGGGGCCCCCCAGCCTTACGCCCCTCGAACCTGCCCTCACGCCCCCTGGCCTGCCCCTTCCTGGGCCCCAGACACCCCCCTGCCAGCCCCCGCCCAGCCTCTGACTCCTTCCTGCAGCTGCACCGATGGCCGGGTGGCCCCCAGCTGTCTGACCTGTGTCGGCCACTGCAGCAATGGCGGCTCCTGCACCATGAACAACAAAATGATGCCTGAGTGCCAGTGAGTTGGGCCCGAGCCTCCCCCGGGTTCCCTGGAAGCAGGGGCTGAGGAGGCTGTGCCTGCTCAGCTCTGCCCCCCTCTCTGCAGGTGCCCACCCCACATGACAGGGCCCCGATGTGAGGAGCCGGTCGTCAGCCAACAGCAGCCTGGACGTAGGTGGCGGGGGCAGGCAGGCGAGGTTCCGGGCGGGCCGGAGCAGGGCCTCTGTCCCTCCTGCCTCCTGGCCTTGCTGACTCGGTTGCCCCCTCCTCCCTCCAGATATGGCCTCCATCCTAGTCCCTTTGCTGCTGCTGCTGCTGCTTGTGCCGGGGGGCCGGGCCGCTT
>NW_006209847.1:4349838-4356450 GCF_000334495.1 Tupaia belangeri chinensis | reverse complement strand
CCCTTCCCAGGGCTAAGGGCTTCCAGCACCAGCGCATGACCAACGGTGCCATGAACGTGGAGATCGGGAACCCCACCTACAAGATGTACGAAGGCGGGGAGCCTGATGACGTCGGGGGCCTACTGGATGCCGACTTCGCCCTGGACCCGGACAAGGTGGGCTGAGGGATGGAGGAGGAGGCTTCCAGGGCAGGCCCAGGAGGTGCGGGTGGCCGACCAAGGGAATTGGGTTGGAGGATGGGCAGAGACAGGGGTGGTAGCCCGGTGGTAGCCCGGGCCGCAGAGCCCAGCTGAGCCCCACTCGAGCCCTCTGTCCCCCTGCAGCCCACCAACTTCACCAACCCTGTGTACGCCACGCTCTACATGGGGGGCCACGGCAGCCGCCCCTCCCTGGCCAGCACGGACGAGAAGCGAGAGCTCCTGGGCCGGGGCCCTGAGGACGAGATAGGAGACCCCTTGGCATAGGGCCCTGGCCCATCGGACTTCCCCAAGAGACCTGCTGGCCCCTGCCAGAGAAGTCCTCCCGCGAGCCCTCCCAGCCAGCCCTTCCCCGGCCCCGCAGGATGTATAAATGTACAAATGAAGGAATTACTTTTTATATGTGAGCGAGCAAGCGAGCAAGTGAGCACAGTATTATCTCCTTCCACCCCCCTCCTTCCTGCCTGCTCCTGGCACCCCCATGCTGCCTTCGGGAGCCGGGCAGGGAGGGCCCTGGGGGCTCCTGCAGCTTAAAGGTAGGAAGGAGCCCGCTTCCACCTTCCCACCCAACCGCACCCCCACTGGGAGAGCTGGTGGTGCTGCCCCTGCCAGGTCAAGGACAAGGTCAAGACACTTTGTCAAGGCTCTCCCCCTCAGCCTCCCCCCTTCTTCCCCCCCAGGGAGCTGAGGGCAAATTCTGGGGAAGGAGAGTTCCTGGGGTTGCCCCTGTCTGGAAAATGTGGCTCTGGCTGAGGTAGGAAGGAAAATATGGAGTGTTTTAGTTTTGGGGGGAGGCTACCCTGAGCCCCAGCCCCCACTCTAGGGGCCACACTCAATACCCCCCAGACAGACCCCCTCTCTGCGTGCCCCCCCACCGTGGCTCCCAGGGGCTCTTTGATCAACACCCTCCAAGTTCCCCTCCCTGGGGATGAGGAGGTGGGGCACAAGAAGAAGGGGCAAGTGGGCAGCCCCGTTTCGGGGACATGAACGTTTTAATAATTTTTGCTGAATTCCTTTACAACTAAATAACACAGATATTGTTATAAATAAAATTGTAAAAAGAAAAAAAAAAAAGAAAACCGCTTGTGTCTGCCTGTGTGACTCTAGGAGCGGGGGCTGCACTTGCCTGCTTCAGCCACCAGAGGGAGGTCGCTCTGCTAGAGGCGAGCTTGCGTTTCGGTTCTCAGTGCCCTGCTCCAGGCCCTCTCCCTCTCCATGTTGTGGCGACCAAGGCAGGGGGTGGCCCTGGCCTGGACATGGAAGATCTGCTTCTCGTAGCTGGGTGGCCCTGAGCCAGGATTTCACCTCTCTGGATCGTGTGTTCCATCTGGTGCTAGGACTCCAGCTCGCGATCTGTATCTCTGCATTATCACTCCTACGAGACCTCCACCATTCCCTGCCTGAAACGATCTCCCACGGGGAGAGATAGCACCGAACGAAATGAATACATGGGGGCTGGCAGGCAGTGTGGTGGTTGAGACACTGGACTCCCACATGGCCAACCACAGTTTGAGTGTCAGACCTGGCGGCTTGCTTTCTCACTTTCCCTCTCTCTCTGTCTCTCTCTGATCAAATTAAAGAATAATGATGATAATGAATAAAATTAAATAAGCACGGACGAGAAGCGAGAGCTCCTGGGCCGGGGCCCTGAGGACGAGATAGGAGACCCCTTGGCATAGGGCCCTGGCCCATCGGACTTCCCCAAGAGACCTGCTGGCCCCTGCCAGAGAAGTCCTCCCGCGAGCCCTCCCAGCCAGCCCTTCCCCGGCCCCGCAGGATGTATAAATGTACAAATGAAGGAATTACTTTTTATATGTGAGCGAGCAAGCGAGCAAGTGAGCACAGTATTATCTCCTTCCACCCCCCTCCTTCCTGCCTGCTCCTGGCACCCCCATGCTGCCTTCGGGAGCCGGGCAGGGAGGGCCCTGGGGGCTCCTGCAGCTTAAAGGTAGGAAGGAGCCCGCTTCCACCTTCCCACCCAACCGCACCCCCACTGGGAGAGCTGGTGGTGCTGCCCCTGCCAGGTCAAGGTCAAGGTCAAGACACTTTGTCAAGGCTCTCCCCCTCAGCCTCCCCCCTTCTTCCCCCCCAGGGAGCTGAGGGCAAATTCTGGGGAAGGAGAGTTCCTGGGGTTGCCCCTGTCTGGAAAATGTGGCTCTGGCTGAGGTAGGAAGGAAAATATGGAGTGTTTTAGTTTTGGGGGGAGGCTACCCTGAGCCCCAGCCCCCACTCTAGGGGCCACACTCAATACCCCCCAGACAGACCCCCTCTCTGCGTGCCCCCCCACCGTGGCTCCCAGGGGCTCTTTGATCAACACCCTCCAAGTTCCCCTCCCTGGGGATGAGGAGGTGGGGCACAAGAAGAAGGGGCAAGTGGGCAGCCCCGTTTCGGGGACATGAACGTTTTAATAATTTTTGCTGAATTCCTTTACAACTAAATAACACAGATATTGTTATAAATAAAATTGTAAAAAGAAAAAAAAAAAAGAAAACCGCTTGTGTCTGCCTGTGTGACTCTAGGAGCGGGGGCTGCACTTGCCTGCTTCAGCCACCAGAGGGAGGTCGCTCTGCTAGAGGCGAGCTTGCGTTTCGGTTCTCAGTGCCCTGCTCCAGGCCCTCTCCCTCTCCATGTTGTGGCGACCAAGGCAGGGGGTGGCCCTGGCCTGGACATGGAAGATCTGCTTCTCGTAGCTGGGTGGCCCTGAGCCAGGATTTCACCTCTCTGGATCGTGTGTTCCATCTGGTGCTAGGACTCCAGCTCGCGATCTGTATCTCTGCATTATCACTCCTACGAGACCTCCACCATTCCCTGCCTGAAACGATCTCCCACGGGGAGAGATAGCACCGAACGAAATGAATACATGGGGGCTGGCAGGCAGTGTGGTGGTTGAGACACTGGACTCCCACATGGCCAACCACAGTTTGAGTGTCAGACCTGGCGGCTTGCTTTCTCACTTTCCCTCTCTCTCTCTGTCTCTCTCTGATCAAATTAAAGAATAATGATGATAATGAATAAAATTAAATAATTATTTTTTAAAAGTGAATACTTGGAGTGATGAAGGCTAATCCTCAGGTGGTCCCATACCGCTATCGGTCCTGAGTTCACTTTTTTTTCTTGAGGTTTTTGCCTTAGAGCCTGTGTGCTCACTGAGGAGAGAGAGACAGTGAAAGGGAAAAGGAAAGTAAGAAATCAGCCCCAGGGGACCAGCAAGTGGCATGGTGGTTAAGGCGCTGGACACTCCCACATGGCTGACCACGGTTCAAGTTTCGAACCTGGTGGCTTGATTTCTCACTTCCCCTCTTTCTCTCTCTGTGTCAAATTAAAGATGAATGAATGAATCAAATTTAAAAACATCAACAAACAACAAAAAAGAAATCACAGCCCCAGAGATGGCCATACCACAATCCCTTCTCCTTCTCTCAGGATCTTGGGCACTCAGGCACACATGCCCAGGTGAGTTTCAAGCCACCAGGTCCAGGACTTGAACCGCAGGTGGCCACATAGGAGTCCAGCAATGTAACTGCTAAGCCATCTGCTGGCCCCTGAGTGTCCTCTTAAAGTGTTGACATCTCACTTCATGGAAGCTAATTAGATGCCAAAAGTAAAATCCTGGATTCAAGAGAAGGGGTCCCTGCGGTGAAGGACAGCTGGGAAGGCCAGTTTGCCAAGTCACCCACAGATCCAGCTCACTAGCCATTCAGGCATGCCAAGGGTTAATAGGGAAGAGCTGTGGCAATCTAGGGTGTCCCAGGTCCGCTTCACCCCTGCCCAGAGAAACCTGAAGAAAGTCACACAGCTCTACACTGCCCGGGACCGAGAGAGGAGAGAGAGGGCACCTCCCTGTCTGCGACAGCAAGTAGTTCAGGGACCAGGGACGGTGAACCCTTACTCTCCCTGCCTCTCTTCCCCTCCCTCACTGGCTCAATTTCCCTAGGGTGATCCTCCCTGGTTTCTTTCTTCCTTGGGGAGGCCATAGGTCTAGCCATCTCCAGAAACAAGAGCACTCCCTCTCCCTCCGTTCAGAGATCACATCTCCAATCTCATCCTCCAGGCCCTCCAAGCTCAGAGGGCGCTGGGGCTGAGCATCCCTGCTGGGGAAAGGGGGCCTTTTTGATTACCTAGTGGGGAGCTCATGCCCCGATCTGGCCACCAGGTGGCGCCCGCACTCCTGCAGGGCTGCTTATTCTGAAGCCCTCAGCGCAGCCCCCTCCTCAACAGACACTAATTATGCACCTGCCGGCCGACCTCAGTCCAGCCTCTCCTTTCCATCCCTGTGGCTATTTTGCCACGCCCCTCCACCCTCTGCCAGAGGCTCCCTTCCCTCCCCCAGCCCCTGCGGGATGCCCACCAGCTCCACCCCCTAACCCCCTCCTTCTGCCAGCCGTGCATCTGGCGCCCCTGGGGAGTCACTGATTCTCTGCCTGTCGCCTCAAGATCTTGAGCAGAGCGAGAAGGGCCCCCAGCTGCGGCTTGGAAGGCATACCCCTCTGGTCAGCGTCCTTCCTCTGCCCACCAGGACCTTCTAGGTCCAGAGAGAGTCCACCAGGAGGTGGTCCAAACCCCACCCCGCAAGGCAGGAAGGTGCCTAAGACGACACAGAAGAGATGGGCAGAACCAGGGACGGAGGCTGATCGAATGGGAGACAGAGACAGAGATGGAGAGATACTGAGAGGAGGCAAAGACCCAGAGCAGGGACGTGTGTGTACATGTGTTACACACAGTTACATACGTGTCGCTGAAGAGAGGAAGGAGTGAACTGAGACTGTAGCAAGAGGAGGAAAGATGGGGTGGGCCAGGACGCCAGAAAATCAGGAGCTCAGTGATGGGCATCTGTCCTGGCACATCAGGCCTCCTGGGTGTGCCCACTGCCCCCAACTGTGCCCAAACCACCCCATTCTGCTGTCTGGGACCTTCTGGCCTTGGGCCTGGGCAGTTCTTGCCTTTCCTGCTCTCTCCTCTCTACCCTGCTGCACCAGGGTTCCAGCCTCCTGGCTTCTGTCTCCCTGGGTGTCCCTGCGACAGCCTCGTCCTCAGCATCCCTGTCCTTTCCCTGACCCTTTATTCGTGTCTGTCACATCCCATGTTGGTCTCTTTCTTTGTGTGTTCCTCATCTTGTCTTTTGGATGTCCTGTACCGGCATACACCTCTGTGTGTGTGTGTGTGTGTGTGTGTGTCCTCTCTGTGGGTGTTTGCCTCTCTGCCAAGGCAAGGGGAGTGCGCTGAGTACCTGGTGGGGTGTGCTAGTCTCTTGGTGGTGGAAGTGTGCGTTTAACTGTGTCGGGCACTGCGTGCTCCTGTGCGTGTGAGCGGGCGACCACCTGCGTGTGTTGGTGTGCCCCCGGGTGTGCACCTGTGTGCGCGCGTGTGTGCTGGCCTCTGAGTGCACGTTGCTCTGCACCGGCGCTCACTCTTCAGTGTGGCTTGGCTTTGAGAATGCATCTGCGTGCGGTGGGGGGTGATCTCTCTCCCCTCTGTCTCTCTACTTGCCCCCATCTCTGTCTGAGTGTCCGTCATCCCACGACCTCAGCGACGGCCTCAATGCATAGCAACAGCTGACAGCTGTAGACTCCCTGCCAGGGGAGAGAGAGACTGAGGGAAGGAGGGAGCTGATGAAGTAGCAGCGAAGAGGATGGGGACAGAGACAAGGACAGAGACAGACAGGGAAGGGGACGCGCATGGAGAAGAGCTGATGGCGAAAGATGGGACAGTGGGAGGAAAGGACAGATTGCACCAAAAGGCCAGGCTGGCGGCACTGAGGGGGGGCTCCCCGCCCAGCCCCCACACAGGGGCGCACTGGGCGGGGCGGTGGGGGGGGCTGGCTCAGCAGTGGAGGGCGAAGGTCAAAGGTGAACCTCCTGCCTAGCCCAGGGGTCCTGAGACCGCGGAGGTGCGGAGGGGCGCAGGCACTGGCGGCGGGCGCCGTTTGTCAGCCCTATTGACAGACGTGATGGGGTTTCCGTCCGTGATCAATGATTCTCATCTCCGGGCCGAATGAGCCGCGGGGCGCCCATCCATCCCCGTCAGCGCCGCGCGGCGGCCGCCCGAGGCCCCGCCCGCCCTCACCTCTGCCCTGCCCTGCTCCTGCCCTGGGACCCACCTTGGCCCGGAGCGAGGAAGGGGCCCGGGGAGTACGGAGGGACCCTCCTACTGCGCCGCCGAGGCTCGCCTGGCTCCTGCTCCGCTGTGCCCTCCCTTGGGGTCCACGGTCCCGGACCAAGCCCCACGCCCTGCCCTGGTCTGCATTGGTGCACGCGGGTGCACTGGCCCTGAACCCCGCAACCTTGCCGCTTCGCACCTGGGCCAGGGGCGTGTCTGGGGCGTGTCGGGTGAAAGTCACCTTCGGTGCCCCCAGCTGGGCGGGAGGGGGCGCGCGGGGCGCGGCCGGGATTGGAGCGTCGCGGAGCCCCGCCCCCCG
>NW_006209847.1:4346648-4349505 GCF_000334495.1 Tupaia belangeri chinensis | reverse complement strand
GGAGGGGGGGCCGGGTGGAGGCCCGACTCGGATCCAGCTTCAGGCGCGGCGGGGGAGGGGACGAAGCCCGACCCGCGAGTGCGCCAGACAGAGCGGGAGTGCGAGACCGACAGACAAGCCAGCAGGGTGTCAGCTTTGCCGTCTTTCCGCGCCAGCCTCGCTCGTCTTCCTTGCTGTCTGTCTGTCCTTCCACCCTTGCACCTCCGCTTTCCCATTTCTGTTCTCGGCACCTGTCACAATGCCAGGTGGGCACTGTGTTCGGGCACACGCGCACACACAGACTCACACAGACACGGCCGAACTTGGCTGCGATCTCTCATCACATTTCCCGCGGAGACACCCTCTCCCCAGCACAACCTCACAGACACACCCCCCTCTCGCGCCGGCCGAGTAGGGAGGGGGCTGTCTGGGAAGGGCGTCTCTCTTCCCACCCCCTCCCTGTCCTCACCCTCCTGGCTGCCTTGTTCCCTGGGGCTCCTGAGGACCCAGAGACTGAAGGGGCCCAGACTTGATCTGCCTCCCACCGACTCAGAGGGTTCAGCTGTGCACACTGAGTGCTCAGATGTGCTGGTGTGGAGTGTGTGGACTCACGTGTGCACTCGTGTATCCAGGGAAGCCAGGCCTGGGTGTATAGTGCTGGGGCCCAGAGTGCATGTGTATGCTATGTGGTGTGAGGTCGGCTTTGCACGGGCGAGTACAAGTGCTTGCTTCACAGTCCAGCCATCTGTCTGTGCTGGTGTGTGTGTCCCACAATGGGGGCCTAGCTTCTGGCCCCCATCTCTTCCTTCAGTTTCATTTGCCCATGGGTTCCCTGTTTCCTGCACCCGAACCCTCACCCCTGCAAAGTCTGACAGGGGTGTAGCTCTTCCCCCACACTTGAACCCCCACCTGCTCAGAAACATCGCACTCAGCAACTCCAGCAGGACAGGGCTGCCCTCAAGAAGCTGGCAATAGAACATCCTCGTTCTCCCAGACCCGCTGGTGACCTTGAGGGGCTGGAAGGTGGACAGAGGAGCCCCTCCATGAACACCGCTTCCACCTGCAGGAGCTTCTTTTGGGCCAGCTGCCCAGCTCTGCTCTTAGAGGACGAGGACGGGAGAGCTCTCTGCCCCACTGCCCAGTGGGTGTAAAGGCCTAGGGTCAAAAGGAGGTAGGGATGGCACTCCTCTGCCCCGCCTTCCTCCTGCTCCGCTCTCCACACCCCCTATCAAATAAACTCCCCTGTGGGCAGATCTGGTTTAATTTCCTTTGCCCCCTGAAGGGGAATGAAACATCTGGTGGAGACTTGAGGGAGAGTGAGCGTGAGGATGTGAGTGATGGGCTCTCTCCCAGTGTGTGCGCGAGCTGCAGCTGCGGGGCCTCTGTCTCCAGTCGGCGGGGACTGTGTATCTGCCGCGTATAGTCCGGCTCCTGTGCCTCTGAGAATCTGTTTACGAGTGTGTACACGCCGTGGGTGTGTGAATATGTCTAAATGGGCAAGGAGAAGTGTGTGGAGAGAAGTGTTTGTGTGAATCCCATGTATGTGTGTGCTTCTGTACACATACGTGTACCCCAGGGTCTCTGATGCATCCGTGTGCTGGGGGCGCATATGTTGCCCGCGAGTCTCTGGGTTTGGGAGGGTGTTATCTGTCTGCTTGTGATTTTGAGTGCATTTGAATGTAGGGAGGGGATTGTGAGCCTCAGGGTGTGTCCATGTATCTGAGTGAGGCTTGTCTGTGTGTGAGTTCAGGGGTGTCTTGGTGCCCGTGTTGGACATGGCCAAAAGGTGAGGCTGTTGGTGGGGAAGAGGCTGCTGGGGGATGGTTTGCCTCTGGCCATCTGCTCCTGGGCCCCTCCAGGAGCTTCTCCCTCCGTCCTTCTTGCCCTGGTCTCCTTTCAGGGCCTGGGACTCTTGGCTTCCACTTCCCCTGGGGCTCTGGCCTCTGCCCGGGCTTCTTCACCATCCTTCTAACAGTCTCTCAGACTCTTTCCTTCCCTCGGTGTCAGTCTCCCCTACCCCTTGCCACAGCAGCTGCCTACTGGGAGAAGCAGCAGGCGATCAATAGTCACTAATCACTAATCACTAATTACTAATTAGCTGGGGGAGGGCAGGGGCGGAGCCCTGCGGGACCTTCCAGCTCTACCCCGCCTCAGGGAAGGATTAGGCCAGAAGCGAGTCTCTTAGAGCTGTCTGGCCATAGTCTCCTGTCCAGCTACGTCCTCCCACACCCACACCCCCCTCTAGCCCCCGGCTAATCTCTGGCTGGGCCACTTAGGCACGCACAGCCTGGGCTAGGGCCCAGAGCTGCTGGCGGGGATTTGGGGGTAATCAGGAGACGCAGCTGGGCCAGGGGCACAGGGGAGGGGACTGCTGTGACAGATCCCTTGGGCCAGGCCCTAGAGAGTAAGCCCTGGATCCTGAATGAGAGAGGGCCAGTGTTGAAAAGGAGACTGAGGGTCTTGGGTGAGAGTGGCTGAGGGGCTGGAGCTCTGGGAGGGCTGACTGAGGCAGAGGAGAGGTGATAGCCCAGAAGCAAGGTGGGGGAGGGCGCTGGACAGGGACGGTCAATGGGGAGGGGTGAGATGAAAGGTGGAAAGAGGGGGTAAGTAGAGGTGCCTCACTGGGGTCAGAGATGGAGTCACTGGCACAAAGGTGGGGAACTTTGGGCTGGGCTCCGTAACTCGGGATGGGCAGGCGCCTGAGGAGTAGGGTAACGGAGAGGCGCAGGGCCTCGGGGCAGGGGGCTCCCGGCCCAGGCGCAGAGGGAACCGGAGGGCCGGGGGCTGGCGCGAACTGCTGAGCAGGGATAGGGAGCAGGGAATGCTCCTCGCGCGCTGGAAATTGGCGAGTCTCCCCCTCTCCCCCGCCTGCCCCTCC
>NW_006209847.1:4345772-4346546 GCF_000334495.1 Tupaia belangeri chinensis | reverse complement strand
TAAAATAAAATAAAATAAAATCAAAATTCAGATAACGGTGAGCCTTGCGCAGCAGGCCGCGAGCAGGCGGGGCTGAGGGGGAGGGGGTGCCTGGCCCAAGGGCAGAGCCCACCCCACTGGCGACCCCCCCCTTCGCACTTTAGTAGGGTCTGGAGGGAGGTGTCTTCGCCTCCACCTGCCTGGCCCCCTCCCGAAGCCGGATCCTGCCTGGTCTTCTGCCTCTGGATTGTCTCCTCTACCTGTCTTCAGCTCCTGCCTCCCATCTCTTTCCTTGTACCCCATTTCCCATTCCAGCCCCCCCATTCAGGTCCCCCACTCCTATCCCCTGGACCTCTGCATCCATCAGCGGCTGTTTCTGCCCAGTAACCATTCCTCACCCGCCATTCCTGTTCTGCCCTATCCCCATGTCCCAGCCCCAGTCCCAGCCTCATTCCTGGCTGTACCCAGGGGCCATCCTCATCCACCTTCCCTGGTCCTATTCTGATTCCCATTCCTTCCTGTATCCCATCCTCATTCCTCCAGCCCTACCCGGGGCGGCTTCCCTGTCTCTGCCCAGTGCCGGTCCACCATGTCTGAGCTCCTCGTCCTCCCTGTCCTGCGTGTCCTGGATGCATCCTTATCTTTGCACCCTATACCTGTGCCTGCCCAGTCCCTAATTCCAGTCCCCTCATGTCCCTCCCAGTCCTCACCTAGACTGGTCTGCCCACCCGCCTCTGCCCAGGCCCCACTCTGTCCCCGGTTCCCAACCAGACTCCACCCCACCCCCTGCCCTGC
>NW_006209847.1:4344734-4344979 GCF_000334495.1 Tupaia belangeri chinensis | reverse complement strand
GAGCTACCGACCCGTCTGGAGGCCTGGGGGAGGTGCACCCTGCAATGCGGCTGGGGGGCAGATATTCTGATCCTCCCCCCATTCCCAGCGGCCCCATCTCATAAGAGCCCCTTCCTTCCCCCGCCCGCTGGAGTTTATTCAGCAGAAAGAGGCGGCCTCAACTCCCCTCAGGTGCGTGGGCCCGCTGCCTTGGGGGCAAAGCGCGCTCCTGGCGCGGCTCCCGCCCGCATGGGCCCGGCGGAGCC
>NW_006209847.1:4343631-4344699 GCF_000334495.1 Tupaia belangeri chinensis | reverse complement strand
GCGCCGACAGCCGCGCTAGCCTCTCCCCTCCGCAAATGTCACCGCGCCCAATTAGCTTAATTAAACCAGCTCTGGAGCGAGGGAGACCCCTCCTCGGACAACACCCTGCTCCCGCCAACATCTACGGTGGGGGGTGGTCTTCTTCATCACCTTGCTTTCCCTCCCTGCCGCCCCCAACCACAGCTGGAGAGACACCCCGAAGGATGGAGGGACAGAGCCACAATTAGAGATCGGCAGAAACAGGGAGAAAACAGAATCTTGGAAGGAGGAAATTTGAGACAGTGGGGAAAGAGACTGAGAGACAAGAAGAGACCGAGAGAAGAGTGGGAAGAGAGAGAGATAGAAAAACAGTGAAAGAGGGAGAGCGAGAGAGGGAGAGAGAGCTCGAGCGATCAAGGAAGCCAGAGGGAGGATTTTATTTTATTTTATTTCATGTTCCCATTTCTCGGCTCGTTTCCTCACAGATTCTCACCCCTCCCTGTCCAAGCTCCCCCCAAGGTCGCCTCAGCCACCACCCCCAACTCGTCCCTTTTATCTTGGCTGTCTCCAGCAGCGGGTGGGGGGTGTGAGTGCCCAAAGCCTGGGATTTGCCAGGATCAGAGAAGCGGAGACAGCAATTTGTCTGGGATCAGAGGAGGGGGACACCATGGCACCTCTCCCTCGCTTGCCAAACCTCCTCCCCTCCCCCAGTCCCTGCCGGGTAGGAGTCACTTGACTGAACCAGCGGGGACCAGGTCCTAGGCTGGGTGTAGGACTAGGGTTGCTGGGGTGTGCTGGGAGGAGGTGGCTTGGAGACATCTGGGGTCATAGCATCTGGCAGCTGAGCTGGACTCCCCTGGAAAGAATAGCAGTGGGGTCTAGGGGGTGAGGTTAGGGATCAGAGTTCAAACCACCCGCCCTTCAGCTTTCCCTGGGAGCCTCACCCACTCCCTCCTCCAATGCCCTCTCCCGGGCTCTGCCACCTCCATCAATGCCCCCCCCCGGGCTCTGCCACCTCCAACCCCATCCCCTGGGGCCTCAGCCACCACCCCCTGAGAAGTCTCCCCCCCACCCCCCCACCCCCGTGTG
>NW_006209847.1:4319184-4325862 GCF_000334495.1 Tupaia belangeri chinensis | reverse complement strand
CCCACCCCCGTGTGGCCTGGACCCCTCCCCCAGCCCCTCTCAGGCACACCTTCCGGGTATTAGCTGCCAGCTCAGCCTTGTCTTTCTGAGTCAATCACTCTTGCCACCCCAGCCCCCTTCACCTGGGCTGGGAGGAGGGATGGAGGGGAGGAGGGATGAGGGGGCGATAAATATGTATGACGAGCGGGTGGCGGCAGCATTAATAACCCGGGATCGCAGCGCTGCGGGGACGGGGACCAGGCAGTGGAGATTCTAGCCTAGTGGCATGGCTCTGCCATTCCTGTCCCCTGTGGACACATATTGTGTTCACATGGGTGTGTGCAAGCAGGGGGCATCCGTGTTACTAGGCCTCTTTATCTACCCAGAGCTTAGCCTGTGGGCCAGTGTGGGAACCCCGTCAGCCGTATACAATTCGCACGGGCACACACACACACACACACGCACACCGGGAACCTGGTGAAACCACACTTGTTCTTCACTGTGGATATGTTCCCTTTAGAAAGAGCTCGACACATGGACAGAGAACGATAGGCGCTTACACAGGAAAAGTGACACCTGCAGACAACCACACACTCACGTTCAGCCTCTCATACACAGGCACAGCCAGCCTAGGCACACAACCACGCCGGTCACAGACACCACTACCACAAACTGACATACACAGCCGCACTTAGGGACACAGTGCCAATCCAGGCATGCACACGGCCTTCTCAGAACGGATACACATGGATGTCCAGACAGCCACACACACAGCCACCAATGTGTCCACATTGACGGACATGTACCACAGGCACAACCACGCTAGGTAGACAGACACACACACCCTACCATTTCAGGCTAGCAGAAACACAACCGCCCCAGCCCCAAACGCACCGCCTCCCCCCACGGGACCTGCACGGCAGGGCCACACCAGCGGCAGGGCAGCGCCAGCACAGGCTGACTGACACACTCTGACATGCTCGACTCCTCTCCCTCCCGCTCCCCCGCTGGAGCGGCATCTCCATATTTCTTCCTCTCGCTTTCTCCCTGTCCGCCCCCCCCCCCCCCGCCCCCCCGCCCCAGATAATTGATGGCCCGGGCCTGGCCCGGCCGCTCCCGCCTCCCGATCCATCTTGTACTCGCGCCCGCGCTGTCTCCCAGATCAGCCGCCACCTGAGACACGTGGCGACGGGAGGGGGCAGGAGGGATGGCTCCTCGGGCCCCCTTCCAGGCCTGGGCAGGCCTCCGACACAGCAGGAGCGCTGGGGACCCACCGTGAGGGGTGCCTCGACCTGGGCACCTGGTCCTCCGAATCAACCGGTTTCTGGTTTCTGCAGCCCCTCCCGGTGGCCTGTCGGGGCTGTGGTGGACACGGGGCTCTAGTCTAGGCAGAAGCGGGGAGGTCTTCGCACCTCTTCCTTGGTGCTGCATGCTGACTGGCTGCCTGGCTCGCTCCAGCACAGCTCCTCCCTGGTCCATTCCTCGGAACCAACCAGAGGTCAGGCTAGAAGGGGAGTGGGATTCAGAGCCGCTCTCCCCACTCCCACTCCACTGGCTTTGGCTTTTGACCCGCAGTAGAGCTCAGTGAGAACACGAAGACACTCTGTGTCATCTCATAAGTGTAAAAACTCAGCCCAGATAGATGAAGTGAAGCCCAAGACCCCACAGCTTGACAGGGCCGCAGGTCTTCTCCCTGTGCGTTCCCCGAACCTCTTCCCCCGGATTGCGCGGTTCCTAGCGGCTGGCGTGGGTGGGGCTCTGGAGGGGTGACAGGGACAACTCCAGCGTCTCTCTCTCTCCTCCTCTTCCTTCCGCACAGATCGTCAGTGCCCAGATACCGGAGTCCGGGAGGCCGCAGTACCTGGAGCTGCGCCCCGCCACAGCCGGAGGAGGCGTCCCTAGCCAACAGCTCCCAGCGCCCAAGTCTTCCGAAGGTCTGGGCACCGCGCGAGCCTGGAGCTGGGCCTGGCCGGCTAACCACACCGGGGCGCTAGCCCGGGCAGGGGTGGCCGGGGCGCTGCCGGCACAGCAGCGCACTAAGAGGAAGCCGTCCATCAAAGCTGCCCGCGCCAAAAAGATCTTCGGCTGGGGGGACTTCTACTTCCGGGTGCATACCCTCAAGTTCTCGCTGCTGGTGACCGGCAAGATCGTGGACCATGTCAATGGTACCTTCAGCGTGTATTTCCGCCACAATTCGTCCAGTCTGGGTAACCTCAGTGTCAGTATCGTGCCGCCCTCCAAGCGTGTGGAGTTCGGGGGAGTCTGGCTGCCAGGGCCCGCCCCCCACTCTCTGCAATCTACGCTGGCCCTGGAGGGGGTGCTACCTGGCCTAGGGCCCCCGCTGGGGATGGCGGCAGCTGCAGCTGGGGCAGGGCTCGGAAGCCCCCTCGGAGGCGCACTGGCCGGCCCACTCGGGGGCGTGCTGGGAGTGCCTGGGGCCAAAGAGTCGCGCGCTTTTAATTGCCACGTGGAGTATGAGAAGACGAACCGCGCGCGCAAGCACCGCCCGTGCCTGTACGACCCATCGCAGGTGTGCTTCACTGAGCACACGCAGAGCCAGGCCGCCTGGCTCTGCGCCAAGCCCTTCAAAGTCATCTGCATCTTCGTCTCCTTCCTTAGCTTTGACTACAAACTGGTGCAGAAGGTGTGCCCAGACTATAACTTCCAGAGTGAGCACCCCTACTTTGGATAGCGCGCCCAGCCCCAGCCCCGCCTGAGCTTCCTGCCAAATCCCGCCTCCCTTGGTGTACCCCTCTGCTGTTGCTGTGACCGCGCCCACCTCTTCCACTCTGGGGGCGGAGGGAGGGGAACAGCCCTCCCAGAAACCATCAGCCAGTTTAGGTCCCCCTTTCCTTATGGGGAGTGCGCATGTGGAGGCTGAGGTAGTCCTCACACACCCCAAAGTGGAGAGCTTAAAGTGCAGCTCCCAGAATAGGCGGAGCCTGGATGCGGTCTCAGCGTCCCCCTGTTTCCACACTGGGCCCGGTCTCAGCGTCCCCCTGTTTCCACACTGGGCCCGGCACTCCCTTTGCCCACAGCTTTAATAAGGCCTGGCCTGGCACCCTCATCCCACCCTGACCTTATTACCCGGAAGGGCCTGTCCTCTCCACCCAGTCCTCGCGTAAAGACTGTAAAGGCCTAGAAACCCCAGCCTATCTCCGACCCTTTCTGCCTGCGGTATGTCTGTCCCCCCTTTTTTTGCAAGCCCCTTAGGGTAGCCCAGCAGAGCTCCTGGGCAGAGGCGCTCCACCAGCCCTGCCCTCTGCCCTCCTTGCTCCGTCCCCGCAGTTTAGCTCCACCTGCCCCTCCGGCTGCTTCTTCTTGGTGATATTTTTTCTACGCCCAAACAGACGGGAAAGGGAACAAAATAAAGCGAAATCCAATACGCGCCTGTGTGAGACCTTTGTAAGCAGGAGGGGGGAGGTGTGGGCTTCTGTCTGGTAAAGACCTGGCCAGGACCTCCTCCCTCGGCGGCTCCTGGGGAAACTGAGGCAAAGACTGACAGAGCTGGCACCTTGGAGGTCATCCAAGACCGGATCACAGAGAGATGAGGGTGACCCTTGGGGTAAGAGCCCACCCCAGGAGGGATTCTCCTCCGTAAGGTGGGTGAAGGAAAGCTGCCGCCGACAGGATGGGGCTCCGATCTGAGTGGAGACTACCAGGGGCCTATCTGGGACCATTTGGGGAAGGAGGTATAAGACCTTGATTGGGGTGGCGATGCAGGGACAGCGTAGGCAGAGCGCTGACAACCTGCTAAGCTCCGCGGGGCGGGCGGGAGTCGGCAGGTTGGAAGGGAGGGGGAACGGTGTTTGCGGCATCTGGAGTCATCGATCTTCCTTTTCCTTCCTAATTTCGTGGGCGCTGAGTTTGCAGACGGATGAGGGAGGGAGTATTGGGATGAGGGGATGGGGGAAGGGAGGAGCGCGGGTTTGGAGGGCGGGGCCGCGTCGCGGCTGCTTGCAGCCTGCAAACACAGCCCCCTTCAGCCAGCTGTTTTTTTCGCTCCGGCTCCCTCCAGCAGCAGAGGCTGCTAATTTTATCCGCCCCCAGCCCTGGCCCGGGCGTTAATTGGCTGCTGCTTCACTAGCAGTTCTAAGCTCAACCGCCCCCCTCCCCTCGGGACCCCTGACGGGGGCGAGGGAGGGGGTGCGGACAAGCTGAGGCACCGAGAAAGTACTCGTCTCCAGCCTGTCTTTGCCTTGAGTGGCGGGTCAAGGTGCCCACTGGGAGAGGGCAGTGTTCTCCAGGGGATCAGCCACTGGTTCCAGCTGGAAACTGAGTCAGAGACGGTTCTGACCCAGACGCCTGGGAGTGAAAGATCGGTAAGCAGAAAACAAATATCCATCCATTGGATGGATAGATAAATAGATGGACGTGATGGCAGGGTCAACTGGAAGGAAGAGGAAGATGGAGAGTGGTTCTAGGTCGGAGATTGGAGGGAAAACCCAGAGGTCTGCTATCACTGGACCTGTTCCCAAAACACCTGTGAAAAACCCAGGTTAGCATGGGAGGGAAGATTAGAGCTGGGGCAGTTCTAAGGCATCATAGAAGAGCTAGGTGGGAATAATGGAATTAGCACGTTTGCCTATCTGGGCTTAGGTTTGCTTACCTTGCAAGCCATAATAAAATAGCATGTAATGGACACTGACCAAGATTTTGCATGTGACCAGTTTCTGCCATGAATTGTCCTCCCTCTCTTCCTGTGACTAGCAAACTTGCCAGTGGCCACCACTCCTCCCCCTCCTCCCATTCCCTCATCCTTGTACATCTAGACATCTGAAAGTAGAGTGAAGTGTTACTGCACTTGTTGAATTGTATTACGTGCTCACCTCTTTTTATTTATTTATTTATTTTTGGAGAGGTTTTTGCTATAGGGTGTGTGCGCTCACCAGAAAGACAGAGACCCAGAAAGCGAGAAATCACCCCCAGGGGGGGATGGCCACACCAATCCCTTCTCCTCCATTTTCCCCTCGGAGGACTCTTGGCATGCACACACACGCACCTGTAATGAGTTTAAGCCACTGGGTCCAGGACTCGAACCGTGGTTGACTACATGGGAGTCCAGCGACATAGGCATTGTGCCAGCCAACTGCTGGTCCTATGTGCTCACCTCTTGATGTCCCAACAGTCAGTGAGTTCTTATATCTCCAGGGCTATGGAATGTCTGGCATGGAGCAGGAGCTCAGTATTGAGCTGTTGAGTTAATGAATGTGTAGTATTGCTATGAAGGTAATAGCTCTCAAAGCCACTGCCTATCAGAATCAGGTCTGGCTGTATGTCAACCTGAGTGGACAAATGCCCATTTTTTGAAATCCATGGAATCAGAACCTCTGAGGAAAGGCCCCACGCTCATATTTATATCATGTTTCCCACCAATTCCAATGTCCAGGCGTGGGAACCAGCAACTGAGGAGATAGGAGCTTATCCAGATGAAGTCAGGCTAAAAGAAACATCTCATCCATTTCCAAGGATCTGTAGCCCTGGGGAGACTGAGCACTCACTGACTGCTGGACAGCCAGAGGCAAACAGGTAAGTAAGACCAGTGCACCAACAGGAGGGGCACCTCCCCGCTCCCAGGTGTCTGAGGCGAAGGCAGGTTTATGGGTCTCTGGAAGAGTGAGAGGACAATGCATTGCAGACCAAGGTCACATGCAAAGTCTTGTTTAAGCCCCACCATGCCGCTTTACTAGTGAGGAAACGGAGGCCCAGACAGTCTCAGGACTGAAACATGAACTCAGGTCTCCACTTACCCTTCCAAATCAGGATGGCTTCCAGTATGCCATAGCCCTCTATTTTGCATGGGAATCTAGATCTACCAGAGACTTACAATGTTAGATATTCAGTAGGCACCCACTAAGTAGTTACTCTCCTGGCAGGGGAAAAAAAAAAAAAAAAAAAAAAACTTGAAATGCTTCAGGACAGTAAGGAGATGGGCCAGCACCGAACCCTTCTTCCGTGCGAGGGCGTCTACTCCGGGGCTAGTGGTGGGAAAAATATGAGGCGGAAGAAGGTGAAAAAACTACAATTTCCAAAAGGCCCCTAAGAGCCACCATTACGCATGCGTAGGCCCCGCCCCTTAGCTGGATTCTCTGGGCGTTCGTCTCGCGCATGCGCTGTTGGGTCAGTCGTCTTCCGACACCTTGCTAGCTTGAGCTGGAGTTGGTGGCTGGACCTCTTACGACTTTGGGTTACGATGCTGCCGTTCTCTTTGCTCTGGGCGGCTCAGGTAAGAATGAGACTCCGGAGACTGGGTGACCCGTGTTAAGGAAGCCCCCTCCCTGCGCCCCCCCGCTACTACCTTACATCCCATTCACAAACTCGGGGGTTCTCTTGGCTTTTCCGCGCACGTGGTCTGGGGCCTCAGGTAGCCGTTGACGCGTAACTAGGGGATCCCCGAGATCCCCTGGGCGCATGTGAGGTGAACTGGGATCCCTCCTCATTCTGGTGATCAGATGCCCCAGGGCCTCTGACACCCCCCCCCCCCATTTCACGTGGCAGTGCTATCCCGCGGACCTTGTGCTGATAAATGAGCAGGGTTCCCTGCGTGGACCCGAGAGCTGAGCCCTTCCGGTCACTCGCGTTGCAGATGATGCAACCAAGACCCATTGCTTTCATCAGGCAGGGGTTGCTCCACAGGTGGAAAGGGTCTGGGGCAAAGAGGACAGGATATGGGTTTTGACTTCCCCGTGGGCACTCTTT
>NW_006209847.1:4312556-4319089 GCF_000334495.1 Tupaia belangeri chinensis | reverse complement strand
TGGGACAGATGACCCTCCAACCTCCATTGCTCTGGAAACCGTCTCTACAGCCCGAGGCCCGAACCCCTCTGGGAGAGTTACGGTTTCTGGAAGCTGTGCAAAAAGGCCCTTTTGTACCCCTGGGTGGGAAGGTTTTGGAATCTCAGTGGGCCTCTTCTGTGTTGGGAGAAAAAAGACTTCTGAGGATAAACTTTGCCCTGTGGCTCTGCAGAGTACTTCATGGGCCAAGGCGGGGGGGATAATCTGAGGTGAGGCGAATGGAGCGCATCAGAACCACCCCCTGGACATTGATCTCAACCTTTGTGGCTCTAGATTGGCATTTGAAAGTGGAGGTGGAGGTGGTGGGAACAGAACAGGCTGGCTAGACTGTGGAGCCAGAGGGCCTTGTGTGCGTGGCTGAGGGTGACTGGGAGATGGGAGACTGTCTGGACCCTTTTTATTGGACCCTCGTTTCTCCTGCCCTAGCCGCTTCGGAGATGTGGCCAACTGGTCAGGACAGCCATCCGGGCTCAACACAGCAAGGCGGCTCAGACTCAGACTGGGGAAGTGACCAGGGGCTGGACCGGCCAGGAGAGCCTGTCCGACAGTGACCCTGAGATGTGGGAGCTGCTGCAGAGGGAGAAGGACAGGCAGTGTCGTGGCCTGGAGCTCATTGCCTCAGAGGTGGGACTTGGTGGGAGAGGGCAGGTGCTGGGCCACCATAGGTGCAGGAAGTCACAAGATATTTCCCCAACGCCCCCTTTCAGGCTCAGGGCTTTTTTGCAGGGCTTCATCTCCCTTTCTTTTTAGCGTCCTCTGAAGCCAAGGCAGGGCCTGTCCAGCTTAGGGGTTGGGGCATTAGAGAGCTTCCGGAGCCAGTACAGCCACATCTCTTCCCGTCTTCCCTCCCAATTGGAAAGAAGAGTCTGAAAGTACCAGTCTGAGTGGACAGGTGGCCTTCTGGGGTCACTGATTGTGGCAATGGGGTTTGTGAAAATGCCGTCCCTGGCCTATTGGCAAGGAACCCTGAGTGGAGCTCCACCCTCTGTACAGCTTTTGAAGTGCTGGTAGGGTGGGCTATGGGGTCCAAGGGAAGGGGCTCGGTACCTTCTGACGTTGTCCCCACCACCACCCCAGAACTTCTGCAGCCGAGCTGCGCTGGAGGCCCTGGGGTCCTGTCTGAACAACAAGTACTCGGAGGGTTATCCTGGCAAGAGGTGAGGGCTAGGCACCAGAGGGCTGGAGGGCAACACAGGGCTGGTGCTCCCAGTGGGGGAAGCCTCCCTGGACCCTCCCAGGGTTTATAGAGGAGTGACCTTCTGATCCTTTGCAGAGAGTCCTGAGCTCTTTTTCTGCGCCCTTATGTACTCCTCTCTGTGGCAGATACTACGGGGGAGCGGAGGTAGTGGACGAGATTGAGTTGCTGTGCCAGCGCCGGGCCCTGGAAGCCTTTGACCTGGATCCCACACAGTGGGGAGTCAACGTCCAGCCCTACTCAGGGTCCCCAGCCAATCTGGCTGCCTACACAGCGCTTCTGCAGCCTCACGACCGAATCATGGGGCTTGACCTGCCTGATGGGGGCCAGTGAGTGTGAATAGGGTGGGCGACGGGCTGGGTGGGCAGTGTCGTTGTGAGACGAGTTATTTACTGAATATCTGCCATGCACAGTACAGATAGAGTGGGCCTGTCCTTGTCCTGCATATCCCCGTAGAAGAGGAGGAAGACCCCAGTAACACCAGCGCCCACCACAGAGTGGGCAGGGCCGGGAGGGTGGTGGGTGCCAGAGTCAGTATTCCAGGGGTACTGGATACTTTGGAATGTGGCAGGAAGGGAGTGGTTCAGTCTGGGGGTTATTCCACTCTAAGGCCTCCTCTCTGCCTTCCACTTCCCAGTCTCACCCATGGCTACATGTCTGATGTCAAGCGGATCTCAGCCACATCCATCTTCTTTGAGTCGATGCCCTATAAGCTCAACGTGAGTACTCTAGAACACTGATCTCAACTTTGACCCTAGAACTGGCATTTGGGGCCCGCTGGTGACATGCGTGGTTAAAGCAGCTGGCTCCTGTATGACTGACTACATGGTTTGAGTCCTAGACCTGACAGCTTAAAAAGCACACCAGGCACATGTGTGGGTGTGTGTTCAAAATCCTGAGAAGAGAATGGAGGAGAAGGAATGGCGGCACGACCATCCCTCTAGGGGGATAATTTCTCTTTCTCTATCTCTTCAGTGAGCACACAAGCACTATAGTAAAATTTTACATATAAATAAATAAATAAGTAAATAGAAATAGAACTGGCATTTGAAGGTGGGAGTGGGGGTAGGGAGGGTCTCTCTCAGGCCCCAGGAAGGCGAGGGCTCTGGGTGGGTGGCCCTCTGGGTTGAGGAGGAACGTGCGCAGCCCTGCTTCCTTCTCAGGACAGCTGTTTATCTGTTTATCTGTCTGTCCAGCCCCAAACCGGCCTCATTGACTATGACCAGCTGGCACTGACTGCTCGACTGTTCCGACCACGGCTCATCATAGCTGGTACCAGTGCCTACGCACGCCTCATTGACTATGCCCGCATGAGGGAGGTTGGTGCAGAGCTGGAGGACGAGGATCTCCCCAGGGGGTGGTGGGAAGATTCGGGAGGAGGCGCAGCCTTGGGTAGGCCTGTCTGGGCCCTCTCTAGGCTGAGGCCTGTCTCTGTACCTGCCCAGGTGTGTGATGAGGTCAAGGCACACCTGCTGGCAGACATGGCCCACATCAGTGGCCTGGTGGCTGCCAAAGTGATCCCCTCACCTTTCAAGCATGCGGACATTGTCACCACCACCACTCACAAGACTCTTCGAGGGGCCAGGTCAGGCTCCCCTGAGGTCAGGTCTTGCCTTTCCCTCTTTCGTGCCCTATGCCCGGCACATTGTTGGGCTGGACCTGAGAAGAATTCGCTCCCACCTGCAGCTTGAAGACTTCGGCCCAGCCTCCGATGAGTCTTCTCTTGCCCTTGATGGCTGTTCCCTGACAGGGGATATGGGGGTGGGAGTGAGGGGCCGATCCCCTCTACCACCGGAATCCAGTGTACCAAGCACGATAGGTAGATTCTGAGAGCCCTCGGGGGGCAGGCCAGTCAGCTTTCTCTGCTTCCCCCATCCCTTGTCCTTTATCTCCAGCCTAGAGTCTGACCATTCACCTCCCACACAGGTCAGGACTCATCTTCTTCCGGAAGGGAGTGCGGGCTGTGGACCCTAAGACTGGTCGGGAGATCCCTTACACCTTTGAGGACCGAATCAACTTTGCCGTGTTCCCATCTCTGCAGGGTGGCCCCCACAACCATGCCATTGCTGCTGTAGCCGTGGCCCTAAAGCAGGTTGGAGGCTTGCCCTTTGGGGTGGGTGGGACTTGCTGGCCTGGAGGCTTGGACCCCACACCTTGCCATCTGAAGTTGGGGGGCTGTTGATGGGGAACTGCAGGGGGCAGGAGTCAAGACTGGGGTCATAGAGCTATGCCGGGGTGGAGGGTAGGGCAGGGCTTAGATCTAGGCCTGAGGTCACAGATGCTGCTGTCCCATCTCCAGGCCTGCACCCCCATGTTCCGGGAGTACTCCCTGCAGGTCCTGAAGAATGCTCAGGCCATGGCTGAGGCCCTGCTAGAGCGAGGCTACTCTCTGGTGTCTGGTAAGCCGGGGACATGGGTGAGGGCCTCTGTAGCCTCAGGCAGGGGCCCAAGACTCTCCACTTCCACCTGTTACTCCCTCTTAGGTGGCACTGACAACCATCTGGTGTTGGTGGATCTGCGGCCCAAGGGCCTGGATGGAGCTCGGGCTGAGCGAGTGCTAGAGCTCGTGTCCATCACTGCCAACAAGAACACCTGTCCTGGAGACCGAAGTGCCATCACACCTGGGGGTCTGCGGCTTGGTGAGCCTGCGCTGTCAAGGAGGGGAGGGCCACTGGATGGCTGCCAGCTGGGCTTGGGCTATGCCGATCCTCCCTCTTCTCCTCTCTCCCAGGGGCCCCAGCCTTGACTTCTCGTCAATTCCGTGAGGATGACTTCCGGAGAGTTGTGGCCTTTATAGATGAAGGGGTCAACATTGGCTTGGAGGTGAAGAGTAAAACTGGTGAGTGGGCAAGACCCCCAGAACCAGCCCGTTACCCCTCACTGTCTCTACCCTGCCCACTCATCTTTCTACCTTCCCTAGAGCTCTGACCACCTTTTTCCCTCACCCCTCTCTAGCCAAGCTCCAAGATTTCAAATCCTTCCTGCTCAAGGACCCTGAAACAAGTCGGCGTCTTGCGGACCTCAGGCAACGGGTAGAGCAGTTTGCCAGAGCCTTCCCCATGCCTGGATTTGATGAGCGCTGAAGGCTGGAAAACGAGGCCACAAACTGAAAATCACTCTCTCCTTCCCTGGGCCAGTGGAAGGAACACTTGTCTTTGTACTTTTGGGGGGAAGCGTAAAGGCCTCCCACTTAGGGCAGGAGCCAGGTACTGTCCCTCTTCCCAGCATCTGCAGCTATTGGTAACTAGGTATTGAAGGAAGAGCTTTCTGCCCTAAACCCTCTGCCGTGATCTCAGTGTTATAGACTCCTCTTTCTTGGGAAGGGGGCAGTTACCCTTCTGAGCCAGAGGAAGGTGGGGAGGCACCCTCCTTCCTGATTTTATCTAATAAAAAGCTAACCTGCCTTGTGTTTCTTACTGTGGGAGGGGTCCCCTGGGCCAGGCAGTGATGCATCTCCCTCAACGTGTACCTCTCTCCTCCCTCCCGCTACCACCACCACAAGGACCCCCGGGGCTGCAGCCTCCTCTCTCTGTCTCTGATCAGAGCCGACACCAGACGTGATTAGCAGGCGCAGCAAATTCAATTTGTTAAATGAAATTGTATTTTGCCCACGGCTGCTTCTGTTTGATCCCAGGGGACTGAGGGGAGCAAGGGAGAGGAGGGGTAGGGAGCAGTAGGGGAGGCCCAGGTGTGAGGTGGAGGGTGGTGCCCTGGCAGGGAGGTAGCAGGCTTGGGCAGGGGAGGGGTGCACTGAGTCTCCAGAGGGGTAGGTGCCCCGACCTGGACATGCCGGGCGACCTGTGACTAGTCTAGTCGAGCTGAGCATTGCTGCTCCTGGGCCAGCGCCCAGAGCCTGAGCAGACGTGGGGCCAGCCACGTCATTTGGCACTCAGAGGCCCCTGCTTGCTGTGGTTCACGTTGGCCACGCTCAACACGTAGCCTGCACCACACCCTGTGAGGCCCGCCTGGGGTGGGTAGGAGGGCAGAGGGGCTGGCTTGGGCCTTTTGGGTCAACCTCTATGGCTCCCTGCCCTCCTGACTCCTCCCCCTCATGGGACTCAGGCAGAGGGGGGTCAGAGGCGCTTCCGCTGCTGGGAACAAGGGAGGAGGGAGTGGAGCTGCCCCCCTCTGCGTGGGAACAGGCCTGTGGAAGCAGGAGCTGGATGGGGTGGCCAGACTGCTGCCCGGGGTCTGGGCGGAGGAGTGGAAGAAGTGGTTGGCTGTGGTTTATGTTGAACTCAGCCCAGCCTGGCTTAGAAGTCAGGGCGGTCCTTCTTCAGCTTCTTATAGTCAGTGGAAACTGCAAGGAACTGAAGGAGAGCGGGAAGAGGGTTGCACTGAGCACCCCCCCACCCCCTGCTCCCCTGCTTCCCTGTGGGCGAGGTGTGGGAGCAGGCCCTGAGGAGGAAAGAGCGACTCTTCAGTACCTTGTATTGGTCATTGGGGCTCAGGCGGTTCCAGGGCTCCGGGTTGTTCTTTCTATCCCAGCTGTGGAGCAGGAGGGGCAGGCTTAGGGTCTCCCCTCTGGGAGCCAGGATTCTAGAGCCAGACTTGATGCAAGCTCCAGCCAGGGTCCACCCTCACCCTAGGACCCCTGCTCGGTTCCTTACTGGAGGGGGTGGGCATTTCGCAGACACTGACAGGAGGGGATGTTAGGTTCTGACAAGCCAGACAAGAGGCCTGTCACTACTGTCAGTGTGGGGCCTGGAGCCGGACTGTCAGCCGGGTCCAAGGACTGTTGCCTGTTTCCTGCCACCCTAGGTTAACCCCACAAAGCAGAGTCGTGGGAACCTGGGAACCATACAGAGGTCCCCAGGGGCTGTGGTTTCAGAGATGTGCCTGGAATTCCAATAAGGTCTTGAGTGGGGGCGCCTTCCCTTGCTGGAGGGCCCCCACCCTGCCACCTCCAATGGTGAGGGAAGTCTCCTCGCGCCCTGGATCCCAGTGTCGCCCCAGCAGCTCACCCCACCACAGTCCCCAGTGCTCCTGCTGACACAGAGGTGCCCAAAAGCCTGAGGCCGCCAGCAGAGTTTTGTCGCCATGGCAACCAGGCCTGAGTGGCGAGGGTTCTGCGCCTGGAGCTACAGGGACAATCCGGTGGACAGGTGGGCCAGAGGGGAGGTGGGAGGTCCCACGTCAAGGGCCGACTCCTGCCTGATGTGCTCCGTGGTACCTCCATCGGAAGTGCTTGGCCCAGGGATCGGATCGCCAGCGTTCCCCATTCCCACCATGTCTCGGAATCCCACCCCATTTTGCCTCCCTCAGGACCCCAGCCTGCAGCCCAGGCCCACGCCCCGCC
>NW_006209847.1:4307726-4312526 GCF_000334495.1 Tupaia belangeri chinensis | reverse complement strand
AACAAGCGACGAGGTAGTGGAGCTGCCCCCCTCTGGTTGGGAACAGGCCTGTGGAAGCAGGAGCTGGATGGGGTGGCCAGACTGCTGCCCGGGGTCTGGGCGGAGGAGTGGAAGAAGTGGTTGGCTGTGGTTTATGTTGAACTCAGCCCAGCCTGGCTTAGAAGTCAGGGCGGTCCTTCTTCAGCTTCTTATAGTCAGTGGAAACTGCAAGGAACTGAAGGAGAGCGGGAAGAGGGTTGCACTGAGCACCCCCCCACCCCCTGCTCCCCTGCTTCCCTGTGGGCGAGGTGTGGGAGCAGGCCCTGAGGAGGAAAGAGCGACTCTTCAGTACCTTGTATTGGTCATTGGGGCTCAGGCGGTTCCAGGGCTCCGGGTTGTTCTTTCTATCCCAGCTGTGGAGCAGGAGGGGCAGGCTTAGGGTCTCCCCTCTGGGAGCCAGGATTCTAGAGCCAGACTTGATGCAAGCTCCAGCCAGGGTCCACCCTCACCCTAGGACCCCTGCTCGGTTCCTTACTGGAGGGGGTGGGCATTTCGCAGACACTGACAGGAGGGGATGTTAGGTTCTGACAAGCCAGACAAGAGGCCTGTCACTACTGTCAGTGTGGGGCCTGGAGCCGGACTGTCAGCCGGGTCCAAGGACTGTTGCCTGTTTCCTGCCACCCTAGGTTAACCCCACAAAGCAGAGTCGTGGGAACCTGGGAACCATACAGAGGTCCCCAGGGGCTGTGGTTTCAGAGATGTGCCTGGAATTCCAATAAGGTCTTGAGTGGGGGCGCCTTCCCTTGCTGGAGGGCCCCCACCCTGCCACCTCCAATGGTGAGGGAAGTCTCCTCGCGCCCTGGATCCCAGTGTCGCCCCAGCAGCTCACCCCACCACAGTCCCCAGTGCTCCTGCTGACACAGAGGTGCCCAAAAGCCTGAGGCCGCCAGCAGAGTTTTGTCGCCATGGCAACCAGGCCTGAGTGGCGAGGGTTCTGCGCCTGGAGCTACAGGGACAATCCGGTGGACAGGTGGGCCAGAGGGGAGGTGGGAGGTCCCACGTCAAGGGCCGACTCCTGCCTGATGTGCTCCGTGGTACCTCCATCGGAAGTGCTTGGCCCAGGGATCGGATCGCCAGCGTTCCCCATTCCCACCATGTCTCGGAATCCCACCCCATTTTGCCTCCCTCAGGACCCCAGCCTGCAGCCCAGGCCCACGCCCAGCCTTTACCAGACGTCCGGGCTGCGCAGGGCGAGTCGCAGCAAGTAGAGAGCAGCGCTGCCCATGCCCAGGCCTATGAAGCCGATCATCGGGATGAGCTGCGGAAAAGGCGGTGGGCACTTTGAGGGTCGGCCCATCCCGTCCTGCAGTTCCCAATCGCCCTTCTCAATCAGTCTGCTCAACCTCCCCTCCACCCCTCTGCACTCCCTATCTTCTTGGGGAGGGGATCTGGAGACTCCTAGGACATTTCCTGCTATGGTCTCCCTCACCAGACATCGATCCTGTCCAAGGGAGAGCCCAGGGATGCGAGGGCACATTGCAGGGACAGACTGGGGGCACCCTGGGGAAGTTAGGAGCGTTTGGGGAACTGGGCGCGAGGCAGGGCACTGTGAGATTTTGTGGGGTGGGGGGCAGCCAGAGAGCTGGGTGTTGGGAGCTCTGAGTTCCGAACTCACCCCGGGATGTCTTTTGATCTGCCGGTAGAAGCGGGCCCCAAGACCGGTTCCTGCCATAACGTCTCTCCAGTGTCTGGTCCTCTCCAGTGGCTCTGCTCTCTCCCTCCTCCTGGGGTCCCGCCCCGCCAGGGAGGGTTCAGCCCAGGGAGGGTTCAGCCCAGCCGGCCAGCCCCAGTCATTTTTTAGGCTACCCCACCCCCACCAGCTCACTTCCTCCGGCAATTCAGGCTCAACGCAGAGAGGAATCCTTGGGGAGCTAAGAGGTTTCTGCTCTGCTCTCCTCCAAGTACCTCCACCCTGGCATGGGTACAGGACCTGGAGACTTGTCCAGGAGGACTGGTGGCTGCGACACAGGCATGCAGACCTCTCGTAAAATACACTTGCCCAGTGTTCACAGGTGGGATCAGGGACCAGTGAGGACAGCCATAGCAAGTCCCTGCACACTGGAAACCATTCGGGAGTGGAGCGAGCAGGTCCTAGGACCCTGGCCCCGCCCTGTCTGCAGGGTAGTGGGAGGAAGGGAGAGAAACCAGCGCTGAAGATGCGCCTGCCCCTTACCCTTCCGAGGTTCCCCAGGTTGTGGCTAGCCTGGAATAACTGTTTGGAAGTCAGAGGAACCAGGCGTGTCTGCGTCCGGGCTCAGGGTAGAAGAGTCTGTTGTGCTGTTCGGAGGCTTGGCACACTTGGTTGCCCTGCCTGCTTAGGGTAGTGGTGAAGGTGGAGCCATGCAAGGAGGCCACCTCTGCCTCTGGCTGTGTGGTGGAGAGAAGGGAGTGAAGGAAATCTTCAAGGAAAGATAGGGAAAATGTTGAAGCAGAAAGAGAGAAAACTCAGACAGCGGAGGGGCCATTGCCTCCTTTTCCAGAGCCAACGCAGGTGTCTTCTCTGCTGCCAAGGTGGGAAGGCTCACCTCTTCTCCGGGAAATCAGGGGCTTAGGGATGCAGCAAGGGGCCCTAAGCATTTCTCCCGACTCCCACACTAACCTCCACCCCACATCCAACTTTCACCTGCAGCCTAATTTTGTCAAGCTCCCCCACTTGATCCCTTCCAGAGCCCACCCTTGGCTGGCTTGAGGGCGGGCGGCCGGTGCACCCAACCTCAGGGTACAGGGAGGGAGTGGGCCCCTCCTGGGGACCCCCTCCCTTTCGTGCGCGGGCGCGCGGATTCCTCCCCCACCCCCTGTGCTGACAAGCGCGGCTGTAATTAGGCTGCGGGGTCCCGGGCTCTCCGCCTCTCTCAGGCGGATAATGAGATAAAGTGTCAGAGACACGGCGAGAACAAAGAGACAGAGACTCGCTGCGATGTGTGTGTGAGGCGGAGGGTGGGGGCTGACGGGATGTCAGCGTCTGGAGTAGCTCCGAGTCCTTCGTGAGCTCCCGCGCCTCCAGGGCCCGGTCAGGGTGGGGGTGTCCTGTCACCCGTGCCCCCGTCTCTGGGACTAAAAATCAATCCCTGAGCTCCAGCGGTTGCACAGCTGGGCTGCACATCTGGCTCCCTGAAGCACAGCTGGGGAGCCAGGACGCCAGGAGGGACGCCCACCCCTTTGCTCTGGAGACCCCCCCCCTCACTTTCTTCCGAGTGCTGGTGACCTGGATCCTTTCCTTTTGGTCTGGGCCTCACTTTATTGTCACTTCTGCTCCCACTTCTCTTCTCGGTGACTCCCTAACCCTTCACCTGCTTCTAATTCCAAGTCCCAGTCTCTGCGAGCCTATTTCTAAGCCCCCCTCCTGTCTTTGTGTTCTGCTTCTGTAATGTGGTCTCTGGGGCCCGAGCTGGGACACAGAACTTCCTGGGTTCCAGACTCCATCTCTCCCCGCTCCCTTCCCACGACCCCAGCACTCAGGCCACACTGGCACAGTGGGGTTCAAGATGGCAGGAGCCATTATCCGCAGATTAGACGCGGCTGGGGGGTCGCGCAGGGACTGGACCTGAACACTACACGGCACCGGATACTAATCCTCGCGCTGGCGGAGCAGCCTGGCAAACGCATCTGGACTGAGCTGGGCGCACGGGTTGCAGGGGCTGTGGGCGCGGGCGCCCCCTGGAGGCCGAGAGGCTCCAAAGCCCAGGGAGAGGCTCTGGCGCCCACTGTCGGGCAGCGCGAGCCCTGCACGCCTGACGTTCGGGCAGGTTAGTCTCGGCTTGGAGTGTGTAGTCCACGCCCAGTCCCTGGCTCAGGTTAATGCCTCCGCCAAGGCAGTGGATTCCTCACCCTCCACCCTTCTGGTGTGAGGTGAGGTCGGAGGGCAGAAAGGGTATAGAGAAGCTCCCGCCTCCCCAGCAGCAGGCGGCACTCGGGTTCAGGCGGGCTCCCATCAGCGAGCTGTGCAGCCTCAGAGCTCTGGGGCTGCCCTCCGCCCTGACTCGGCCTGCCATAGCCTCCGGCGGCCCTTCTTTCTGCCTCTTTCTTGCTCTGGCCGTCTCTGTCTGTCTATCTGTCTGCCTGCCTCCGTCTTGTCTTAGCTCTGTCTCTCTGGGTACGTCTTTGTCTCTCAGTCCTTTTTCATTCTGTGTCAGTCTCTCCCTCTGCTGCCCCCTCTACCTGGCTTTGTCCCTCTGCACCCTGCTTCTCTGGGTCTCTCTCCTCTCCCCTCTACATCTCTACCTCGCTGTGCCTGTCTCTGTATCTCCCACCTCACTTCCCAGCTCCGTGCCTATTTTTTGGCTTGATGCCCCTGCGGGTGGGGGCAGTTGCGGCAGTCCAACGGGACCAGCCCGGGGATACCTCGGGGCACTGCCTGGAGACCCCTCCCTGTCATCTCCACAAGCCCATCACCTCGGCGCGGCCTCCGTCTTCCCGCTGCAGCTCTGGGGCGTGGAAGTGGCGCCCAGGAGGAAGACACAGTGCCCAACATCTGCTGGGAAGCCCTGGGGCCCCGACCCCCTCTGCTGCTATTAAGGGCGCCGAGTCCCGAGGCTCCGAGATGATCATGATTGCATCAGCCAGACAGAAGCGGAGCCGGGAGCCGTGCAGCGAGCGAGCGAGACAAAGACGCCCGCGCCATCTGTTTATGCAAAGAGCTTTCCGCCGGGGACCCCAGCGTCCCGGCGCCTGGCCCGGCTCGGGGCACAGGGTCACGAGCCGGCTCGCACCCGGCGCCCCAGGCGTGCCGTGGCTTTCCCCCTCCCTATCACCCACAGGCGC
>NW_006209847.1:4293119-4306880 GCF_000334495.1 Tupaia belangeri chinensis | reverse complement strand
GCGCGCGCGCGCGCGCGCGCGCACACACACACACACACACACCCGTGCGTCACCCTGTCATTCGGATACACGCCGCCGCCGTGCGGCTCACACCCAGGCACACGCCCACGCACTGTCACTGAGACACACACACCTGCAGGTGGAGACGCCAGGGCAACACACACTCACCAGTGGCTCTTCCCGATTTCCACACACGAACAGTCCTGGAGGCAGAGACACGCAAAAATGCACACGAAGCACACCCAGGCATGAAGAGTGCACAAACACGTAGACATGCCCAAACACATATGCACACCCGGACAGCTTGAGACCCTGGGGACTGAGACAGAATTCATGGAGATGGGGGGCAGGAAGTGGATAAACCTGACACAGATACCCTCAAAGGTGCAGACTTGGACATACTCCTGGGCCTTAGAGGGACACACCTCACATTCCCGGACAGAAAGACATGGGTAGACGCCCTAATTGCCAGGGAGCATAGGGAGACCCTGGCGACTTCACCCCCACCCAGAGGCTCACGCCTGCCCACGCACATGCAGGAGCTGCCATCTGTGCTCTGCGGGGGCAGTGTGGCACAGAGGTCGCCAGGGTCTCCGGAGCAGGCCTCGTTAGCCTACGTTAGGCGAGCTGTGTAATTAGGTCTTGGTGACAGGAGGCGCCTGGGGCTGTGGACTGGAGGCCTGTGAGCCTCCGCTTAACTGCCTACAAGCTTCAGTCCCGGCTCCCAGGGCGGGGACGAGGATGCCGCCCGCCCTTGCGCAGGAGACCCAGTGGCCCCACCTGCCCCAACTGAAGCAGCTGCGGGAGGAGAAGCCATAGGGCGACGGCTGGTGCGCTGGGAGATTCCCCAGGATTCCCAACGGGGCCGTGAGGTGGGTCTTGTAGAGCCATTCTGTACCCCACCTCATTCTGGAGCTGCCTCATCTTTCCACTTCTAGAGGTCCCCCCTCCTTTTTTTCCTAGAGGCCCTTTCAATGCAGTGGGCAGTGGGCAGTGGAGACGGATGGGATGCAGGTTGTGTCCTGGATCCCAGTACTCAGGTCCTTCCTCCGACCTGTTTTCAATGCAGTCTGCTCTTGGCCCAGACTTATGACCTTTGCGGCGCCCGGCAGCATCATCCATCACCCAGGCGGCCGCATGCGAGACTGGGGGGTACTGGGGGCTCCACAGGGCCAATGTCACGTCTGCGGCCCCCTCCCCTCTTGGGAGCTGCTCCTCAGCCCGCGGGCCAGGGCTAGCAGGGCGAGTACTGAGGGCCGGATCACAGGGCTCGAGCTCCATGCCAGGTCTTGTGTTCCCCACCCCTGGAACCCCTCCTTTGAGCACCCCTCCTTCGAGCTCAGCACAGTCTGTCTCTCTGCTCTTCCCACCCCCCCTTCTCTCGGGCCCTTTGCTTAATTTCCTATTAACTGCTGAGAAATCCAATTAAACCGCCGCTCTAATTAGGGACAGCTGCCGACTCGGTGAGACGAGGGAGGGGGCGCCCCCCGAGTGTAGGGGGAAAACAGCCGCTCTCTCTGCTCCTCAGCACCCCCACACCAGCACCGCCGCCCAATGAGCCAGTAAATTGGTTTTACTTCAGAATTGGGGGGGGCCCTCTCGAGGATCTGAGAGGGAGATAGAGTTTTGAGGTCCTCAGATCAGACCGTTTGATGAAAAGAGGCGACCCGAGCCCTGAGCCCTCGCCGTCCTTCCCCTCACAGGTTCGTGGTAGGCAGACCCCCAGAACCCCAGAGGGATGGGGGCAAAAGGCTTGATTTGTGTGTGATTGGGTGTGTGTAGGCCAGTGAGCTGCTCTTACTTACTTCTGCCCAGTTGTGATTAAAGGGGGCTTCCTGAGTCTTCCTGTATGACCCCACCACTGCACCCCAAGCGTCCTAGACTGTCAAGGGCAAAAGGAACAGGAAATCAAACCCGGTTCCGCAGCGAGTCTTTTCCGGTGCTTCCCTACCCCCACCACACCTCGGCCTTCTGGAAGGAAGGGGGGGCGCCCGTCCCGGGCCCTCCTCTTTCCCAGCCCAGCTGAGCCTCTGCCCTCCCCCAGCCAGCAGCAGATGGTGCCCGGGCTCCCGCTGCCAACCTTGCTAGGCGGTGCCAACCTCAGTCCTGGCAGACAACGGGCAGAGGAGAAGAGAAGCTCCTGGCTGGCCAGGCTAACCCTCCCCCACCAGTCATCAAACTCAAGACCCTCCGCCTGCCCCACTCCAGCAACCATCCCAGGCTGCCTCTCACTGGTCCGCTCCCAGATCCCCAAACTCCGAGTATCCTTCTGCTCCCTTCCCCACGCCTTCCGCTCCTCGCCACCTGCCGCCCTGACCGGGGCCGGCGTATTTGCATATTTGCATATGCAAATAACATATTTGCATACGAAACACCGCAGGGGGGTCTCTGCAAGAACCGGTTAGCTGTCGGCCCGCGTCCTCTCACTGGGTACCTGTCGGAAAAGGGCTGGGGCAGGGGCCGTGCAGGAGGGGTTAGGCCCCCGGCCTCACTAGCTCGGTTCCCGGAGGACTCAAGGAAGTGTTGCCATGGAGACGGCACGCACCGCATCCCCCTCCCAGGCCTAGGGTCTTGGGCTTAGTGTCTCTGGTTCTCTCCCCTTACCTCGACAACCCCCTCCCCATCCTTCGCTCTCCAATTGAGATCTTGCATCGCCCCCTAGCGGCCTAGCTAGGCGCTGAGCCAGGTTCCAAAATGCAAGAGGCTGCCCGCGGCTAAACCGCCCAGAGCTAGGGGAACCTACCGACGGTGACAGCTCCCAGCTGCCCCAGCAAGGGGCCGCGACTCCAGATCGACTTTCTTTTTCACTGACAACGGAGGCCTCGCCTGGCGCATGCACCTGTCTCTCCACCTTCTTCATCTGGACTCAGCCCAGATGAGTCTCAGGTTATCCAACGGCAGTGAAGTGGGATAGCGCTGCACAGTCCCTCTCCTCGACCCCCAGTTAAAGAACAAACTTTTCTAACTTTTGTCAAAACTTTAATAAATTCGCAACATTCGACAGTTCGCCTACCCTCCTCCCCTCCGCGCTTCCCAGTGGAGACGCGTTTTTCCCCAGCTCTCACAAGCTGGGCCCCAGAGGTTGCGGGTGCGGGATGCTCTGGGCACCAGGCATTTCAGGCTCTAGGCCAGGGGAGGGGGTGGGAACCAGCCCCTTCTCAGAAGCCCCGTCACGAACTGGCGGGCCTGCCCACCCCTATCCCACTCAGCGGTCCAGTTGCTTTTGCCTTTTCCTTCCCAACCTCCCCTGGGCCTGCCCAGAAGGGGGGTTGGGTGTTTGGGTGTCTCCAGCTTGCAGACACCGGCACGCCTAAATCTCCTCCAGGAAGTCGGTGGGGAACAGCCCCACCTTGCGGCCTGTGTAGACCTTGACGTAGCCGCCAGCTTCATCTCCTTTTTGCACCACGATCTAGCGATCAAAGGATTAAAGAGTAGAAGAATCAAGGGAAGAGCTAGCAGAGGAGAGCAGGGGAGTTCCGGGTTACAGAGGCTCAGCCGAGTCTCTCACGGGGTAAGCTCTCCCAGGAGTATAGTTTGCTGAGGAGCATTCAGGGCTGGGACTGGATTGGGGCACCAGGGTTACCTGGTCCTTCTTGAGTGTGATCTGCCCTATCTCACGGTTCCCCACGAAGGATCTCGTTACGCGGTGCACACGTTCTCCAGCCCGGACTCGAATGATGAAGTTTGGAGGGAAAAATCCGACCTTCTCCCCGATTTTCCCCTAGGATAATAGTGGGGAGCTCTCTCAATTTGAGGTTCTAGACTCAACCCATATCCCACCCTAGCCCCAGCTGCTTCCCTTACCCGCCACCACTCCTCATTGGAGTCATCAATGACCGTGATCTTCTCTCCTGGCCTGGGAGAGGATGGAGGGGCTTCACATACCATGTCTCTGGCTGTGCCACCCCACCCAGTCTCCCCTTCTCCTTTCCCACAGGGAGCCAATCTCCCCCTCCATTTCCGAGTACCACCCTCTCCTCTGAAGGCCTCTCACGGGAAATCCAGATCATCCTTCTCCAGGGCTTTGAACCGATAGAGCGCCACAAAATAATGAGACTGCTGGAATCCAGGCTGCTTGTGCTGTGGGTGAAAGGGGTTGATGAATCTCAGGGTTCCCCTGCCTAACATTGTGGGGCAGGAGCCCAAGGCTGGGGCGTTCTCCAGAGACACTGCGTTCTAACTCTTCCCTCTTCCGGGTCCCTGAACTGAGAGTTGAGTGTGTGTGTGTCTGTGTGTGTATGGAAAGGGCAGTTCAAGGATGATGAGAACCCAAGTGTGAGCTGCTGCTGAGGCTGTGAGTAGTGTCAGACTTGGGTGGGGTCTGGAGTGCTTTCCGAGAGAAAAGATTCTTACTTTGTCATCAGGTGTCTTCTTCTCAGCCTTCTTATCCCCTGTAGGGTTTCCTGGGATGGGAAACACAAACAAACTGTCTCTGGCTCCCTGAAGGCAGCCTTTCCTCTCTTACCCCTACACTGAGGGGCCTCTTTTATCTCCACATCTGGCCTGCCCTTTGTCCCTTCACTTCCCTTGCCACAGCTGAGCCCTGACCCTGCTCCATCTCTGCGGATGGAGACAGATGATACTCACCATCCTGTGGTTTGCCTTCCTCTGGTCTGGCTGATTCTGGCTCCTCCTCCATCATGGCTGCTAGAGGCTGGAGAGGATACCCAAGTTAGGGAGATGTCTTGAGAACCCAAGCTGCCCTAGCTCTCTAGTCAGACCAGAGAACTCTAGAATCACTGGATCTCAGGGTTGAAAGTAGCCTTGGAGGAAGTATCTAGTCCAACCACACGCCTCTGAAACATCCTGGTAGGTGGCTCTCCCACATTATGTTTGAATGCGGCTAATGACAGAGCGCGTACTACTTACATAGTAACTAACCCCTTGCAATCTGGGGGCAATTCCCTACATAAAGCCTATGTAAGTCTCCTTGTAAATTTTAGTTATTTGCCCTGATTTGTCTCTGGAGCAGTAAGTATAGAACATATATGGCCCCTTTGAATAGTTGAGAACAGATCATTTGTCCTTCCTGGCTGTTCTTCTCTAATCATTTCAGTCTCTTCAAATCGCCTTCATGATCCAGACTCCAGGTCCTTCACAATAAGATACTCCAGTATGAGGGCCAGTACATAGCATAGTGGTCATTTATTTTTTTGAGAGGTTTTTGCTATAGGGCTCGTGTGCTCGCCAGAAAGATAGAGAGACAGAGAGACAGAATGCGAGAAATCATCCCTCCAGGGGGGATGGCCACACCGCAATCCCTTTCCTCCATTCTTCTCTCGGGATCTTGGGCACGCATGTACATGTACCCAGCGTGAGCTTAGCCACCGGGTCCAGGACTCAAACCATGTTCAACTACATGGTAGTCCAGTGACATAGCCATTATGCCAACTGCTGGTCCCACATGGCATAGCAGTTATGTTGCTGGACTCCTACATGGTCAACCGTGGTTCCAGTCCTGGACCCGGTGGCTTGAAAATCACACTGGGTTGGGACCAGCAGTTGGCATAATGGCTATGTCACTGGACTACCATGTAGTTGAACATGGTTTGAGTCCTGGACCCAGTGGCTTAAACACATGTCAGGTGCATGTGCGTGTGTGCCCAAGATCCCAAGAGAAGAATGGAGGAGAAGGGATTGTGGCGTGGCCATTCACCCGGAGGATGATTTCTTGCTTTCTATCTCTCTGTCTCTCTGTCTTTCTGGTGAGTGCACACACCCTATAGCAAAAACCTCTCAAAAAACAAAACAAAACAAAACAAAAACAAACAGAAAATCACACTGGGTATGGTGCCAAAGATCCCAGGAAGAGAATGGAGGAGAAGGGATTGCACCCCTGGGGAAGAAATTAAACGGGGGGGGGGTGATTTCTCACTTTCTCCCTCATTGTGTCTGAGTGCACACGCCTTAAGGCAAAAACCTCTAAAAAAAATACTCCAATGTGGTTCTGCCCCTGTAGCCTTGTGGTTAAGGGAGCCAGATCCCAAATGGCTGACTGGGATTTGAATTCCATCCTAGTTTAAATTCTGGCCCTGGTGGCTTGAAAAACATGCTAGGTGTATGTGCCCCAAATCCTGACAAAATGGAGAAATGAAGAAAGGATTGTGGAATAACCATGCCTGCCTGCCCCATTGAGGGGTGGAAGGTGCCATCTCCATGTTTGTTTCTGGTGAGCGCACATGCCCTCTGGCAATGAAAAAAACTTCAATGTGTAAGAAAAAAATGGGCAGCAGTTTTCATAATTCCCTTAAGAGAATAGACCCTCTCTTTCCCACTATATAAGACGGCAGGTGAAAAAGCTGTGAAGCAGAACACTAAGGAGAAGAAATCTGAAGCCAAGAAGGCTGATGCCAGTAGTAAGATTAAAAGGCTAAAAAGCCCAAGAAGGGGAAACCCCATTGCAGCCGAAACCCGGTTCCAGTCCGGGCATTGGCCAATACTCCCAGTCTGCCGTGTATTCCAGGAAGGCCACGTATAAAAGAAAATACTTGGCCACTAAATCCAGGATTGAAGAGAAAAAGGAGAAGTTTCTTGCCACTGTCAGAACCAGCTTGTGGTGACAAGAATGGTGGTACCTGGTGGCTAAACTTCACAAAATGCCTAGGTATTATCCCACTGAACATGTGCCTTGAAAGCTGTTGAGCCATGGCAAAAATCCTTCAGTCAGCACGTGAGAAAGCTGCGAGCTAGCATCACTCCTGGGACCATTCTGATCATCCTCACTGGGTGCAGGCAAGGAAGTGATTTTCCTGAAGCAGCTGAGCAGTGGCTTCCTACTTATGACTGGGTCTCTGGTCCTTAATTGAGTTGCACTATGTAGAACATACCAGAAATTTATCATTGCCACCTCTATGAAAATTGATATTAGCAAAGTAAAAATCTCCAAAACGCCTTACCGATACTTACTTCAAGAAAAAGAAGCTGCTAGGGGGCCACCAGGTGGCATGGTGGTGGGGGTACTCGACACTCCCATGTGGCTGACCAGGGTTCAAGTCCCAAACCTGTGGCTTGCTTTCTCACTTCTCTCTTTCTGTGTGTCTCTCTGGTCAAGTTAAAATTAAAATGAATGAATAAATAAAATTATAAAAAGAAAAAGAAGTTCTGGAAGCCCAGACACTGGGAAGGTGAAATCTTCGACACAGAGAAGGAGAAATTCGAGATTACAGAGCAGTGCAAGGTTGACCAGAAAGCTGTGGACTCGCAAATTTTATCAAAAATCAAAGCTGTTCCTCAGTTCTAGGACTGCCTGTGGTCCGCGTTTGCCCTAACAAATGGAGTTTATCCTCACAAATTGGTGTTCTAAATTTCTCAACAAGAACCTAATTAAATAACTGATCATAAAAGAAAAAAAAAAAAGAGAGAGAGAGAGAGAATAGACCCCAAAAAGTGCAAGCTTTTCTGGAAGCAGTGAAATCACACTTATAGTGCTTAATAATTCATAGTTCACTCCACATAAATCCCTAATCTGTGACTACCCTCCATATCAACCACTTTGAGGTCAGATTTCTAGTTCTGTTTCTGTGCAGTTTTTTGTTTGCTTGTTTGTTTTGGTCTAAGAGCAGATATGTACATTTACCCTTACAAGATTTTTAAAAAAATTATTTCCTTTTTATTATTTATCATTATTGTTATTTTTTCATTATTGTTATTTTAAAATTTTATCAGAGTGAGACAGAGAGAGAGAGAGAGAGAGAAACACAAAGCAAACCCCCAGGCCCAGGACTTGAACCATGGTCAGCCATGTGAGAGTCCAGGACCTTTAGCCACCACGCCACCTGCCAGCCCCCCTTACAAGATTTTAAATATTAGTTTTGGCCCTTTTGTTTAGTCTGTAAGATTTTTTTCCTTTTTTTTTTTTAGTTTCTACTATTGGCCTGTGCACTCACTAGAGGGGGAGAGGGGGAGGGGAGGAGAGAGAGAGAGATAGAGAAAGAGAGAAAGAGAGAAATCCCCCCTCCCCCCCAGAAGGGACAGCCACACCGCAATTCTTTCTCTTCCACTCTCCTCTTGGGATTTAGGGCATCACACACATGTACCCAGCATGATTTTCAAGTCACGAGTCTGGGACTTGACCCATGCAGCCAGGCATATAGAATCCAGCCACCTTAACTTCCACACCGCCTTCTAGCCCTAAGTTTTTTTATTTTTTTAGATTTTTGTCTTGGGGCACATGCACTATCTGGGGGGAGGGGGGAGAGGACAGAGACAGAGAGAGAGACAGTGGGAAAGTGAGAAATCATCCCTCATGGTGGATGGCCATGCCACAATCCCTTCTTGAAATTCCATTCTCCTCCCGGGATCTTGGGCATGCACGCACACGCACCTGACATGAGTTTCAAGCCACTAGGTCCAAGATTCAAACCGCAGTCAGTCATGTGGAAATCCGGTGACATAACCACTATGCCATCTACTGGCCCCACCCTAAGGGTTTTGAATGTATTACTCAGTATATTTGTTTTCCCACAAACTTAATGAATTTATCACTTATATCTTCATTTGAGTCAGTGAGAAAGTCTTTAAGTGAAGATTATGGACTAAATCAAGTTTACAAGGCATTAGAAATCTCCCTCAAGCTGGACAATCCCTAAAAGACCAGGACACTTTGAGTACAACTGATTTTAGGAGTCATTATCTGCTAACTATTATCCCTATTATCCCACCTTAGTGTCCAAAAGATACAAGGACACCCTTGTATCTAACAAGGTATCTGTTGAAGGGAATGCAAGTCTACTTTACCAACCTAGTAACCCTACTACAAAAGGAAAACAAGGTCACTCCTGGCCAGTATTTTGTGCCTCAGTTTCATCATCTGAAAGATGATTGGGTCAGACAATATTTTCTTCAAGAACCATTGCATGGTTCTGGAACTTTTTGATTACTTGGCATGACAAGTTCTCTTCCCCAAATCCAAAAGCACAGTAATGCCAAGGTGCAGGGCCTAGTCTTCGGATAGCTGTGGTGGTTAATCATAAAATTTCAGAAGGGAGCTGAACATCATAGACGTTAACCTGAATCCATGGGGAGCTGTAATAGGTCCAGATATCCTCTAAAAATGCATGCAAGACTTTATTTATTTTATTATTATTTTGTTTTTTTGAGAGGTTTTTGCTATAGGGTGCGTGCGCTCACCAGAAAGACAGAGAGAAACAGAGAGACAGCAAGCGAGAAATCCCCCCCTCCGGGGGATGGCCATGCCACAATTCCTTCTCCTCCATTCTCCTCTCAGGATCTTGGGCATGCACGCACATGCGCCGGGCATGAGTTTAAGTCACTGGGTCCAAGACTCAAACCACGGTCGCTACATGGGAGTCCAGCAACATAGCCATTACACTAACTGCTGGTCCCTATCTTTTGGGTTTTGTACAATTTTAGGGGGAAAAGGACTCACAAACCTGACAACTTTCTAAAGTGGGAAAATAACCGGCCCCATGTTTAGAAAGGAACACAGTGGAGAGGTATGGGGCTCACATTTTTCTTATCTGCCTGTCCCTTCTTCCGTTCCTTGTTTGCCATGATCACCCCAGTGCGCAGGGTTTCAAACACAGGGTCATTGCGGTTGGCAGCAGCTAGTGGAATGGAGGAGAAAGAAGTTATTACCTGGGAGGCAGGGACGGCTTGGAGGGAAGATCTCTAAAGGCAGGGGGAAGTGGAACTGGGTAGATAGATACTTATGCGGGGGCATGTCCTCTGGCCTGTTGGAGAGCTAAGGCAGCATGGGTTCTCAAGACAGGGTCTCTCTAACTTTGATGCCCCCTCTAGCCTCTAGCAGCCATGATGGAAGAGCTAGAATTAGGGGGCAGGGAGAATTAGGGAAGGAACAGTTGGGTAGTACATAGGTTAAAGAGCTCTAAAGGCATCACTGGAAATATAATGTGACAGAAGAAAACATTTCCAGTACTTCTTCCAGGCAGAGCAGTATATGATGTTGGAGAGACAACTTTGGTAAATTGCTTGGGAGCTGAGGCATGCTAGGAATCGTTAATTCTCCTTCTAAGGAGAGCAGTCCCTTAACTGCTGACTTTTGTTCTGCTGAGTGGCATGTGCAAGTTGGTGTGCTACCACCAGTGAGTTCTTCTTTTCACTCAGGCTCCTCACAGCGTTCAGCCTCTCTTCCAAATAAATGTTGAACAAACTGTCAATGAATATGCTTCTAAGAGTTGCCAAATTATGAACCTGCTCAGGCTGCCCACAGCTCTAGGTCTGGCCTTGCATCTTATATGATTCTGTAACAAGGATGGGAACAGTCTAGAATCCTTATTCTTGCTTAGAAATAGTACAGCCCTGCCCCCCCCCCCCCATTTTTTGGTACTTGCTTGAGACAAAGAACGAGAGACAGTCAAAGTGATAAAGTAGGGTGATGGCCACATTACAATTCCTTCTTCATTTTTCTCTTGGGACTTTGGGCAGACAGACCCACCCACCAGTGTGTTTTTCGAGCTGCCCGATCTGGGACACAACCGTGCAGCCAGCCATGCGGGATCCAGCTGCCTTAATCACCAAGCCACAAACTGGACCTGTAGAGCACTGCTTCTGAAGCTAACAGATGAAGGCTGAAGTCTTGGCTATACTTCTTGCTGGCTGGATGTAACCTTAGCTAAATCTTATTTCCTTCAGCTATAAAACAGAAATATTGACTGCATCTAAAGTGACTATAAAAATATTAGGTTGAGGAGCTGGCGGATGGCATGGTGGTTAAGGGCGCTAGACTCCCACATGGCCGACCATGGTTTAAGTCCTGGACCTGGTGGCTTGTTTTCTCATTTTCCCTTTCCCTCTCTCATTTTGTTCCTCTCTGGGCAAATTAAAATAAATAATAAGCAAATAAAGTTAAATAAAATAATTCTTAAAAAAAATCAGGTTGAGGTAGAACCATGGGAACAGAATGTTTCTGTTAAGAACTTGGCTTCCAAAGCTTGAGGTGATAGGGAGCTATTTCTAGTCTTGCCCATTCCCTCAGGTCCCACACAAGGCACTTACAGGGATCTTTGACAGAAGCGTACTGCTGGTCACTGTAGAGTGGGGAGCTATAGGCCCGATGGAAACCTGGGGGCTATAGGATGGGATGGGAGGAAGTATTAGATGGAGTAACATAGGGTCCAGGAGCCCATCTTTCCCACGAGTACTCATCCCCTCTGAGTGAGAGTTGGGTTGAGAAAGAAAAACCAGAAAAATGGGATGACTTGAGAAGGGACAGCAAGGGGGTGTCTAGCAACATGTCCCCTCCCTTCTATTTTCTTGCTCCCCAGAGCCTACTCACGATTTTGCCGAAGCACCTCTGCATCTCCACATAGGACTGACAGTGTTCATGGATGTTGGTTTTGCAGTTCTTACAGCGCAGCCCAAATTTGTTGTTGACTTGGAAGGAGGGGAGACATTTGCATAAGGTTCACAGTGGCTACTCTAGCTCTTAGGTTCCTTTTTCTGTCTGGAACCCTACATTCCCAATCACTGCCAGCATTTTTTTTTTTTTTGGAGAGGTTTTCGCTATAGGGCGCGTGCGCTCGCCAGAGACAGACAGACAGAAAGCGAGGAATCACCCCCCGGGGGGGAAGGTCACACCACAATCCCTTCTCCTTCATTCTCCTCTCGGGATCTTGGGCACGCACGCACCCGCGCCCGGCTTGAGTTTTAAGCCACTGGGTGCAGGACGCAAACCGCGGTTGACTAGGTGGGAGTCCAGCGACATAGCCATTATGCTAACTACTGGTTCCCTCTGCCAGTATTTTTGTAATGTTTTTAAAAGTTTATTTATTGTATAAGAGAGGCACCCTTAACAAGGTTCTCACATCACGATACACCCAGTCTCAGCCAACCCAGATCACCAGCACATGTGCACCACTGGTATGCAGGGAGGTTCTCAGACTTGAACCCATGACCTTTCTCACATGGGTCATTGCAATACTGCTGTGCCACCTGGCCCCTAGTAGTGCTTTTTAAGCCCCCCCCCCAAATTTCTAAAATTATTTAATAATTTGATGAGAGAGAGAGAGAGAAAGTGAGAAAGCAAGTCACCAGGTCCAGGACTCGAACCGTGGCCAACCATGTGGGAGTGTCCAGTGCCCTAACCACCATGCCATCTGCTGGTCCCCAAGCCAAAAAAAATTTTTTTTGAGAGAGATTTTTGATATAGAGCACATACACTCACGGGAGAGACACAGACAGAAAGCAAGAAACAGACCTCCAGGGGAATGGCCATGTCTGGTCTTTATCCTCCCTTCTCCTCTTGGGATTTTGGACATGAATGCACAAGTATCCGGCCTGAGTTTTTTAAGCCGCTGAGTCTGGGACTCACACTGTGGTTGACTATGTAGGAGTCCAACAACTTAGCTATTACGCCATTTGCTGGCCCCTAAACCAAATCTTGCCATCGCCCTCTGCTACAAACATTTCTCTCCTAAACCATCTCCCCACTTTATGACTCACGCACAATCATCCGGGCACAGACATCACAGAACTTTGGCTTCTTGAAGAAATGATCTTTAAACTTGTGGGGCTTATCGTTGACAAGCTTAGGAGGCTCTGGGGGCGGCTCCTCCTCCTCTTCCTCCTCCTCCTCTTCTTCCTCATAGATGTAGTAGATAGGCCCACCCCCAGCTCCCACTGCCTCCCCATTGGCCTGGGGCTCTGGGAGCAGCTCCATCTCCTTTGTCTCTGTAGACCCCTTCCCGAATAACTGCTTCAGCCTCTGTAGCTGAGGGAGGAGTGAAGGAAACCCAGTGTTAAAAGGGTTGTCATGGTGTCTAGAGTAGAAGGGGCTAATACTAGCTGGACAATTTTCTAGCATGAGGCAGGGAACACACCCCAGGATTAGGGGTACTGGGGCTGCAGATGTTGGCTATGACTCTAATAAAAAATGAGCCACACAGTGAGATCAATCCAAGCACTTTTCTTCAGGGGCAGTAATGGCTTTCCAGTGCCCCCCACAAGCAGCACTCAGAAGCTCAGACTTACCCCACTTTGCCGAGTCTCTGCTGGGAAGGAGGGCTTAGGGGACTCCAGCACCTCCTTTTCTGTCATCCTGCAAGATGTTGGACCCCACTATGAAATCTAATCCCTGCCATTCTTCCCTCTCTTCTTCCTGTCCCTCCAAGTAGGGGCAGTCATTGAAGGGGAGGCTTTAGAACAGAGTTGGTTAAACAGATCTTTTGAAGGGCTTATGAACAAAGATTCCATGGAGGTCCAGAAAAAAGCCCAGGAGACTGATGAACTTCCCCACCAGTTCCTCAAACCCATACCCATCCTTCTACCCTGAGGGGCTAGCCCAGAGTTTACAGCTCCTAAGCAGTGCTCAAGGCAGCACGGTTCAGATTTTCCTGTGAATATGGCGTTCCTCCTGGGAATCTGTGGGCAGTAGAGATGTGACCCCCTCTTCAGGTGGTATAATGTGTCCCACCACGTGTGTGCCTGGGAGAAGTGGGCTGGATGTCCATCTCCCAACTTCCCCAACTTTCCTGAGTGCTAAGAGCCAGTGCACACTTCTGTTCCAGCGTGCCCCAGGCCCCAGCTATTTTAAGTTTTCAGGGTAACATGAACCTTCCTTTCCCTTACTACTCCATTCCCTTAACCCCACCCCCCCTCTCACTCACCCTCCAATCCTAGCTTATCCTGGTATAGAATAATTTCATTCCTAAAACCCCAGTAACTCATAGACAAGACAAGAAATGAAGAAACTGAATAGACCAGAGATTGGGGAAGCTGGGTGAGCAGCTCTGGAAATGAAAAGAGGAGGAAGACAACTTACGTTTGGGATTCCCTAAGTCA
>NW_006209847.1:4263013-4292904 GCF_000334495.1 Tupaia belangeri chinensis | reverse complement strand
CGTTTGGGATTGCATAACTAAGTCCAGAGTCTGGGTAGGGAAGAAGGAGCCCTGGGGCCTTGATGGTGGTGCTGGAGAGGACTGGTCCTCTTCTTTGGGGGCTAAGCCCCCCCAATCCCCTCTGTACTCACACCAGCTACCCAGACGGTATTTGTAGGCCTTCTAGCCTCTCGCTTTGGTGTCAGAGCTGAAATGACAGGGCTGGAGGGAAGTGGACAGCTGAGCAACACAGCTGACACTGGGAAATTGGACCCGGGGAGGCCTGGGGCAGGGCTGGATCTAACTCCTCCCATCTCCCCAGAGCTGCTGTTCCCTGAGTCTTCATCTATGGTGAGAGGTCAGCACTGGCCAAACTCAGGGAGGAAAAACTTCTGTTTGCACTGCATACTCATTCGAGGGGATTTTCGGTGACTGAATGTCAAGTCAACATGACTTATCAACAGATACCCCCATCTTTCCCCGAGGTCCAAACACTCCTGTCTACCATCCTTGGATCCATTTTAGGAACTAATCTTCTCAGCTGCCATCTTCTCATTGCAATGTTTGTAGACCCTCAAGCACTGCTCTAGCTTCAACTTTTTTTTTTTTTTGAGAGGTTTTTGCTATGGGGCGTATGCGCTCGCCAGACAGAGACAGAAAGCGAGAAATCACCCCCCAGAGAGGATGGCCACACCGCAATCCCTTCTCCTCCACTCTCCTCTTGGGATCTTGGGCATGCATGCACATGCGCCTGGCGTGAGTTTAAGCCACCAGGTCCGGGACGCGAACCGCAGTCGACTATGTGGGAGTACAGCGACATAGCCATTACTCTAACTGCTGGCCCCTCTAGCCTCAACTCTTTAGGCTGGGAAAGCTAGACCTGTGAGGAAATAACTCAGACTCTTGGGACTACAATAGACTTTTTTCTTCTTTTTTGAAATCACCCCTCTGGGGTGGGGGTGTGTGGCCATGCACAATCCCTTCTGCTCCATTCTCCTCGGGATTTTGGGCACACATGCCTGGTGAATTTCAAGCTGCCAGGTCCAAGACTTGAACTGCAGTTGTCCATGTGGGAGTCCAGTGCCTTAACCACTACATCGCCTGCTGGCCCACTAGACTACTTTTTAAAAAAGAATTAATTTTATTTATTCATTCACTTATTATTATTTTTTGACTAGAGAAAGACAGACACACACAGAGAGAAGTGAGAAATCAAGCCACCAGGTCTGGGACTCGAACTGTTCTCGGCCATGTGGGAGTGTCCAGCGCCTCAACCACCATGCCACCTGCTGGCCCCTAGACTACTTTCTTAACTGTGGTAATTGGAGGGGTGCTACCTGGTTAGAGGTAAAGAATATGCGGTACTACTATACCCTCCAGCAGCCCCCAGGGACATCTCTCCCCCATTCATCTAAAATCTTCTCAGGGTGAAGGAAAGTATACTAGCTACTAGACAGACAGGCTGGGACCTCCATCTGAGGGGCTCTGGGGACTGAGGGTCTTACGGTCAAGTAGAGGTGGCCCAGATAATATTGAACAGAAGGCTATAGCTATCAAATCAGGTTTTTTTTTTTTTTTTTAATCATCAGTATTATCTTCCCCAGAAAAACTTAATTTTCACCAGGGATGACACTATATCACATCTTTTTTTTTTTTTTTTAAAGATTTTTGTCACAGGTGCGGGTGCTCACAAGACACAGGGAAAGTAAGAAATCCCCTCCCCCCTTGTTCTCCATTCTCCTTTCAGGATTTTGGGCACACACATATGCCCAGTGTGATTTTTCAAGCTACCAGGTCTGGACTTGAACTGTGGTAGGCCATGTGGGGAATCCAGCACCCTAACCACAATGCCACCTGCTGATCCCTCTATTTATTTATTTATTTTCTTGGAGAGGTTTTTGCTAAAGGGCGTGTGCATGTGCGTTAACCAGAAAGAGAGACAGAAAGCAGGGAGATGGCCATGCTGCAATCCCTTCTCCTCCATTCTCCTCTTGGGATCTTGGGCATGCACGTACATGTGCCCAGTGCGAGTTTAAGCCATTGGCTCTGGGACTCGAACCACGGTTGACTACATGGGAGTCCAGCAACATAGCCATTATGGTAACTGCTGGTCCCAATCCCTCCGACTTTCAAGACAGTGTCTTGCTGTATTGTCCAGGCCAGTCTTGAGCTCTAATCCTCCTAGATCACAGGTTCACACCATTGTACCAGGCCTTCAGGTTGGAATGCAAATTGAATCTAGGCCTCCCATGTGGTCCCAGCCTGCAGAGAAGTGTCTTAGCAATGTGAGACACTGCATGAGAACTACAAACTTAGAAAGGCAGAAGGCCCAAGCCACCCATTTTAGAAATCATTATGATTCCATCGCCCACCTCTGATATGCTAGCACATGAACTGATGGACCAAAGATACAGCTGGCTTTCTTATCTCAAGGATGTAGCCTTTTCCCACTCTGTGGGTTGTGATGCAGCTGAAACAGGAGCTACTCCCACCTCAGAGGAGAGCAATTTAGAAGTGGTAATGTCTGCTGCTTTATCCTTTGTATCTGCAAGAAATAAGGAACTATGTTGGAGGCTGGGTCAGACAAGTTCCCGGGAGCATGGTGAGATATAGCTACCCAGACCCAGGAGAGTTCCAGGGCAGTGTGCTGTCATCTTCCCCCACTGCTCTTTTCTTTAAGGGGCAGGTGAGATGAAACAGAGGTGCTGGATGGTTCTGAGTCTATAAACTCTTTAACGGCCCTGCTCCGACAGGCTACAGAATAACAGGGATAAGCCTGAGAAGCCTCGGACAGAGGAATGCTCCATCTTGCAGGTAGGATGACTTCTCCATCTTGCAGGTAGGATGACTTCTGCTCTTCACCTTTCTTCCACTGTGTAGCACAGACACTGCTGAGCACGCCTAGATAATATAGAATCTTGGCACTGCAGGTGGAGTTAATGTAGCTTTTATTATAAAAAGAAATACCCTCTCTGTCCCTGCCAGTTAGAACCGAATGCTCTGGCTTTAGGATTAAAGAAAGGCCCTTCCATCCCTGAAGAGTTTTCAGGAGATTAAATGGACAGGTATGAGGCCCGCATCTCAACCCAGTTCTGGACCTCACTCACTTCTCCCCAGCTCAGCCATGAGGGTCTTAAATGAGTGTCACAGAATTAACAGACTGGAAGGAAACTCAGAGGCCACTCGGTCCAAACCGCTTATTTTACTAAATGACATAGAGATCCAGAGTTGATAAGTGATGTGTTCAGTGAACCACAGTTAGGGGCAGAGTTGGAAGAGCCCCAAACCAAGATTCCATTAAAGACCCAGCCATCTATCAGAACCATGTACAGGGAGGAGGATGAGACGGCGAGAACAGTGTTAGGCAGTATGTGTATATGGGCTAGGGAGAGCCACCCAACCCACCACACCCCTCCAAGAGCTGTAGGGACGCATCCACCAGGGCCTCCAAACCTTACCCACACCAGGGCGGCAACAGAGAAACAGCAACTGATGTCCAGTGACAGTTTTTTTTTTTTTTTTTTTTATATTTAAAAACAAAACCAACCTCCCCCCAAGTAGCCCCCCAAACAAACAAAAAATCAGATTAAATAAAATTTACAGTGAATATACCCAGCAAACATCTGTATGTGCAATTAAATACTGTGTCTGTTACTGCGGCACAAACCTCAAACAAACAATATACAAGTGTTCTGGGGGTGGGGGAGTCCCAAGTTTTAACTCTGTGGGGTTTGGGGAGACCAAATGGGGGAAGTGAGAGAATGAGGAAATCAATTTTTTTTTCTTAATTCTGTCCATATAAATATATTCATAAAGACCAAAAACGGAAAGGGAGCTTGGGATGGTAAGGAAATAGAATAGGGGAGTGTGGGATGCTCCCAATTCTACCTGACCAAAAAATATGAAAGAAATTAATTTCATGGTGAGAGAGGAGATAAAAAAATGACAGAAGAGGTTGGGAAGGAGACGGAAGTAGAGGGGGCCGGCCAGGGAAAAGGAGGGGCCCCGTGGCAGGGGAGTGAGGAGCCCAGTGCCAGTGCGTCTATTCCCATCTCCATTCCTAATACCTTAGGCTCTTTTAGCATGTCTCCTTACTTCCTGCCATGTCCACGCTCTGCGAGGACCCTCCACACCCCCACCCTGCCTGCCCCTACTCTGCTCACTGGGAGCTGGCTCGCTCCAGGATCCTCAGGTCATAGTTCTTTTTGGCCACTCGAAGTTTGAAGCGACTCACGGAGTTGTTGAGGCGAAGGGAGGCATTCTGGGCAGCCAGAGGGCTGGGGAACACAGCCACGATGGTGTACAAGGCAGCGAGGTCCGAGTGGCGGCCGGCCGTTCTCGGCAGTCCCCCCGTTGTCCCCCCCACCCCCGCCAGGCAGCCCCTGAGCATCCTTGAGCCACTGGATCTTGGCGCCGGACATGGCAAGCTGAGTGAAGAGTTTGTCCGCCTCTGTACGGGTGATGCCCTCAGGGAGATCTGTCACCTCCAGCACCCGCCCCAGGACTGAAAGGGGAGGAGAGAGGACATGGTTGTGAGCGGTAGGGCAGGAAGGACTGGAGAGTGGCCTGGGAGTATCCAGCAGATTAGCACTGTAATACAGTGTCCTCAAAAGCCCAGCCTTTGACACTTAGCTCTTTCCTCCCCTCTTCAAATCAACCCAGTTCCCGGCCATGCAGGCTCTAATCAGGGCAACTAAGAGGTTAAAAACAAAACAAAACAACGAACCTTTCTCTTTTCTTATTCCAGAGATCTAGGCAAGAGGGGAACCAGAATCCCAGGCTTATGATTTGGGGCTTATACCTGAGTTCTCTTGCAGGGTGCCACTGCTGTGGGGAAAATGTGGCTTTTGCTGATGTTTTTAAACAAAACCAAAGGATCAATATGAAGTGAGCGCCATGGTTCCCTACTCACGGAGAGGCTAGCCCAAACAGGTTCTTCCTTCTTAGGATCTTAGGAAGTCAGTTTCCTTTCCTTTCCTTGTTCAGTAAACCACTCCAAATGGGGAAAATTCTGAGAGATCTTACAAGTTAGTATGGAAGGGCTACAGGAGGAAAGTTACTCCATCTTCTTTACCAATCTTCTTTTTTTTTTTTTAATTTGCTATAGGGTGTGTGTGTGCTCACTGGAGAGAGATGGGGAGTGGGGAGTGAGTGAGCGAGCAAGAGTCTCTCTCACACTACAACCCCCTTTCCTCCACTCTCAGGATTCTGGGCATGCAAGCACACTTGCCCAGCATGATCTTCAAGTCACTGGGTCCGGGACTTGAACCACAGAGTCAGCCATGTAGATCCCCCCTGCTGGCCTGTTAGTCTCAGTTTTTACCATGATCTTTTTCAGGACCCAGGATGGCCTGGAAAGGAAGACTGAGCTACTTCACTTCTCCACTTTCTGCATGCTCTTTGGCGGCCGTGCTCGGCAGTCCCACCGTTGTCCCCCCCACCCCCGCCAGGCAGCCCCTGAGCATCCTTGAGCCACTGGATCTTGGCGCCGGACATGGCAAGCTGAGTGAAGAGTTTGTCCGCCTCTGTACGGGTGATGCCCTCAGGGAGATCTGTCACCTCCAGCACCCGCCCCAGGACTGAAAGGGGAGGAGAGAGGACATGGTTGTGAGCGGTAGGGCAGGAAGGACTGGAGAGTGGCCTGGGAGTATCCAGCAGATTAGCACTGTAATACAGTGTCCTCAAAAGCCCAGCCTTTGACACTTAGCTCTTTCCTCCCCTCTTCAAATCAACCCAGTTCCCGGCCATGCAGGCTCTAATCAGGGCAACTAAGAGGTTAAAAACAAAACAAAACAACGAACCTTTCTCTTTTCTTATTCCAGAGATCTAGGCAAGAGGGGAACCAGAATCCCAGGCTTATGATTTGGGGCTTATACCTGAGTTCTCTTGCAGGGTGCCACTGCTGTGGGGAAAATGTGGCTTTTGCTGATGTTTTTAAACAAAACCAAAGGATCAATATGAAGTGAGCGCCATGGTTCCCTACTCACGGAGAGGCTAGCCCAAACAGGTTCTTCCTTCTTAGGATCTTAGGAAGTCAGTTTCCTTTCCTTTCCTTGTTCAGTAAACCACTCCAAATGGGGAAAATTCTGAGAGATCTTACAAGTTAGTATGGAAGGGCTACAGGAGGAAAGTTACTCCACTTCTTTACCAATCTTCTTTTTTTTTTTTTTAATTTGCTATAGGGTGTGTGTGTGCTCACTGGAGAGAGATGGGGAGTGGGGAGTGAGTGAGCGAGCAAGAGTCTCTCTCACACTACAACCCCCTTTCCTCCACTCTCAGGATTCTGGGCATGCAAGCACACTTGCCCAGCATGATCTTCAAGTCACTGGGTCCGGGACTTGAACCACAGAGTCAGCCATGTAGATCCCCCCTGCTGGCCTGTTAGTCTCAGTTTTTACCATGATCTTTTTCAGGACCCAGGATGGCCTGGAAAGGAAGACTGAGCTACTTCACTTCTCCACTTTCTGCATGCTCTTGAGCATGAAAGGTCCCATTTTCCTCTCCCCATACTACGCTGGCTTTTCCCTGGGCTGGCAATGGAGGGCTGGAGGGGTAGGCACCTTTTTTTAAGGATTCAGGTTACCATCACTCACCAACATCTGCTGTCCCTAGGTCAGTAGAGGCAGATTTGAGTGCTTGTCTCTTGCTCCGGTTTCCATGCTTCAATCCACTCTGCCCCTTCAATATTCAAAAGATAACTCTCATTCCAGGTAAACAATACTGACTGCTTTATATCCCTCTTGTATCTACCTAGAGGCTGAGGATTAGCATCCAACCCTGAGGACTCCACCCCTCTAGGCAGTTGGCCAGGTAGTGACCAATGAGCAACAAACAGCCCTTCTTTCTTGGCACTGGGGTCAGGTAGGAGGAAGGAGCACAGGAGTGGAGTAAGGCTCCTTCAGCTCTGTCTACTTTGCACTGTCCTCTTTGTCTACCTAGCTGGCTGAAGTAGGTGGCTCAGAAAAAAGGAGCCCGATAAGAAAGGGGGTCTACTGGCTCTTAGGCTAACGGTGAATACCTTACCTGGTGCACCGTGTAAGTCGATTGGCTGTGAAGCAAGGGAGGGCAGATGGACAGATTGTACTGTAATGGCTGGCCCAAGAGGGAATAGCGTCCATCACCTAGGAAGTAAGGGCAGATGGTCTGCTGGAAGCTTGAGCTTCACAGTGTGACTTCCCTAAGGCCACAGGGGACTCTGAACATGGATAGCATGTTGGGTACCCTATTCTTACCTTTTCTAAGATGGGAATGCCCATGTAAGTGATTTGAGAGTTGTGTGTCTTCCTAAACCCTAGGGGGCTCACAGTTGTATCTCATAGACAAAATGGGGTTATCAGTCCTTCAAGCCCTGAAGAAGGGTTATGTCTATTACAGATAAAACAAGACATCTATGGAAATGACCAGGGAAGAAACTTACAGACCCTTATGAATGTCTCTTACCATTTACACAGATTCTCCCCACCTCCAAAATCAGGGTTTGAGTTCCTGACTCATGTAAGAGGCAATACAACACAGTGGGCGAGAGCAGAGATGTGGAGTCAGACTGCCTCATTTGGGATCCTGGCTCTGGCCCTAGCAATGTGATGTTGGGTATGTTCTTCGCTCATTCATGTTGTTGGGGAGGTTAAGTGCGTGTAAGATAGGTAAAACACTTACAGTATTGCCTGGTACATATTAAGCACTATAAATGTAACCTATTATGGATGAATAGTCCATTTCAGAGCACTTTATTAAAGTTTTAAAATCTGGGACCAGCAGATATATAATGGTTACATCATTGGACTTCCACATAGTTGACCACGGTTTGAGTCCTGGAAACTCATGCCAGGCACTTGTGTGTGTGTGTGTGTGTGTGTGTGTCCCAAATCCCGAGAGAATAGAGGAGAAGGGATTTTGGTATGGCCATCCCCTTGGGGGATAATTTCTTGCTTTCTGTCTCTCTCTGTCTGTCTGGTGAGTGCACGTGCCCTATAGCAAAAATCTCTCTTTAAAAAAAAAATTTTTTTTAAACCATATTCTTGGGCCCACAGGTGGCATAGTGCTTAAGGCACTGGACTACCACATGTTGAGTTCTGGACCCAAGAGCTTGAAACTCACACTGGATGCGTATGTGCCCAAGATCTCAGGAGTAGAATGGAGGAGAAGGGATTGCATTGTGGCCATCCCCCCGGTGATCACTTGCTTTCTGTCTCTCTCTGGTGAGCACATGTACCCTATAGCAAAAATCTCTCTTAAAAAAAATTAAAACAAACAAACAAACAAACAACAACAAAACCCCCCAAAGATCTCACACACACACAAAAAAACAAAAACCCATTTTCTCATCTTTCTATACTGTGTGCGATAGCCAAAGTGAAAGAGTATTCCTATCTTATGTGTGATTAACCCCATTTTATAGATTAGGAAACTGAGATCTAGTTCTAAGTTTAAGTCAGTTACTTAACATCACAAAGCTAGTTAGTAATAAAACTAAAACAAGTTTTTTGTTTTATAAGATTTTTGCTATAGGGTGCATGTGCCAGAGAGACAGAAAGTGAGAAATCACCTCCCAGAGGTGATGGCCAGGCCACAGTCCCTTCTCTTCCATTGTCCTTTAGGATTTTGGACACACACACACACACACACACACACACACACACACACCTGGTGTGAGTTTCAAGCCACCAAGTCAGATTCGAACTATGGTTGACCATGTGGAAGTCCAGCACTTTAACCACTATGTCACCCACTGGCCTCTGGAGCAAATTTTCTAAAAATTAATTTTAATTTGATCAGAGAGGGATGGAGTGAAAGAGAGAGAAAGTGAGAAAGCAAGCTGCCAGGTCCGGGACTCGAATCGCAGTTGGCCATGTGGGAGTCCAGTACCCTTAACCGCCATGACATGCCAGATCCCTGGAACAAATTTTTTTTTAACCCAAATACTGTGTTTCTTCTTCTAAAACCATATTATTTCTGACACAGCTCCACATTCCCCGCTCTGAGTCATTACTAATGTTAGATTAAACTCTGGTTCATTTGAAAAGTTCAGTGAACAACTTTCCCCAGCTTTTCTTACCCTATGGAAAGAAGAGCTGGAGACAGCTACGGACAACACTAGACAGAGGTCTAGTTGTCCTTGGACTACACAAGGATGTTAACGTTCTCTCTCAGAATTAGACCAGTTATACTGGTTCTCTGTCAGGTGCTATCCCCTTAGTCTCCCCACTTGAAAATGGGATGTGAAGAGTAACTTCCACAGCAGCCAGCCCTAATTTAACCCCCTACCCTGTGCTGGACCCCCAGGCCGGGGGAACTGGGTGAGGACAGGCAGAGGACTGAGCCCTGTGCAGACGTTGCTGAGGCTGGTGACAGGAGAGGGTGCTGGAGACTGGGTAGGAGATGTGACGGGGCTGCTGTTCATTTGTGTGTTGGCCTGTGGAAGAGAGGAACACATGTCACATAAACATCAAATGTTACCCACAGGATTTTATTATTTTTTTGGCCAGGAGCATGTGTTTACCAGAGACACAGAGAGACAAAGAGAGGAAGTGGATCATTATTGTTCCCTAGGGAATGGTAGTGACGCAATCCCTTCTCCATTTCTGCCTCTTGCTGGGACTATGGGCACACATATACATACCCAGTGTGTTTCTCAAGGTGACAGGTCTGAGACTCAAACTGTGGGGTTGGCCATGGGAGATCTGGCTCCCTTAACTGACAGGTCATGGAGTTGGCCACCCTCTAGATATTTAAGACTTGTCTTAAAATTTGTTTCTTGAGGCCAGAAACTGCTGGCCCCGGTTATTATTTCAATATCCATTTTTCACACACTTCTTTAAAAATAATTACCTATTTATTTGAGAGAGATTGACATAGGGCACATGTGCTTGCTGGAGAGACAGAGACAGACAGCGAGAAATCATTGCCCAGGGGGGATGGCTATATTGCAATCCCTTCTCCTTCATTCTTTTGGGATTTTGGACATGCACATGCACGCGCTTGGCATGAGTTTTAAACCTCCAGGTCCGGTACTCAAACCATGGTTGATGGTCGACTATGTGGGAGTCCAGTGATGTAATCATTACGCCATCTGTTGGTCCTCGTATTATTATTTTTTAACTTGACCAGAGAGAGAAAGGGAAAGTGAGAAAGTAAGCCCCTGGTCCAGTATCCAAACCACAATTGGCTATGTGGGATTCTAGCACCTTAAACATCATGCCACTTGTCAGCCCCTGCATACTTTTTACAAAATAATTATTTATTTAATTTTATTTGTTATTATTATTTACTTTTTAATTTGACCAGAGAAAGGGAAAGTGAGGAAACAAGCTGCCAGGTATGGGACTCAAACCATGGTCAACCATGTGGGAATCCAGCATCTATACCACCATGCCACCTGCCGCCCCCTCAAACAATATTTTAAATATTCTCAGTATTTTCAAGTATAGGTCAATCTGCCACCTTAGAAGAGGATGCTCCCCAATTTCTTACCATATACTAAATCAACTCAAAATTAATCAAAGACCCAAACTGTGCAACTATTGAAAAAAACAGGGGAAATGCTTGAAACAGGGGAATTGGTCAGAACAAAGAGGTTTTGGAGAAGACCTCAAAAACATACACAACAAATGCAAAAACGAACAACTGGGACTGTATCAGCCTTCTTTACAGGGCCAACCCTGTAGTGCAGAGTTTAAGTGCTGTGTATAGGGAGCCAGATTCCATACGGCTGACTGTGGTTTGAATCCTGACCCTTATGGCTAGAAAAACATGCCAGAAACACATGTGTGCATGTTCCCCAAATCCTGAAAGAATAAAAGAATGAAGAAAAAAGGGTTGTGGCAAGACCACATCCCACAAGGATTCTCTCTCCCTTTTCCTTGTTTGGATGGATATTAATTATTTATTTATCTATCTATTTTATTTATTTTTAAATAATTATTTTATTGAACTTTATTTATTTCAATTTGACAAGAGAGGGATGGAGCAAGAGAGAGAGAGAAAGGGGAAAAGCAAGAAAGTAATCCACCAGGTCAGGGACTCAAACAACGGTTGTCCATGTGGGACTCTAATGCCATTAACCACTATGCCACCTGCTGGCCCCTATTTATTTATTTTTAAGAGAGATTTTTGCTATCAGGTACATGCACCTGCTGGAAAGACAAGAGACAGACGGAGAGACAGAAAGTGAGAAATCATCCTCCAGCTCCTCTATTCTCTTCTTGGAATTTTGGGCATGCACACACATGAGCCTGGTGTCATTTTAAACCCTTCGGGTCTAGAACTCGAACAGCTGCCGACTATGTGGGAGTCCAGCAATGTAACCATTATGCCATCTGCTTGTCCCTCTTTTGAACTTAAAAAGAATTATTTATTTGATTTTATTTTTTAAAAAAATTTGACCAGAGACAAAGAGAGAGAGAGAAAAGGAAAGTGAGAAAGGAAGCCACCAGGTCCAGGACTCAAACTGGTTCATCATGTGGGAGCCTTGTGCCTTAACTACCACACCACCTGCCAGCCCTATCTCCTTTTATCTGGTGACTGTATGTATTTGAATACATTGCTTTCCATATCATTCTAGCTATCCAGTTAGAATGGCTATTATCTGAATGATAATAAACGCTGGTGAGGGGGCCAGCAGGTGGTTAAGGTGTTGGACTCCTACATGGGTGACCATAGTTCAAGTCCCAGACCTGAAGGCTTGAAAATCACACGGGGTGTGTGTGGATGTGTGCCCAAAATCCCAGGAGGAAAATGGAGGAGAATGGACTGCAGTATATCCATCCCCATCATGGAGGGGTGATTTCTTAACTTTCCCTCTCACTGTCTCTCTGGTTGCATGCACCCTATGGCAAAAACACCTTAAAAAAATGCTGGCGAGGAGGTAAAGTGGATCTCTTACACTGTTGGTGGGAACATGAATTAGAATAATCATAACGTGGGACCAGCAGTTAGCGTAATGGCTATGTCACTGGACTCCCATGCACGCAACCGCGGTTCGAGTCCCGGACCCAGTGGCTTAAACTCACACCAGGTGCGTGTGCGTGCGTGCCCAAGATCCTGAGAGGAGAAAGGAGGAGAAGGGATTGTGGCGTGGCCATCCCCCCTGAGGGGTGATTTCTCGCTTTCTGCCTCTCTGTCTCTCTCTGTCTTTCTGGCAAGTGCATGTGTCCTATAGCAAAAACCTCTCCAAAAAAAAAAAATAATAATAATCATTATATAACACAGTATGGAGGTCAGCCAGGGGCATGGTGGCTAAGGCAGTTGGATCCCACATGGCTGACAATGAGTCCTAGACTCAGTGGCTTAAAAAACAAGCTGGATACGTGTTTGTGTGTGCATACCCAAAACCTCAAAAGAGGAGAGAAATAGAGAGGGGATTACGGTGTGACCATTCCCCCATGGGGGGCTGTTTCCTCACTTTCTCTGTGTGATTTTCTCCTGGAAATGCACATGCCCTATAGCAACAACAAAAAATTATAAAGAAAACTGATTGATTCAGCAATCACACTATGAAGTATACGATTGAAGTAAAGACAATCAGCATGATGTAGTTATCTTCACTTACAATGTTTACAACAGCACTATACACAATAACCAAGATAAGGAATCAACCTAAGTGACTATTAACAGATAAATGGATAAAGAAAATAAGGCATGCAGAAAAACAGAATTATATCTAACTAAAAAGCTAATGGAATACTATTCAGCTAAAGAGTAAAATCCCAGTGGGTCAGCAGGGAGTATGGTGGTTGAGACACTGGACTCTCACGTGGCCAACTGCTGTTCGAGTTCCGGATCTGGCATCTTGCTTTCTTACTTTCTTTGTGTCTCTGTCTCTCTCTGTCCCTCTGGGTAAATTAAAAATAAATAAATAAGGACCAGTGGTTGGCATAATGGTTACATCACTGGATCTCCCATAGCCCACAGCGGTTCGAATCCTGGACCCAGTGGCTTAAAACTCACACCAGGCGCATATGTGTGTGTGCCCAAAATCCTGAGACGAGAATGGAGAAGGGGCTGAGGTGTGGCCATCCTCCCTGGGGGTGATTTCTCGCTTTCTATCTTTCTGTCTCTCCGGCAAGCGCATGTGCCCGTATAGGAAAAATCTCTCTCTCAAAAACAAATAACAATTAAATAAATAATAGTAAGTAAAAAAAAGAGTAAAATCCTAGTATTTAAGGTAACATGAACTAGCATGGAGGACATTATGTTAAGTGAAATAACCCAGGCACAGAAACAGAAAAACTGCATGTTCTTATTCGTATGTACAAACTAAAATATTGAATAGTTGGCCACAAAGAAAGTAGAGTAAAATAGTGATTACTAGAAGCTAAGAAGGGTAAATGAGAAAGAGGGTATAGATCAATGTTTATTTAAAAAAAATACAAAATTACAGTTAGATAAGAGGAACAAATTCTAGGGGTTGGCAGGTTGTTAAGGGAGCTGGACTCCCACATGGCCGACTGCAGTTTAAGTCAAGGACCCGGTGGCTTGCTTTCTTACTTTCTCCCTCTCTTACTCTGTCCCTCTCTGGTCAAATTAAAATAAATAATAAATAAATAAATAAAGTTAAATAAAATAAAACTTAAAAAAGAGGGAAGAAATTCTAGTGTTCACTATAGTTGCACAGTAGGGCAACTGTAGTTAACAGTAACTAACTTTATATTTTGAAATAGCTAAGAGAGCCTAACCTGTTTCCTGGCTTTAAGTTTTAAGCAAAGTTCCTTAGCATTTCTTTGATTTATTAAATTTAAAACTGCTTTTCTTGAAATTACCAGTTGAAAAAGGGCAGAGGATCAGAAATAGGGGTAAAGTGTGGGTGTGTGTATGAAACTAGAAATGGAAAATTGTTGATGATAACATGCATGATTAAGCCACTATGCAGTATATTCTGGATGGGAAATCACATTGTATGCTGTGATGATGCTTAGGGAATGAATGTAAATTAATTAAAAAACATGTTTCAGGAAAAAAAAAAAAAAAAAACTAAAACTGTTTTTCTTAAAATTAAGGAAATGCATTAAAAATACCTATTTGATAACTACAGTAAGTTATATAGCCCCAGCTAGGTGCTACTTTATAGTATGTTCATTCTACTCACTAAGGTTTATGCCTTAAGTCAGACTTGTATTCATGGATGTGTATATATCAGCTGTGCTTGCTACTGAAAATACTTAGATCAATTAAGATCTTTAGTGAACCAATAAAATGTGAGGGAAAAAAGCATAGAAAGCAACCATGGATACCAGAGATAATGTGGGAGGAGGTGGGAGATGGCAGAGGGTGAGAGATAGAGAATTAAGGATGGGGAAAAAAAAGCAAAATATATAGGAAACAAGAAATGGAAAATTATTTGTTGACTAACACGTATGTTGATGTGCTTGATTGAATCAATATACAGTGTATTCTGGATGGAAAATCTCATTTTGTATGCTGTAATGATGTACAGTGAATGAATGTAAATTAAAAAAAAAAGAAAGAAAGAAATAGCTAAGAGAGGATCTTCAGTATTCCCAACATAAAGTTATAATAAATGTTTGAGATGATGGGTATGCTAATTACCTGAATATGATCACTACACAATGTGTATGTGTACTGAAAAATACACTGTGCCCCATAAATATGTAGTTATTGTTTTTAAAAAATAATTATTTATTTAATTTTATTATTATTATTTTCTTACCTTGACAAGAGAGAAGCAGAGAGAGAGAGAGAGAGAGAGAAAATGAAAGTGAGAAAGCAAGTCATCAGGTCTGGGACTCGAACCATGGTTGGCCTTAACCACCACACCACCTGCAGGCCTCAATATGTACAATTATTATGTGTCAATTAAAAATGAAAAAATGAGGATGTGGGGACTAGCAGATGGCATAATGGTTATGTCACTGGACTCCCACATAGTTGACTGGGATTCAAGTCCTGGACCCGGAGGCTTAAAACTAACGCTGAGTGTGCATGTGTGCCTAGGATCCCAGGAAGATGGAGGAGAAAAGACTGTAGTGTGGCCATCTCTCCTGGGGCGTGATCTCTTGTTTTCTATCTCTGTCTGTCTGGTGAGCACACGTGCCCTATGGTAAACATTGTTCTCTCTCAAAATAAAAAGAGGATGCGTTTTTCTATTTCTTGTGCTTTTCCTCCAAATGTACTCAGGGAAAGAAATGTAAAAGAGAAGACACACAAAAGAGCTTAGTCAATGGTAAATTTTGCTCCTTGGGAAGAATCTGGTCACCTCCTTGCCAAGACAAGGCTGGGCTGTAGGACTTACCTGGGGGTTACTGTCAGGATTGTATAAGTCTCCAGGCTTCTGACCCCGCTGGTCCATGCTGTAGTATTTACAATGACTCCACTGGACCATGGATGGATTCTGGGGGGGCTGGGGCCCATTAGGAACATTCAGCTGCATGACCACCACACCTGGTCCAGAAGGTGACACTCCTGAGTGGCAGAAAGAAAATAGCTGGTTGTGAATTAAATCTGTATTTTAGAATCCAGCTAGCTCTGAGTGGGAAAACCAGTAAACAAATCTACCCACTCACTTCAGGGTCACTTAAACTGTGTCCTGCCGGGAAACTGAGATGGTTGCAGATCTGGCTTCTGACTCCCTCTCTCCCAAACAATGAGGTTTAAGTAGAATACAGATGAGCCCCAGATGCAATGATTTCCGGGCCTTCACCTGGTGACGGGTACTTTGGCATGCTTGGCAGATAACTTCTTCAGAAGTACTGAAGTACTCAAAGTTGGACATTACAATGCCCAGGTCAAGCACTGTTTAGGTCCTAGTCTGAGATATGGGCCAGGGCTACAGACTTTTATGGTAATGGCTACAGATAAGTCAATGATCTCTGATTTTCTGGAGAAGATGAATGTATAGAGAGCTTCACTAAGCCAGATCCAGGAAGTATCTCTTAGACTAGAAAGGCATGAGTTAGGAAACATTTCAAGCAGAGGGAATAACATGGAGATGTACACTGTATTCAGGAACTGACAAATGATTCAAGATTTTATGACACAGGGGCTATGTTGGAGAAGTAGCAGGAGATGGTTTATTCAACACTTACTGAACATTTACTATGTACCAGTTCCTATGCTGGGAACTACATGTACAGCAAGCAAGCCCATCCCTGCCCTCATAGAATGGCTAGTCTAACAAGGAATCAGACATTAAACAAATAGCTGTTGTCAGAATTTGGAGCACATTCTGGTGGGGTGTTTGGACTTTACCCTGTAGGTACTGGGAATAGGACTTGTGCTTTGGATGGCTAACTTAAGTGGCTGAGTATAGGATGCCTGAAGGGAGGGAGAGGTTAGTGGCAGGAAGACCATTCAGGAAGCTCCTGGAACAGGATGAGGAAGTTCTGAATTAGGATGATGCCAGCAAGAATGGAGCAGAAGGCCAGACCTGTGGATGGTTATACCAACAAGGTTCAGGTGATGGACTGCAGATGATCCTGAGATTTTAGCTCACAGAACCATGGTCAGCCTCACTGTCTCACAGGGTGGGGAAAGGAAAAGGCTCAAAAAGGAACATTAAGTCCTAAATTTTACTTGTGGTGAAAAGGAGGTAAGGGCGCAGGGAGAAGCAGTTTGATGGACGGTCTCTGCTGGGAGGGATGGGCATGAGCTGCTTCCTCACAGGGTCATGTGGCGTCAGGGTTCGCTCTTGACTTCCCAGGCTATATTCCTGTTGAGGCTGAGTTCGTGTTTGTGCGGTGGTGGAGAAATGGGAGGCAGGGGTTACTAGCTCAAAAACCTGCTGCAATGCTGCTGTTTTCATGGCTCAGTGCTTCAGGGCTGCCACTGCTGCTGCCATCTCATTGCTTCCTATGACGGGAAATGTTGCAGCCTCTGCCCTGGGCACCGGTCATGCTGGGAAGTGAGTGTGATTGCTTTTCTCAGGTAGTATCAGTCAAAGGGAAGAAAAAGAAATGGCAGGAGGCCTGAGAGAGCAGCTCAGGAGACACAGCATCTGTCATATCCTATTCCCCAGCCAATTTGTGCCCCTCACCCCCTAGGGTTCATCCAATCAAAAAGAACAAATACTCAGAGCAACAGGCTTGCATCTCCCCATCCCCTGCTAAGGGAGACAAGGTATTCATCAGAGTGGCTTGTAGAAGGGCCACAGTAAAATAGCACAGCTGTGGAGTATGGTGCATTTAACAGCTCCCCCTTTCTATAGTTGCTTTGGGCACTTTATTTCCCCATCCTAAGAGCCCCACCTTTTTCAACATCTACCAACAAAATTGCAACTGACCTTATTCAAACACCTCATTGCTACCTGAGGGGCCAACGCAAAAATAATCAAATCTACAGCTTTTCTAGAAGGCAGCTCATAATCTGAGCCTAATGCCCTGGGCCAGGAGAGGTGGGGGTGTGCATGTGTGCAGGGGTGAGCATAAGCAAGGCAGTGGAAGCTCTTTCTAATACCAACATTAGCTGTTATGGGCTCGAGGGGAGGGGGAAAGAAAACAAAGTCCTCATATTATTTTCTTTGATCCCAACAAAAAACAAAGCCAGGGTTCTCAGTTGCAGCCTCTACCCTGAGCTCCTCCCACACTCAGTCCTCCCCCGCTGGCCTGGAGCATTGTTCCTTCACTCAGCCGAGGACACAGAGCACTACTCCACTGATGAGCTGATTTTTATGCTTCTCTTCCTCAAGCCAAAAGCAGGTGGCATCCGTTAGCAGCTGAACTGTCGCTACTTAATGGACGTGGCAATAAAAACAAAACAAAACAAAACAAAAAACCCCACAAACCCACTGCCCAGTGACAGCACTTCCATATAATCAGGTTGGGGGTAGGTGCCTGGGTTCGAAGCCAGTGGGAAGGGGGCTGAATAAGGAAATCAATTTCAGCTTGAAAGCTCTGAAAGTAGCAGGAACGTGTGAATGGCTTTTTAAGTGGCATCATTAAACTTGGGCAGAAAGGTCGATTGGGCAGAGCAAACTGCATAAATACAAACAGATGACATTTATGTCTAGCAGAATTGTTTTTCGTTTGTCCCTTTTTTAAATCATGAGGTAGAAGACTGATAAGGCTTTTCTTCCTTACCACCAGGGCTCAAATCTACGGAAAGCAATGACCAGAGAAATATAATCCACAGGCATATTTTCCAAATGATAGGATAGAATATCTTGATCTTCTTCCTTTTTTGGTAGGAAAGGGGATATTTTCAGGAAATAGAAAAAAGAAGTCTCAGTTTGGAAACCCAGCTAAAAAATGAGCCAGGACGTACGTGAGAGGCTATTTCTGTAAGCATCTTACTCTGTCCATGCAGCTGTGTCACTGTGAGCTGGGAGTCTGGGTACAGGTACCATTGCCATTTCATGCCTGTGTGCATCTTCCCCAGACAAGCATCACTGCGGGGACCTAAAGGGATCTGCATGCCATCATTTTAGTGTGAAGGAAAGTGTTTCCTGGGGTTATAGTGATGTCCAATATTACAGTGGAGGAATTAAGGTTCAGGCCTGGGGGTAAACTGGGCAACTACAAAAATGTATTAATAAACCAGAACAGTTGTTCCAGGAACAGCCAATCCTAATCCCTGCCTTTATTTTTGGAAAAGTGACCATGTTGCTACATGAGAGGAAGGCGGGTGATTGTCCTCTGAAGGTGACAGAGCAGCCCTTGTGAGCTATGCCTGCTATCTATCTTTTCAGTAAAGGAGAAATTGGAAAGGAAGGTAAAAGAAGCACTTATTTCTCTTTCTCTACTTTCTCTTTGATTTCCATGAACCGGGATTAAAGGTTTTTTGTTTTGCTTTGTTTTTACTTTGCTATAAGGTACATGTGCTCACCAGAGAGAGAGACAGAGAGGAAAAGTGAGAAATCACCCCTGGTGGGGGATATCCACACTGCAGTCCCTTCTCTTCCATTCTCCTCTTTGGATTTTGACCATGTGCACACACACACACGCACACACCTAGTGTGTTTTCAAAGCTGCCAGGTCTAGGACTCAAACCATGCAGTTGGCTAGGTGGTATCCAGCACCTTAATCTCCAAACTACTTGCTGGCCCTGGGATTAAAGATTTTTTAAAAATCCATGGCCCATTGATTGGTGTGGTGGTTAAACTAAGGCTGCTGTGGGGCCAGCAGGTGATGTGGTAGTTAAGATGCTAGACTCCTACATGGCTGATTCCGGTTCAAGTCCTAGATCTGGCAGCTTTGAAAATCATGCTGGGCGTGTATGTATGCATGCCCAAAATCCCAGGAGGAGAATGGACTGTGGCATGGCTATCCACCTGTGAGGCTACTTCTCACTTTCCCTCTTACTGTCTCTCTCCAGTGAGAGTACGCACCTTTAAAAAAAAAAAAATTAAGGATGCTGTATCCCACATGGCTGAATACATGGTTCAAGTCCTGCACCTGGTGGCTTGAAAAACACACTAAGCACGTATGTGTGCATGCTCAAAACCCCAAGAGGAGAATGAAAGAGAAGGGACTGCAGTGTGGCTAACCCCCCTAGAGGATGCCTCCTCTCATCTCTCTCCTGCAAGGGCTTGTGCCCTGGAATTAAAAAAAACAAAACAAAATGAAACAAACACACACACACACACACACACACACACACAAACGGGAGACCAGCAGATGGTTAAGTAGTTATGTTGCTGGACTCCCACAGAGTTGACGGTGGATCGAGTCCTGGACTTGGCGGCTTAAAACTCATGCCAGGTGCCAGCATGTGCGTGTGTGTATGTGTGCCCAAAATCCTGAAAGGAGACTGGAGGAGAAGGGATTATAATGTGGCCATCCTCCCGGGGGGTGGTTTCTGTCTTCCCGGTGAGTGCGTGCACCCTATAGCAAAAACCTCTAAAAAAACAAAACAAAACAAAACAATCAAACCAGAACACAATGGTATGATGAATATGGTCTGTCAGATGATGTGGGTGGAACAGAAGTCCTATCATCTAGGAAAACTACAGGGGTCAGTCAGAAGAATCAATCAGGGTAGCAAGGAGGAAAAGATAATTGAAAAAATTCCAAAGAAGCCAAGGAAATAGAAGAGAAGCAGGATTTCCCTGCTTTTCTTGATTCATGTAGCTCAGATTATATCCTTTCTAACTCAGTTCAGATCTTTAGTGTTGTCAACAACAGCTGTTTTAGCTGACTTTGGTCAACTTTAGTTCTAGGTCCAGGGTAGGCAATGAAAAATTTTTTCCACAAGGCTTGTTTTTGATTCAAATATCTTGTATTTAAAGATGAACAAATATAATCACAAAGACCCAGTAGGTATACTGACATACCACAAGGATCCTATAAAAATGCACACAGAAGTATACCCTTATACACATGCACACACTTATTTTAACAAACAGGAGAGAAAATGCCCTGTGGTACCAAACACCACCACAGGCTACGGACAGTTCTTGGAGCTGATTTCTACAATTTCCATATCCCACCGGGAATTTCAAGGCCAAGTGCCCCTGGCGGACACTTGCAGAAACAGCTAGCGAGGCCAATAACGTAATAAAGGGTGTTAAATTTAAAACCTCAGCCTGTAAGAGGATCCATGTTTGGTCTGGTTTGAAGGCAGAAATCATTGCTTCTTATAGGTAAGAAATGACCATGACTGAATAAGAAAGATTAATCCCGGAATTCCTTCCAGAGCATCTAACACTGAAGGTGCAAAAACAAAAACAAAAAACAAACAAACAAAATCTGAAGACAATACCACTCTTTCTAAATGGGGAAAACTGACAAGACACATACCTCTCACCAGAAGAGGGCACTCTGATATTCCCACAATAGGATGTAATAGGGATGGCTGGAGGCTAAATTAAGACTTCAGAGTCCCTGAAGTTTCTTTCTTTCTTTTTTTCTTTTTCAAAATTTTTAGAGATCAGCAGGCATGGTGGTTAAGGCATGCTGGACTCCCACGCGGCTGAACGCGGTCTGAGTCCCAGAGCTGGCAGTTTGCTTTCTCACTTTTTCTCTCTGCCTCTCTCTGGCCAAATTTAAAAAAAAAAGAGAGATGATGAATAAAATTAAACAAAATATTTCTTAAAAAATATTTTAAAAGTTTATTTCTTTCATGAGACAGAGAAAGACACACACACATATCGTTGTTGGGGCTCTCACTATGCCAGAATCCTTCTCCCAGCCAGCCAGCAGCATGTTGTTCAGGTTGACCTAGATGCAAACCTGGGTCTCCCATGTGGCTCCAATATCACACAGCAGTGCCTCCCACCTGCACACCACAGCTGGGCCTCCCATGAAGCTTTTTTTCTTTCCTTTTTTTTTTTTTAAAAGAATTACTGTATATAAATTTATTTATTCCTATATTTATTTTAATTTGACCAGGGAGGAACTCTGAGAGAGAGAGAGAGGGAGAGAGAGAGAGAAAGAGAGAGCAAGCCGCCAGGTCCAGGACTTGAACCATTGTTGGCCATGTGGGAGTCCAGTTAACCACCATGCTACCTGCCAGCTCCTGTCTTTTTTTCTAGAGGTTTTTGCCTTAGGGTGTGTATGCTCACTAGAGACAAAGATAGAAACAGTGAGAGGGAAAGTGAGAAATAACCCCGGGGGGGCTGGATAGAGGGAGGGATGGCCACACTGCAATCCCTTCTCTTCCATTCTCCTCCTAGGATCTTGGGCATGCACATGAGCCGCATACACACGCGCACATACACACACACGTGCGTGTGATGTGAATTTCAAGCCACCAAGTCTGGGACTCGAACCAATAGGCCATGTGGGAGTCCAGCAGCATAACTGCTATACCATCTGCTGGTCCTGCCTGAAGTTTCTTTAATTGTAGTGAACTGCTATGTCAGGATGGGGTGGAAGGGAAACAAGAGCAACTGTATTTGGTGAACTGGGGGAGATCGTGGCAAGGGCAAACAGTGAGAGGTTGGCACAGCAGAAGTTAATTCACCTGGGCTAGCTGTCCCCTCTGAAGAGGGCCTTCAGATGTTTACCACGAGGTCCATTTATTTCCCACTGGAGGGAAAGGAACAGAGTACAGAAACTGTTGGAAATGTGTTACTGAGGATATAGCATGAGATATAAAAAAATCAAAAGTTCTAGGGCTGTAACCTTAGGCAAATCATTTAGTCTTTTTGAGTCTTAAATTTCATTTTACAAAGTTGTGGTGAGAATTAAAGTCACACTATATGTGGGCACACAAAGAAATCTTACAAATCAAGTCAAAATCAAGTCAGAGATATGACTTAAAAAGCATTTTTTCAACTTCTCTCACGCTCCCAAGAGGGGGAAAAAAATCTGTCTATAGTTACAAATGAGTGAAGGAGACAGAAGTTAAGTATTTCTCGACCCAAAAGCCTGTGAATGTAGCACTGGATTCAGAGAAGAGGGTCAGCTTCATGGTGCAGTGGTAACTTGTTGCATGAAGAGAAGCTGGATCCCACAAGATTACTGTGGATTGAACCCACAGCCTGGATAGCCCCAAACGTGCTAGGCATGCACGTGACTGCCCAGATTTGACAGCTGGAAGATGCAAGGAAGGGGATCGCAGTATGAACAGACCCTGTGGAGGGTGCTCATTCCTCTCTCTGTCAGTCTCATGTGTATGTGCACATACTTCTGTCAATAAAGGGGAAAAAAGTCAGAAAATGGGGGAAAAAACAACAAAAGGAACCCAATCAGAGATGTGGCTTCCCAGGCAAGAGCAACTAACCTTTTTTTTTGAGCGAACAGTTACAGCATCTCTGAAAAATACCAGTTAAGACTAGTCTTTCTTCATGATGGGGATTATGGTTGGGTAAGAGCCCATTCCTGAACTCTTTCTGTCTTTCTCAGTTCTAGAGCACGAGATCTTCAGCCAGATTTACTCCTGCCAGTGTCCAAAATACCCCAGTGCTTTATCCTCTTACCTGAGTACTGCTGTGGCATCTGTGGTGGACTGCAAGGAGAAGGAGACTGAGGCATCTGGTACTGTTCAGAGCCAGGAGGCTGCAGAAACCCCACAGAAGTGCTGTGAAGACGGAGCAGAGAGGAGTGGTGAAGCGGCAGAGGGAGGAACACAGCTCCTAGAAAACAGCTGCTGCTTCCTGGGCCTGCCCCGTGGGAAGCAGAGGCAGCTCCAAGCCATTCCCAGACCAATTTGCCATGCAATTTCTAAAATCACTCATCAGTTCAAAGTTAATTATATATATTTGTACTTGATCATCTTTCAATTAGGAAACTGCTAATCAGTGCTACAGATGGAATGTTAGCGACACATGCTCTTCCCAACAGTGTAGAAACACCAGACACATCCACATGCACACACTGATTCTAAGAAACAACAGAAACACAGACAAAGGAAGTGCCAGAGGCAGATACAAAGTACCAGAGATAAGTAAAAAAGGACTAAGGAGATGTAATTTAGGATATATACACAATGGCAAATACAGATAGTTACCTAAGGACAAATAGGAAAAAATAAACCCACAAAACTTGCAACAACATGGGCACATGCATTAAAAAGACAGAGATAGGGCAGACCCAAAAACATGTGGGTAAGCCCTGTATAGAGGAAGCTGGATTGCTCATAGCCACCCATGTTTTTAATTCTGGCCACACTGGCTTGAAAAGCGCACTTCGTGCATATGCTTTGTGCCCCAGATGCTGAGAGGATAGAGAAATGAAGGAAAAAGGACTGTGGTGCATATGCCTTTGGCCAACAAAACAAAACAAATAAAAAAAGATAGCTATACACAAACTAGGAGATAGACATACAGAAACACATACAGTTAAATGACCCAGAACTAGTTTCAATTCTCTAAGTAGCTTTGGGTAATTTTCTTGCCATCCCTGGCTATAATTTTCTCATTTAAAAGACAAGGGATGGTGAGCTAACTGGTAGCATGGCAGTTAAGGTGGCTGGATCCCACATGGCCGACTACACAGTTAGAGTCCTGGACCCAACTGCTTGAGGAACATGCCAGTGCACATGTGCATTCATGCCCAAAATCCTGAGAGCAGAATGGAAAAGGGTAATTGTGGTATGACCATTCCCTTGGGGGGGGGGTGACTTCTCACTACCCACCCTTCTCCTTACTCTTTCTCTGGAAGGCACACACACACTATGGTAAAAATTGAAAAAAAAAATTGTTGTGTGTGTAGAAACAAAAAACTGAAATCCATGCATAGTTTTTTTGGGGTTAGTACACATTTTCCGTGAACTTTTTGAATATCTTGTGTATATTGACACAACACTGGCATTTCGTCCATAGATACAAACAGAGGTACATGAAAAAGTTTATACATATACATTCCAAAATTGGTTCTCTTTTTAAAATTTTTTTTGGAGAGGTTTTTGCTATAGGGCGCATGCACTCGTCAGAAAGACAAAGACACAAAGTGTGAAATCACCCCCCAGGGGGGATGGCCACGCCACAATCCCTTCTTCTCCATCCTCCTCTCGGGATCTTGGGCACGCACACATACGCACCCAGCATGAGTTTAAGCCACAGGGTCCGGGACTTGAACCATGGATGACTACATAGGAGTCCAGCGACATAGCCATTATGCCAACTGCTGATCCCTCTCTCTTTTTAAGAGAGATTTTTGTTATAGGACGCGTGCACTCATCAGACAGACAGAAAGCGAGAAATTACCCCCAGGGGGATGGCCATGTCACAATCCCTTCTCCTCTACTCTCCTCTTTGGATTTTGGGCATACACAAACACATGCCTGGTGTGAGTTTTAAGCTGCTAGGTCTAGACTCAAACTGCAGTCAACTATGTGAGAGTTCAGCAATGTAATTATTATGCTATCTGCTGGTCCTGAGAGATTTTTGATACAGAGAGCATGTACTCACCAAAGAGACAAGAGACAGACAGAAAGCAAGAAATCACGCGCCAGGGAGGATGGCCACACTGCAATCCCTTCTCTTCCATTCTCTTCTTTGGATTTTGGGTGGGTGTACATGAGTACACATACACACACCCACACGCCTGGCATGAGTTTTAAGCTGTCAAGTCTGGGACTTGAACTGTGGTTGACTACGTGAGAGTCCAGCAATGTAACCATTATGCCATCTGCTAGTCCTGAAAATTGGTTCTCTTAATGAGCTATCATTTGTCCCATAGTTCTGGGTCACATTAATTTGAAAAAAAAAAGGGGGGGGGGGAGGAGAAATTATAAAGTGCTATCTCTGAACCAGAATTTTTTTTTTTTAAATAGAGATTTTGCAATAGGGCATGCATGCTCATTGAAGAGAAAGAGAAAGTGAGAAATCACCTCCCAGAGGGGATGGTCACGCCACAATCCCTCCTCCTCTGTTCTCTCAGAATTTTGGACATGCACGCACACATACCTGGCATGTTTTTCAAGCTGCCAAGTCTAGGACTGGAACTGTGGGGTCAACCATGTGGGGTCCAGTGCCTCAACTACTGTGCCCACCTGCTGGCCCTAGGAATGTTTTTTCTGCTTATGAGCTCTTATGTAAATGTTAAATCAATAAGAAAAAAATAAAATAAACCCCCTCATCTCCTAGTTGCTCTAGGGCACTACTGAGAATTTGATCCCTGCCTTTCTTAGATCAGTGGAAATAAAACCACCATATGACAGTCGCTGAAGGTTTACGGGCAATGCACCTCAGCTCTCTGGAAGTCCTTACCTCGTACCATTCTGCTGAGTGGGTGGGATCATGCTGTAGTACACTGGTACACCCCCTGCTGGGAGGCCTCCTTGCACAGACTGACTCGCAGGGACTAGCATGGGTTGCTGGAAAGGTGGTTGGACCACGTTTTGTGAGTCATTACCCACAGGGACCTGGTGGAGAAGAGAAGAAAATGTCTATTCATGTTCTCATTGAGCTCATCCAGGGAACAGCCTGGTCATCGCTATACAAGATCATCACAACTTATTTCCCTACCTCTTACAACCTCTTCCTGTTCGGCCTAACTGCCTAAGAGATATTTGCAGAGCTCTCTCTATTTCCCCTTCTTCAAATACCACCCTTGGGCATCTGGCATGGAGAAAGAACTCTGATTTCCTCTAGGCTCTACGTTCCTAGACATATACTCATTTGCATGACTGTATAAACCAAATGATTTGAAGACTCTTCTCAGACTCTCTGGGCTTTCTTAGAGAGGAAGAAGACCTAATACATTCTAGGGAGAAAGTGGACAATATTTTGTATTGGAGTTGTCAATCTAGATAACCCTGGGAGACTGTCCTCCTTATCCCAAGGACTGGATAGTCCTTTCCAAGACAGAATGCACCCACTTGGTAAGAAGGCAGTGGAGTGTACTGAACCACCAGGCCTTGCATCTGGCCCCCCATGCTGCTCCTCTGGTTGCTGAGCAGCCCCTGGTTCTGTGGCTGCTGGACCCCAATCATGCCTTGGTAAGCCGCCTGCTGCTGGTTAGGCATCATGGGCTGTAAACCTAGGGATGGGCAAGGCAGAGAAGACATTAGTATGCAATGCTGGTAGGTCACACTCTTAACAGTAATTTCCCCTTTCCATCCTATTTTACCTTTTCTTTTTCTTGAGATCCTGGGGTCTTTCCTTAGGATCCTAATCATTCCTGACTTTATTTATTTTTTTTAAGGGAAGGTTATTCTCTCTTTCCCAGTCTCTGCCCTTCCCCTATTCACTGCCTTCTTACACCAGTGGTTCAACTTACCAGGCTGCTGGGATGGCTGAGGCAGCTGTTGACCACGTTGGGGGCTGTAGGCCACCGGGTGAGAGAGAGGTCGATATTGCTGGTTGGAGTTAGGATACTGTCCAGGGGGATAGTAAGAAACCTGGATCTATGATGAGAGGAAATACATTATGAAAGGTCCCTCAAATTTAGCTTCAACACCTGGAAATTAATGACTGCCTCAGGGATGATAACTAGAAATCTGTAAATGAAAGTATTTTGGACATTCAACTGTGGGATTAGTATACAGGTTTGAAAGAAAACAGGAAAGATCTGTGTTATGTAAAAAGAATACCTTCTGGCTAGAATGACAACTCCCAAGTACATGGTGGGGAGAAGTAACCCCCTCTATACTAGAGGAAGAAAGAAGAGCATAATATTGGACAAACTGAATTAGAGATTTCAGCTGAGAACTTCAGTTACTCACCTGTTGAGGGGGCTGCATGTAGCCCTGGGGTGGCAGGACTTGCTGAGTAGGTGGAGCATGGCTAGAGGTGGAATAGTTGGAAGTGGGGAGGGGCTGTCCTGTGGAGGCCATGATGAAGCTAGTCTGCTGAGGGTGCTGGGAGATAAGAGGGGGCTGGAACAGAGCTGAGGATGGGTCAGCTGCTTCAGTAGAACCTTGGCGGCTAAGACTCATTTGTCCAAAGGGATTGCTGAGGTCATCTGCCTGCTGAGAGAGTAGGGGACTCAAGGTCTGAAGCTGTATTAAGCCTCATGTCTTTGGCTTCAATGCAAACAGACAGACAGAAATAGCAATACTCTCCATAGCCACTTTTACACCAATCTGGGAAAGTCCTGCCTCTGTGCCCCGAGAAAAGCTTTTTAGCCTTAAGCCTCTGTCATGTGGCATTTTATTTTTATTATTTATTTATTTATTTAGAGAGGTTTTTGCTATAGGGTGTGTACATTCACCAGAACGACAGAGATAGAAAGCGAGAAATCACCTCCCAGGGGGTATGGCCACGCCACAATCCCTTCTCCTCCATTCTCCTCCTGGGATCTTGGGCATGTACACACACACACGCGCCTGGCGTGAGTTTTAAGCCACCGAGTCTGGGACTTGAACTGCGGTCACTACATGGAAGTCCAGCAACATAGCCATTACGCCAACTGCTGGTCCTGTTTTTACTTTTTTTTTCCATGTGGCATTTTAAATTGGTATTACCTGAACAGTTGTTTGAAGGCCAACTCTAGAGTCAGTCTCCTTTCTGCACTGGAGGTAACAATGGCCACCCTGAATATGATGATTACTAGGGTTAGTTATTAGGATTAGTCCTAGGGAGATGGGAGCGATTATACAACTTCTATATAGAGGAAAAAACAGGACAAATTAGTGGGTTAAAGCAACAGATTGGGGACCTCTCAGTGGTGTGGTGGTTAAGGTGATCAGATCCTATGCGGTCAACTACATAGTTCGAGTCCTGGACCCCACGGTTTGAAAATCATGTTGGGTGCATGTGCATGCATGCCCCACATCCTGAGAAGAGAATGGAGGAGAAAGGATTACAGTGTGGCCCTCCCTTTGGGGGTATGGTTTCTCTCTCTCTCTCTCTCTGTCTCTCTCCAACGAGCCCATGTACCCTATAGAAAAAAATACAGACTTTCCATTTCCTTTCTTCCTCATGCCTCCAACCACAAAAAGGTCCTCTACGTTGACATAAGTTCTGTTTTTATAATAAAGGACCCAGATAAGATAATATCATGAGTGGAAATGGGTGGCTCAGTTTGGAGCCTCTGTAGTTCTGCCTATGAAGCAGGAAGGTTGCTGTTTATCCCCTTATTCCCTCTCGAGGTCATTTCCACCTTTGTTCTCTGACACTAGCCTAGAGTTCTCCTGCCATTCAGAAACCACTTCCAATTCTCACCTCCGAAAGGAGGCCAGGACAAGTGGCTAAGCTGGAGGATGAGGCTGACTGGCCAGGCTGTAATTACCTTCTCTCAGCCCTCTTCCCCAGGTAGCAGCGTGATGGGTGATGGCGGCTGCCTCGCTCTTGTGTGGTGACAGGTTAGTTTGTTAGCTTCCTCCTCCCTTCTGTCCACGAACAGAGGCAAGAGTTCTTTTGCAAAATAAATGACTAGAAACCAAAAGAATGCTTTCCTGTAGTTTTGCTCAATTTTCAGGGACCAGATCTTCAAGTTAGCTGTTTTGCTACCTTCCCGGCCAGGAATAAATGACAAGAGGACTGGACTGCAGATTATTATTATTATTTTCTAAAGAATTATTTGTTTATTTACTTTTATTTATTGTTATTTATTTGATGAGAGAGAGAGAAAGGGAAAGTGAGAAAGCAAGTCACCAGGTCTGGGATGACATGGTAAGATAATTGGGAACATTTTTAGTTTTTAGAGAAGCATGCAGTTAAGTTTTTAACTTAAAAAAAGTTTTAGAACACCATTCTGTACAGAATTAACTGTACTCCTCAGTCATGTCCAGGGAACAAATCAGATAAAGGATATACATGGTAGGAGGACGAGGAGCTAGGGGTTAAACAAACATCCTATCTCCTTCTCCCTCCTAAAAGTCTGGGGAACTCAGTATTCCTCTCTCTTACATTTAGCACTTGCCAGAGAAGAGAGAGAGGGAGGTGGGGAGGGGAGAGAGAGAGAAAACACCCCTAACGATACCTGGTCACATCAGAATCTTTTCCTCTTCCATTTCCCCATCTTGTCAGGATTCTGGGCATGCATGTACACATGATGCACACACACACGCGCACACACACACACACACACACACACACACACAGCCTTTTTCAAGCCACTGAGGCCAGAATTTGAACTGTGGTCAGTCATGTGAGATCTGGTTCTCTCAACCACTGAGTAACGGGGCTGGCCCCAGGCATCTTTTGATGTGCTGAGATGAGGGCGTTAGAATGGAGTACAGTTCAGGCTGTGCTGGCCCCTTAAGAAGAAACAGCTTTCAACATGCCCTCCAGAAGCAAACATGCTTGCAAGGCCACCACAGACTGACCCGGACATACTCATAGATACAGGCCACACATGGACAAGACATAAAGGGGAAATGGAGTTTATACCATGTTGTACTGCTGGGGCGGAGAGACTGGCAGAAGAACTTGGGGACAGGAGCTTGGAGAGAACTGAACAGGCTGCGGAGAGGGCTGCAGAGCTGGGACTGGCTGTGGACCAGCAGAGAGGCATGTGGAAAAGGGAAGAGAAAAGGGAGGCACAAGGAGAGGCAGGGGGCAGACATAGGGAGGGAAAGGGAAGAACAACAAGGTTAATCAAAAAAGAAACTTTGCATGAATAGTAAGGCTGTGAGCAGGCTAAGTCTAGGACAGTCTGGCTCTCACATCTCCTACAGGAGAGACCGACTGC
>NW_006209847.1:4261845-4262385 GCF_000334495.1 Tupaia belangeri chinensis | reverse complement strand
TCTGTCCCGGCTGTTAGCGCCTCAGGGCCCCACCGCTGCTGTGGCAATCTGAGGACTCTCAGGGCCAGTGTCTCCTTGCTGCCTGATTCCAAGCACAGCTTTTCTCAAAGCATTTTTTCTGAACATGAAATTCAAATGCGCACTTGAGAAGAGACTCCTGTCTACACCACTGTCCCGCAGAGTAGGAAGGGTCGTCCAAGGTCTGGCTCAGCTATGCTCTTGATTCACAACACTGCTTTTCTGGAGGAAGTGCTCATTCACAAGGAAAAACACCCAGTTCTCCACGCCTGTTCTGCGCTCTTCTAGTAGGATTGAAGAATAAAACACAGATAGCCTGACTTTAGTTTTTGTCAGTTTCAGTCCCTTCACTAGCCTCAAGCAGGAGGACTTGTTTATTAGGAGCATGGTGTATTCTAAACCAACTCATGGGTAGTTATTTTTTCCTGTCCCTTCGTTCCCTCCAGCTATTTCAATCACCTCCTCAGTTCTCCAGTCATAGCCCCTGGTGGTAGGAGGGACAGGAAAGGAGAGGGGGGGGAA
>NW_006209847.1:4211313-4261814 GCF_000334495.1 Tupaia belangeri chinensis | reverse complement strand
GGAAAGAGCATTGTGTACACTGTCTCATTACAAACACTGCCTCACTACAGCCTCACAAAAATCTTATAGGCGATAGGATAACTTGTACTTTATTTGCAATTTGGAAAGAAAAGCTCAGGGAAATTAAGTCAATCATCTAAGATCACATGGCCAATAGGCAGAGTGAGGATTGAAACCCAGTTCTCCCTGACATGTTCTTTGTATTCCACTTCAGCAGTGTGGAGGAAGTGAGGAAGACAAACAGATGAATCTAGGACATTTTCTGTAAGCTCTTCCCTCTGTCTTAAGAGTATTAAAGATATGTGGGCCATGGTTTATCAACAGCCTCTCCTGTCACATAGATCCCAGGAGTCTCTTCCACAGAACTGATGAACAGTTTAGAAGGTATGACCAGGAATTAGAAAAGATCCCCTCCCTACCAAAAGGGAGAATACTAAGGAGGCTTTGGAAAAGGACATGATATATGAACCAAATAAAAGTTATTTTGTTTAAGAAACAGTTACTGGGGCTAGCAGGTAGCATAATATTATACAATATATAATATTTATGTTCTATAATCATGATAACATTACATTATTATGTAATTAAAAAGTAATAATAAATATATATATATATTTTAAAAGAGGGACCAGCAGATGGTGTAATGGTTATGTTGCTGGACTCTCATGTAGTCAACCGTAATCTGAGTCCTGGACCTGGTGGCTTAAAACTCACGCTGGGTGTGTGTGTGTGCATGCCTAAGATCCTGAGAGAAGAATGGAGAAAGAATTGCAGTGTGACTATACCCCCTGGGGGGTGATTTCTAGCTGTCTGTCTCTTTGTCTCTCCAGGCAGCACATGGGCCATATAGCAAAAATCTCTCTTAAAAAAGAAAAAAAGAAACAGTTGTTGAGACTCGACTGAGTAATCCAGGAGAAATGCTGCTATGGCCTTGGAAATAGCCTCCTGCCTCTCCTGGCACACCTGTTTTTCCATGAGCCAAAGGCATTCCAATCACTAGCCAAGTTTCTACGCATAGCTGCTTATGCTGGCGCCATTTTATTTATTTATTTTTAATTGCCAGATGACATGTGTGCCATATCCCTTTTATCCATTTCTCCATCCCATTAGGATATTGGGCACACACACACACACACACATACACACACACCTGGGCTAGTATTCAAACCATGGTCAGCCATGTGGAATCTGGCTTCCTATTCCTAGAGCTTAATCACAATGCTATCAGGATGACCTAGCTGGTGGCTTTTATACAGATTTTCTATTATCTTTAAAATTTACTTATTTATTTAATTTAATTTATTGTTATCATTATTTTCCATTTGATCAGAGACAGAGAAAGGGAAAGTGAGAAAGCTGCCAGGTCCAGAACCTGAACCATGGTCGACCATGTGGGAATCCAGCACCTTTATCCACCAAGCCACCTGCCAGTCCCAACATTTTCTATGATCTTAATCCTTTTCTTTCTTTTTCCTTTATTTTAAAAATAATTATTTATTTAATTTAGTTATCCATTTATTTATTTTAATTTGACTAGAGACAGACAGACAGACAGACACACACACAGAGAAAGTCAGGAAGCAAGCCACCAGGACCAGGACTCAAACTGTGGTCGGCCATGTGGGAGTGTCCAGCGCCTTAACCACAACCACTATGCCACCTGCTGGCCTCTCTTTCTCTCTCCTTTTAAAAAATATTTATAACCCCCCCCTTTTTAAGGTTTTTGCCATAGGGTACATGTACTTGCCAGACAGAGATAGTGAGAGGAAAAGTGAGATATCACTCCTGAAGGGAGATGGTCATGCTGTAATTCCTTTTCCTCTATTCTTCTAGGATTTTGGGCATGCACGAACATGTGCCTGGAATGGATTTCAAGTTGCCAGGTCTGGGACTTGAACCATGGTTGGCCATGTGGAGTCTAGCACCCTAACCACCATGCCACCTGCGGGTCCCAATATTTATACATTTTCAAACGTTAAAGTTATTAAAATACAGTTATTTCCCCCATGGCCAAGAGGAACAGAGAGAGAGAGTACTCTCTACAAGATCTTGATGCCACAATCATTCTTAGTCAGCCCTGGATCACAGCATGCTGGGTGTATTCGGGAAGATCTCTGAACACAAATCGGCAACTTTCCCATGTGGGTTTGTCTCACAGAGGGTTGTTACCACTGTACCGCTGTCTGGTCCTTTCTCCCTTTTCTTGAAGAAGCCCCTAATTCTGTTTAGGCTTTCCTATTCTGGGCAGGAACATAGTGAAATAACTCTGCCTATTGTCCTCAATCTTGTGAGTTTTAAATAAAGAGTGAAAGGAGTGGCAGGACTGTGGTGCAGCAGAGCAATGTGATGCTCTGCGAGGCCACCCCACATAGTACGGTTCTGGGGTCCACCCAGACAACTCCCTGAGCACACCAGGCACATGTGTGTCCATAATCCAAGGCTGACGCTGGGGGGAGGACTATGGTATCAAGATTCTGTTGAAGGCACTGTCTCTGTCATTCACAGAAGAAATAAATCAACTTGAAAAAAAAAATAGTGAAGAGAGAAGAAACGAGGCTGTCCCTAACTTGGGAAAAACACTGGTAAAGATGGGGGGCTCAATGCTATTTTTGTTATTCCAATGCTACCCTCTGCTACAGTTCTCGTTTTAAAAGTCTCAAATTCCAACACCAGAGAACCTCTGAGAAACCATAGGGAAAATGATGGGCCCTAAGGGATGTGGCTGCCACCTACTGGCGAATTCATGGCTAGATCATTGACTCTTAGATTCCCAATAATTGCAGGAGGGAGGCTGAGAAGGCTTCTTTCCAAGAGGTCTGCTCCATTTTAGGTAAACAAGGTAGGGAGTCAGCTGCTGGCCCTTTAACCCTTAGCCTCACCCCACGATTTCAAAGGCTTCACTGACACATGATCTGGGGCCTGCTGGGACAAGGAGGCCTGCCAAGTAGGGAAACAGCATAGTTTAGCCAGTACTATCTGGTCTGGAGCAAAGGTTTTTTTGTTACAGAGCTAAAGGCAAATACCCTTTCTCAAAGTTTTTCTTCTAAAGAAAAAGCTTTACAGTAAGCACAGTGGTACGTATCTGAGTCGTGATCATTTCTTTCATACCTGTACCATTAAACACCATTTGAGAAACTACACAACCATTTTTTTCAGGCTCAGCAATTTCAGTTACAGAGTCCTCAGTGCTGGGAGCTGGCGGGGGGTGGGAGTGGGGGTGAGGGTGGGATGGTGGGGGAGAACGAGGGCAGAAAAAAAGAAAAGATTGAAAGAGGCAGGGGATAGAGAGAAAGGGGTGGAGAGAAGAGAGAAGGACATATATGCAGTGGGGTGATAGTGATGGCATAATTTTAGCTAAGTAGTATTAATGCTTCTGGACACTAAAAGCTATACAGGTAAGTTTCTTCAGTTTGGAGTTTGTGATCAAAATTAAGCTCAAAATGAGAGAGAACAGAGATTTCTGCATCAAACAGTGCTCTCCTATTCTCAATCTAGAGTGCTTAACCTAGCACCGCACATACTCCCTGCAGCAGATAAATCATGGTTAACTACTGTACCAGCGATCCTCATGAGCCAGTAGCAAGAACAGGACCTGGGCAGAAGCTGGGGGTTTAGGGCCTGTTGCTTGGGCATTCTGTCTAAAATTTTAGTCCCAAATGGTTGTTCTCTTATCTCTTTATTCCCCTCCCACTACTGCTTTCTGTTTCTAGGTATGGATACCAGGTGGAAGAACATAGAAGACTATGAGGGAGAAATGGAAGCAAGACTGTACTGAAATACACACCTTTTAGAAAAAAAGAAGCTAAAAAAATTAGGACCTTAAAAAGGCTAAGCATACACATACAGAAACAGAAGAAGACAGAGGAGAAGCACAGAGCTTATCCATCTATGCATCTGAATTAAGATACACAGAGAAAAAAATACCCCCGCAAGCCATGCTCCAGTAGGGAAGAGATAAGCTAATATAAGTAAGACTTCATTGGGTTGATGGTGGTAGAACGAGAAAATCAGGACCTCAGAGAAACTGATTTAGCGACAAAGGTAAAGGACTAGAATGGTCTACATGTGAGTTACATTTAGACCCAAAGCAAGATTTCCTAGACCTTCACTGTTCTTCATTTTAGCTTCATTTCACAGTATTTGTGATGGGACAGGCGCCATTCTGGTAACTAGTTACCAGTTCCTGGAGTATGAGAGCCTGGAACTTGCTTCTTGTACCTAGGGAAGAGATATTGCTGAGGCCAAGCTGGACTGACCAAGGGGATAAGGGAGCCTAGGAAATGAAATGAAAGCTTAAATAGCAGCAGAAAAGATCGCAGACATATGGGCTTCCTGACTACTAGAATACCTCAGGATAAAACACAGAGTTCTGCTCATGAAGAGCTCTATTCGTGGAACAGGGAATAAGTCAAGATCTCAGCATAGCTCTGCTCAGAGTATTAAGGTGACTTTAAAACCCAGGACACTGACGTTCCAGTTTATAATAGGGTCTGATTCTTGTCTGGTAACTTGCAAATGGCGTCTACACAGAAGCAAAAGTTCACTCAAACACTAAGACCAGCAATAGGACAAAGACATAGCCCTTTCATGGTGCAGGCAACAAAACATTTGGGGTCTGTCTTGGGGTATATGTATGGCAGAGGTCTTGAATGTTATTCCCCTCGCCTCAAATTCCAACACATAAGTAGGTGTCTATGGGTCAACAGACACAGAAACATATTCAGTCAGATTATGGGAGAGCTGTGCTCTTTTTAAGCTCCACATATGGATATAGTAAGCAAAATCACCTTGATAACTACATAGGATGTGAAGGGAGATGGGATACAGTAGAAAAGTGGTGTGGGGTAAAACATCCCACTGACAATTCGTAGAAGAGGAAAAAACAAAGCAAAACAGTCTCAGGCTGATTCTAAGAGAACTTTGGCCAGACCTTTTGCCCTTATTCTTCTCACCCCATAACTAAAATGAGAAATAGCGGAGTGGCATATCTCCAAAAACTGATTCTTCCTGCCACCCACAGCACAAGAGACAAGACTGTACTTCCAGAGCTTGTTTGAATCACAGCAGAGGGGACTCTGACACTGAGTGGTGACTCACCTGTGAGATCATGTGATTATTTAAGGGTGGCTGTTGCTGAGGTGTGGGAGGGAGAGCAGGAAGTTGCTGCTGCTGCTGCTGCTGCTGCTGCTGGGCAGTACAAGGGAGAAGGCCCCGGACAGCCTGGGATGAGGTGACCTGGTTGCATACTTCTGGGGCACCTAGAGCCATACCTAGGCAGAGAGGAGAGCCACCAAAAGCCATAAGCACAAGTCAGGAATGAGACCCCAAAGGGTGCAGTTGTAGAGCTCTACTTTCCCCTTGCCCTTCTCCTTCCTCCCTTCTGTCCATCCCCCCACTATCTTTTGTGGTGTTTTTTTTTTTTTTTTTTTTCTGTAGGCATGTACACTTGCCAAAGAGAAAGTGAGAAATCACCCCCAAAGGGGGATGGCCATGCCAGTCCCCTCTCCTGTATTCTCTTCTCAAGATTTTGGGCACCCATGCACACTCACTCAAGAGTGTTTATCAAGCTGCTGGGTCTGGGGCTTGAACCATGGAGTTGGCCATGTAGGATCCAGAGCCTTACCCACTACACCACTTGCTGCCCTCACCCCCACCCCTGTCATCTTTTGAAGATCCATGAATGAACATTACTGCACTGCAGCTGCCTTACTGATGAAAGTCCTCATCCTAGCAGGTCCCTGCTCCCTGGGGACAGGAACTACCTTGACTATCAATGTTTGGTCTTGGAATTGAACAAAATGTGAGGTTGCTGAGGCATCTCCCCTGAAGTGTCTAGAATCTGTCTGTCATGATTAAATAGTGGCAAACATGAATGCTTCCTTCCTAAGAAGGTACACATTCCTAGTCACTTAAAGGAACTGTCTTCTCTTTGCTTCCAGGCTCTCCGAGGCACACATACATTCACACAACATACTTAAATACATATATATATATATTTAATTTTAACTATTATTATTATTTTAAAAATCTGCTATGGGGCACATGAGCTCACCAAAGAGTGAGAAAGAGAGAAAGGGAGAAAGAGAGAGAGAGAGAGAAAGAAAGAGAAACAAAGCAAGACACCAGGTCTGGGACTTGAACCGTGGTTGACCACATGGGAGTTCAGTACCTTAACCACCACACCGCTTGCTGGCACCAGACACACAACAAACTTTTACTAAATATCTACTATGTGCCAGGCAGTGTGTAATGAACTAAGAATACGAAGGAGAAGGGAATGCAAACCTTGCCCTAGACAGCATAAGACCTTCCAATGGAAGATGAATATCCATATAACTACTACAATCAGATAATGATAACAGATATATCGCGATGAGAAAAAAGTTGGGGCCAGCAGGTAGTGTGGAGGTTATGGTGGCTGGCTTCCACATAGCCAACTCTGCAGTTCAAGTCCTGGACCTAGCAGATTGAAAATCATGTCAGGCACGTGTGTGTGCATGCCCAAAGTCCCAAGGGAATGGGGAGAGGGGACTGTGGTGTGGCCATTCCCCTGAAGTGTGATTTTTTCACCATGTCCCCTCTCCCCGATTTCTCTCCAGTAAGCATACATGCCCTATAGCAAAAACACTAAACAAACAAAACAAAAAATTTAAAAGCACAAAGTTATATGAAAGCAAAGATGAGAAAATAACATCCCTTGGGAAGGTCAGGGAAGGTCAGGGAAGGATTTAAGGAGGAAGTAGATTTGAAAGATGAACAGAAGCTTGTCAGGCCAAGAAGGAATGAAGCCAACACAATATTCAAGAAATGACTGGAGGGCTAGAAAAGGGTATCTGGAAATGAGGTTTCAATGGCAAACCAGAGTCAGAAAGTTATGCTATAGTAAGTAGTCTGGACTTGATTAAGCAGATGATACAGAAATGAGTAATCTTTTTCTTCTTTTTGGAAATCAGTAACCTTTGGGACCAACGGATAGGATAATGGTTATGTTGCTGGACTCTGATGTACTCGACTGTGGTTCGAGTCCTGGACCCAGCTGCTTAAAACTCATTCTGGGGGCCCAGCAGATGGCGTGGTGGTTGGAGGCACTGGACTCCTACATGGTTAACATGGTTAACTGCGATTTGAGTCCCGGACCTGGTGGCTTGCTTTCTTACTTTCTCTCTCTCTCTCTCTGTGTCCCTCTCTGGTCAAATTAAAAATGAATGAATGAATGAATGAATAAGGTTAAATAAACATTCTTTAAAAAAAACCCAAAAAACAAAATAAAACAAAACTCATGCTGGGCGTGTGTGTGTGTATGCCCAAGATCACAAGAGGAAAATGGAGAAGAGACTCTGGGGGTGATTTCTCTCGTTCTATCTCCTTTTCTCTCTGGTGAGCACATGTGCCCCATAGCAAAAATCTTTCAAAAAGTAAAAAGAAATAAGCAATCTTTAAAGAGGACTGATAGAGGACTGATGTGATAAGGTCTATGTCTCAGACTGGTGAACTGTTTTTGTATTTTTTTTTAAAGAATTACTTCTGGGACCAGCAGTTATTGTAATGGCTATGTCGCTGGACTCCCATGTAGTTGACTGTGGTTCGAGTCCCGGACCTGGGGGCTTAAACTCATGCCGGGCACATGTGCGTGCGTGCGTGCCCAAGATCCCGAGAGGAAAATGGAGGAGAAGGGATTGTGGCGTGGCCATTCCCCTTGGGGAGTGACTTCTCACTTTCTGTCACTCTCTTTCTGGCAAGTGCACGCACCCTATAGCAAAAACCTCTCCAAAAAAATTTTACTTATTTAATTTTATTTATTTATTTATTTTAATTTGACCAGAGAGGGACAGAGTAAGAGAGAGAGGGAAAGTGAGAGAATAAGCCGTAAGGTCTGGGACTCAAACCATGGTTGGCCATGTGGGCGTCTAGCACCCTTAACCACTATGCCACCTGCTGGCCCATCAAACTGGTAAACTGGTTCTAAAAAGGGCTGAGAATAGGACAGAGAGGTCAGCTGGGAGCTAGAGTCATGATAAATAAAATAAAGATCCAGATAAAGGCAGAGGCACTGGTTTAGAAAGAAACAGAGAAAGGCAGTAGAGACCTAGCAGAGGTATATCCACCTCTCCCGAGTCTACTGAATAAAGGTCTACAGAACATCTTGGACAAAATTCAAACAGTTCTTGGGACCAGCAGTTAGCATAATGGCTATGTCGCTGGACTCCCATGTAATCAACCGCGGTTCAAGTCCCGGACCTGATGGCTTAAAACTCATGCTGGGCACGTGTGTGTGCGTGCCCAGGATCCCGAGAGGAGAATGGAGGAGAAGGGACTGCGGTGTGGCCATCCCCGCTGGGGGGGGATTTCTTGCTTTCTATCTCTCTGTCTCTTTCTGTCTTTCTGGTGAGCGCAGATGCCCTGTAGCAAAAAAACTCTCCAAAAAAAAAAAAAAAAAAAAAAAAAGAGAACCACAAGTAAGCCAAAGGGTTTTTTCCGGTGGCTTAAAACTCATGCCAGGCACATGTGCGTGCATGCCCAAGATCCCAAGAGGAGAAGGGATTGCGGCATGACCATCCCCCCGGGGGGGCATTTCTCGCTTTCTGTCTCTGTCTCTCTCTGTCTGTCTGGCGAGCGCACGCCCCCTATAGCGAAAACCCCTCCAAAAAAAAAAAAAAAAAAGGAAAAAAACAGGATTCAAACAGTTCTTCAGTGAAAGCAGGCTGCCGAATTAGGGGCCCTCTGGTACAGCCAGCCAGTGTTCCTCTGCTGGCATGCAGCAGGGATGGATGGAAAGGACTATGCAGCAGGTCTGGAGGGCATAAGGGGGCTGCAGGCTTTCGTGTGGGATGTGTGAGCATCTGCTCTTTCCCAGTAACTGAGCTCCAGAGAAGCAGCCAGAGTAGCATCTCTCTAAGTTTTAGTCTAGTGACTGTTATCAATTAATTAAACACAGCTGACCCTCTTGATAGTCCCTAGAGATACAGAAGAGAAGCAGCTATTATTTTTATCTTAGTATATAACCTAAACCTGAGTTGACCAGGGCCAACCTCTGTCAGAAATCAGACAAAATAATCTAATTGCAGGGTTTTTTTTTCTTCCTTTTCCCAATCAGAACAGAAAGTTTCAAATAAAATCCGAGAGAAAACTATATCTGAGAATGGACAATGGATTCAAGAAATAAAGTTTTCCCTCCCCAGTTGTGTTAGGTTTCCAGGAAACTATATTAGAACAAGTGTCTCATTCAAAGAAAGTTCCAGTGATGTTTTGCAAAAGACAGGCAAGAATGGATAGGCAGGAGATGAAAAGAAAGCAGCTGTAGTACCTGGCCTGGAGATCCTTCCTGCACTGCCACCTTTACTGCTGCCGATGCTGTCACCTCGGGTGAGGATAGAGATTCCGCTGAAGCTGCTGGCTTTGGTGACAGGGGGTCGCATGCTCCGGACAGAGCCATCAGAGTCTGTGCTGCTCCAAGGCCGAGGCTCCAGGGACTTCAGTTCGCTGTCTGTGCTGCTCTGGCGGCTGCTTGAGGTGCGGCTTAGCCCCTCACGGTTCCCCCTGCAGAGACCACAGTGGTCAGAGCACCTCCCACCCACCACTTCAACAGAAGGGCTAGGAGAGAGTTCACTTCTATTCTCTCAGTAACAAAGAAAGGGTGAGGGCTGGGAGGCGGAATAGACACTGACTTCTTGTTAGTTGGCTGGCCAACTAAGACTTGATGGGAGCAGACAGAACGAGATCCCAGTACAGTAACAAAGAGCACAGAGGTCAATCTAGAAGACAGTGCACTGGCAACTAACTCAATACACTGGACCAAAGGTAGACAGGAAACCACATACATGATGCTGAGATTGGCTGTGGTCTTTTCCCCTCCCCATGGGGATCCCACACATGCAGGAAAACAGTAGGGAGCAAAAGGGTACTAGCTCCTTATGGGAGTTTTTAAAACAAAAGGACTCCTGGAAGATACTATTGGTAGGAGGCAGAAGTAGCTAATGACATGGATAAATCCCACAACAGGTCTTCCAGCTAACATGAGTCTAAGCCAACACAGGTGCTGCTTATGGCCATCTTTCCAGGACTTGGAAGAAGAGTACAGTGGACTAAAGGGGAACTCTGGAAAACTCAGTCTGACAGTCTAGAATTGACCCAACCCTTTATTGTGGAAGTACGAGGTTGGTGTCTAGAAATAACTGGTTCCAAGGTCTCTAAGGGATGGAGTTCTCAACAAGAATGCAGCAAATATGTCCTTAGAACTAAAGATGGCAAGAGGCAGGGGGTCAACTGTGTCTAGTGCCCTCCATATTCATAATCCTGTTGCTCTAGGCAAGACACAAAGCTATTGAGAGAAGGGATTCTTCTTTTACTATACTCTGGAAATGTCAGGGTTATCCTGATGTTATAAACAATGCCTGTGATTATAAATACCTGTATACCTCAAGATAGCTAGGGGTGGCCAGATACCCCCGTCCTGTTGAGCTCTTATAGCTTCTTAATAATAAGTAACCAAGAACCAACTTTTTTTCACACTGCTCACCTTCACCTCTAACTAACAGGATCCAAAGAGGCCAAATGATTAACAATCACAAACATTTTGGTATATATACTGGGAAGCAATTAAGCAAAAACCTTAGCTTGGGTTCTCTCCTTTTCATCGGTATCCCACCAAAAGCAAATGGAAAATGTTATCCCAATTCCCTTAGCTCCAAAGACTCTAGGCTCAAAGTCATCCTAATAAAGAAAGGCATTCTTCTTAATGGGTTAATATTAAAGAAAACATCTTTCTTTATAGTAGAATACATACTCCAAATGCAATGAAGGGGAAATGGGCAAATTATGCACCAGGGTCACTTTCTCTAGCTTCAGCCAAGCCACTACGCCTGGACTAGGAATATACTGGCACAGCTGGTTAGGAACATGCTATCCTTCCCTGCAAGCCAGAGTAGATATATGTATTTATAACCTCAATGCTTCCCTCTATGTAGTTAGAATAAAAGATTAGAAAATATTCCTGTTTCCCCCAAAATTTTACCCCTTTCTCTTGAGATGACAAAAGCAGAATGGGAAACAAGAACAAAATGTAAATCAGGGATTCTCTGTGAACAAAATCAGACCTGAAGTGAGAGCCAACAGCTCTGTTTCAATGGATAAAGGCAAATTTACTGAGAGACCTCTATAACAGTTTGTGTGTTTGCAAGCTACAGCAGTGGGAATAGATGATGCTGCTCATTAGGCACCAGAGCTTAAATTTTGCAAGACAAGTCCTAATTGCCTTTTCTACATAAATTAAGCAGTTTGTTATCTATTAGAACAATCCTGCCATTTACTTTATCTTGTTACCAGCAGTAGACAGTGAACAAGGCAGCTTTAAACCTAATAATCTGGGAAGTGAGGGTCAAATGGTAGCCCTTCTGTACTCACGTAGTGCCCCTATGACAGTGATGGTCAAATACTCAAAATGTGCATTATCTAATGATCTTCTGACTAAGCTGGGTTAGTTAGCACACAACTCCCCCAAGAGTTAGAGAATCTAAGTTGAGAATTGGTAGGAAGATTGGTTTTACCTCTCTACAAATAAACCTCATCTCTAATCATGTCTTTCTAGATCACTAAAAATAAGGTAATAGGGAAAGTTACCCAGATTCAATTCTGAGCATTGGATTGAGTTGTGTGTGTGTTGGAGAAATGGAGGGAAAGGACAAAGAGCATTCGCACGTCAGACTCCTGGTAAAATCAGAGCTGATTCAGTTTTTACAAACAGATTTAGTGCCGGTGAAAAGTACCGTTCGTTGGGTCTGGGGAGTGCGTAGAGAGGTTTGTGGAAGAGATGGCACTAAAAATATCAATAAGACTCACTGAGGTTTATTTATCAATGGACTCTTCTGAAGAACTGAAAAGGTGTCAAAGTTACTGCCACTGAGGATGATGGAATTCGGTGTACTGGTATATGTTTCACAAACATAAACTGGGGCAGAAAGATATAAAGCAGTTAGAGAAGATCAGCTTCTAATCATTAGAGTTCTGGACTAGTATCTAAATAGGGGAAGAAGTTATCCCCTTAAGAGTCCACGGTGCTGCATTTCAGATGACCTAGATCTTTAATCAAAGCTCAGTTTGAAAAAGCAGCAGCTTAAAAAGAGGTCTGGAGAAGAGAGGGCAGCACCTGCTCACCAAATCCTTCAAGCTATTATCTGCACAGTTTGATGCAGTTTGAGGCTCCAAGCATTAATAAGGGCATCATTCTTAGCAGTGAATCTGAATCAGGGCTCTGAACAACACACTGCTCCGGGAGGAAGGGGTGATGTCTGAAGAGAGCAGGTGTGGTGTAACGAGAACACTGGACAGTCAGCTCAGTGTTGCCACTAATGGCCATGCAAAGGTGGACTTGTCACTTAATCTGACTTTGTTTTCTTAGATGAAAACCAGCTAACCAGTTGAGAAAACTGAATCAGATAAATTATACTTTGGCAACTTAAAGTGCCATGTATTAATTTACACACAGGATTTGTTTTAAAACTCTTATTGACCACAGGTATTCTAGGATAATCTATGATCCTGAAGCATAGACTACACAGTAGGAATTTTTTTCCCCTTAATGTGGGGACTCTATCTCTACGACTATCACCAGTGCAAAGCCTTCTCTGCCTGGTACTTTTACATAGACCTCAGGATACTCTAGAGGGAAAAAAAAGAGTTCAGAGAGATGGAAAATCCTCCATTCCAAGAATAGGAAATTTCACTATCCTAGTTTCCACATGGTTTTGACCACCTTTAGAAGGAATCCACAGGGAAGAGACAACTAATTTGGGAATGAGATTTCCAACTAATCTGAGCTAATTCTGTGAAGTTTAGGATTCAAAAAGAGAAACCCTTTGAAAAGGGTTAGGCATAAATTCGAGTATTAAATATATTCAGATGCTCTATTCTCTCTAGTTTTCCTATTAGTAAAAGAGGAAGAATATATTTAAAATGAGTTGGTACCAGGATAGGGCCCTAAATTAGTTCTTTTCTCATCATTACCTTGTTTCATCCTCTGGGGTGAAACTGAGCAACTGAAATGAAAGAGAGCTTATGACTGTTATGTGGGGAAATGGAGACTATTAAGCACTGAGGAAGTTATTACAGCTTTTACTAGATTAAAGGTTAAGTAATGGACAACTGTATAAAGGACATGCTCTTAAGTCCATTCTAAGGCAGAAAGTCATGTCATGGTTCACTCTCAGGCCCTAAACTTTACATTGCCTTAAGGAGAAAACCATACAGACAGAGGTATTTGTATCTGTTTGTGTATGTATATGTACTACTTTTTCTTAAGACACAAAACATTCCTTATGATGGGTCAGGGATAAGCTTTCTACATCTCCCCAGAGATTCAGAAAAAGTAGCCAGAAGACACCCATTCTTTTACCGTCTATAAATATATATTTGAATCTTTAAAGAAAGGCCCAACTGCGGCATACTCCTGGGAGCACACTCCAGCATACTCCTCCTACCCCAGGCACACCTATTTGGTCCCCTTCAACACCTATTCAGGACTCAAAATGAAATCAGAAACAATAAAAATAAAGTCACTTAGCAAGAGCCATTTTTAAATACAGAAAAATATCCAATGTTGCCAAACCACAAATTTAATTATTTCACAAGCAGCCATGCATGGAGCGAACCCATTCTGCTGAAAAGATTACAGCAAAACAAAATAAAATTAAAAATAAAGAGGAGAAATAGAGATCACACAGAGGTACCTAAAAATCTGCCTTCTCTTGTGAGAGCTAGAAGAAAAGGCTTCTTTGGAGAGTCTGTTGGTTAACATCAAAGAAAGGCATCATTACAGGATTATATTAACCTCACTGACAAAGCTCAATGAGAAGCAGGGAACATGCTAAGTGGTACTAACCTGATGTCATTTAGATATCCGTTCTGGCCAGTCTAGGTGAAGGGGAAAAAACGGAAAATAACTTATAAGAAAACAGCATGGCATAACCAAAAAGGATGTCCATGATGCTATGAATACCCAAGGTCTTCAAACCAAAGCTCATCCCACCAACAAGGAGAGAGGGAGCAGGGACAGGATGACCCACACCCACACACCCAGGCTGACTTCTCACCTTTAACAGGAAAGAACATTTGGCGTTTTTAGCCTTCCCACATTGTGTTTAAAAAGAGAGCTTGATAAAGGTAGGAGTTTGGAAAAGAGGAAGAGGAAAGCATTAACCTAATTATTATTTCCTTTTTAGTTCTGAATTTATTCCTCTAGAGGTAAACTGAGTGCTGAGTGTAAAAATTGGTGTACTTGGTTGTCAAGTGTGTGTTCAAAGGAAGGGAAAACAAGACAAGGAGAAAGAAACTGTTTTTTCCCCTTTCTTTCTTTTTTAAATCACTCTCAGTGGCCACTCCATTTCTTTCTCTACATTGGCCAAAACGAACGACATTCTGGCCTAAGACCCAATGAAGGTGGGATACTAGGGAAGCAGGTACTTTTCAGAGCCTAAAAAAAAAGTGAGCAAATTAAAAACCTGAAATAATTTCTTTTGGGGATCATTTCCTGACAAAGTCACTGAGCTAAGTGAAGTAAGCATTGTGCCGGATTTCTAAGCCTTAGAAAAAGGCACCAAGAGCGTCCACTGCTGAGCAGAGGGCTCCATGTGGAGCAGAGCCAACGTGGGGCAACTTTCCCAGTACATGGCTCAGGCTCCAGAGAAGGCTGCAGCAACAGCATTTCCATCCAAACACCCTTCTTGCCACTTCCCTTTCTTTCTGGCTGGCCTCTCGCCCTATCCTTACCTCCCACACCTACAACTCCACCCTTGATCAGCTCCCTGGGACTGGCAAAGCTGCTCTCCACATGGAATCTTTGGAGGGTACTGGGCTTTGACCATTTCCCCTTGTCTAGATCTTCTGAGATCCCTGATGTCGCTACCACAAGAGTTAGAAAGTACTGAAATGAAAGTGAAATCCACAAGGATTTAATGAAGAATACATATATTACTAGAGGCTTGAGAGACTAGGAACAGGACGGGAGTAAAAGAGAGAAGAGCTAATTTGCCTTTGTTATGGTTGTAGGTAGATATATTGCAGCATTGTTAATAATTAGCCCCAGTGCACTATTATAAATCGTCTATGCTTTCAGAACCTCCATGGTCTGCTAATGGCTGGCATGGTGGGGCAGTCATTCTCCATGCAGCAGTGAAGCAGAAAAGCACATCACAGTCAGCGAGGCTATATTGTCACTGGTACTTCTTAATCTAAAAAGCCCGGAGCAAAGCAAACTACTGAACTGGGATTTACACTAGGGATTAAGAGTATGGACTGCCTGAATTAAAATACCAGCTCTTTCACTAACTACTAGTGTGACATCAGGTGGTTACTTAACCTCTCTGTGTCTCAGCTTCTCATTAATAAAATAAGGAAAATAATGTAACCTACCTTATAGGCCTAGTGGGAGGATTAAATGAGTTAACTGATATAATTAAGTGATAAGAACAGTGTCTAAAAGATAGTAAATGCAGGACGAGCAGATGGCGTAATGGTTATATTGACCACGGTTTGAGTCCTGGACCTAGCGGCTTAAAACTCATGCCAGGTGTGTGTGCGTGCGTGCCCAAGATCCCAAGAGGAGAATGGAGGAGAAGGAACTGCAGTGTGGCCATTCCCCCTAGGGGGGTGATTTCTTGCTTTCTATCTCTCTGGGAGCGCACGTGGCTTGTAGTAAAAAAAATCTCTTAGGGACCAGCAGTTAGCGTAATGGCCATGTCGCTGGACTCCCACGTAGTCGAATGCGGTTTGCGTCCCAGACCCGGTGGCTTAAACCCATGCTGGGTGCGTGTGTGTGCGTGCCCAAGATCCCGAGAGGAGAATGGAGGAAAAGGGACTGTGGCGTGGCCATCCCCCCTGGGGGGTGATTTCCTGCTTTCTGTCTCTCTGTCTCTCTCTGTCTGTCTGGCGAGCGCACGCGTCCTATAGCAAAAACCTTTCCAAAAAAAAAGAAAAAAGATCTCTTAAAAAAATAAAAGACAGTATACGCTAAGCATCTGTAATTTATTATCCACCAATCTGCTTTGTCCATATTTCAAGGTCATAACTGGCCACAGGCAGGTATAGGGCACCTCTCTCCTTTCATTCCTCTCAACTGGTTTCTAGGTAAAGCTAGAGAACTCTCTTTGAGCGATGGTTGGATAATGTGGAGAACATACTTTTCTAACTCGGGATGGAAATCTATTTAACAGTAAGTAAGAAGATTCCCTATCCTTGGACTTCAGGCCAGAAGGCTTCTTGTGTACCAGTTCCCAGCGAGGATCCCTGGGAGCACCTGGGTCTCCCGAGACAATGACACAAGTATATAGAGGAGTTCACTTTTTAGTTGGAGACAATATTTTTCTGAGCAAAATGATGATGAAAAGATAAAATTTGTCTTGCTGAGAGGGATGAGTGGGGGCACGGGTGGACAGCAGAGTCCATCTATGTATATTGATTAAAACTGACCATTTCTGACAACAGAGAGAGTGGCTTTTCCTCTTCTGTCGCTACTCAGTGAGATGGTGCTGTTATCTGGATCCTACACCTTCTGGAGATTTATTCCTGCCCACCCATACCCTTTCCTAATTTTCTACTATACTTCTCTTCAGTCTGGTAGATACAGGGGTACCAAATATATTACACAGGGCCCACAATTCTTAAGAATAGAATTACCTAAACTGGTCACATTGCCCTTTCGTCCATGTAGCCAGTCCTGTTGTAGGAAGCAAGGGAAGAAATATAGAAGAAAGAGACTCTCTGTTCAGGTAGAGACCGGAGGGAACAGTATGCCCTCTGTGCATGGAGTATGTGGAGCTTGCAGAGAACAGATGCCAGACCTGTGTGCTAACAATCACCAACGTACCCTGAAAGCGAGCTGGTCACACAAGATGAATGTGCTGCATAGCCTGTGTGGACACTGAGCCTTCCACTTAGAAGCAAAGATGCCGAAAATAGACAGTGGGAGTGAAAGAGGGTAAGCGGGAAGAGGGTTTCACAGGCAAGATTCAGGGCCCTTCCATAAATCCTGCCAAAACCATTTCTATTTTTAGTCTAGTCATCTTTACCAAATTCAGCCACTCCAAGTTTTAGTTCTCTTTGTATACCACACGGCAGAATGCATTAAAAATAATATAAATAAAACTTTGCAGCTTTCCAATAAGCCACACTCAATTTTATAGGTAAACTCTGGGGTTGGCTGATGTTGGTTAAAAAACAAACAAACAAACAAAAAACCCCAAAAACATTTACGGAGGATTCATTCCATTCACAGTTCCAAAGATTAAGAGCTAAAGGCTATGGGCTGACAACTCTCAGAAGCTACACTTACCTCTCGGGCAAATATTCTCTCTCGGACCCTTTGATATTCCTCCTCTCTCTCTTCTATTGACTTGCTCCTCCTTCCATCCTGCAATGGAACTCTGATCTAGATCGATGAGCAGAATTAAGCTAGTTAAGTTCTCCTCGTACTGCAAGCTCACTGCACACCAGCAAGGAAGAGAAACCGGGAAAGTTTATAGTTGCCATCAAAAAAATGGAAAAAAAAAAAAGAAATAAAATTTCCAGTCCTGGACAGGTTCCACTGGGTACATCTGACCATGCAGTTTGGGAGATCAGATTTTCTGGATGCCTGGGGACTCTCCATCTCCCCACCCTCCCAGAGTATCAAGAACAACTATTTATAAGGATTGGGTTGCTTTCTGTAGTACTCAGGTACTTTCCATTCAGGAGGGATCAAGAAAGCAGCCCTGGGAAAATAAACAATATTGCTTTAGAGGAGATACAAAGGATAGAAGGAAGCTGGAGAGGGAGAAGAAACAGGTATTTAGCAGAGCTGAATGTAGAGGAGTTTACAGAATCTAGCACCTGACATTATCTACTCTTCAGTCCTAAAGCTATGGCCTGAAGACCTATGTCACATGAGGGCCTTGGAAATGAAATCTCTCAAGGGTGAAGCTAAGCTCGAAGCTTAAGCATTTTATCTCATCTTAACTATTGCAACTGGAGGGAAGGAAGGAGAGGGAGAAACTACAGAAATAAGGAAGGAAAAGAGCAGAGCACACAAAGAGAAGAGAAAGAAAAGGAGAACAGAAGAGAAAGAAGAATGAGCAGAGAACAGAACAGACAAGTAAGGTACAGAGGAAAGAGGGGAGAAACCAACAGAAAAGACAAAGAAGGAAATGGAGAAGAGAACCTTACATTCTCTGAAAAATATCTTGAGGAGACCAAGGAAGTGACTGTACAGGTCACCATCTCTGACTAGCCTGACATCTAATACCCCATCGCTATCTTTTTCTCGCTTGCCTGCAATTAGTGCACACTGTCCTGGGTAGGCATAGTAAGAGTATCCTTTTCCATACTGCTCTTGAAGGCAAGGAGCTCTGAGGGAAAGTAGTCATCAAACAAAATGTCATCAGGTTATAAAAGATTCTGACCTTTGATTCAGAGGCTTTGTGAGCTGCATATGAAGCAACCAAGGAGATCACTGTTCTACACTGATTGTCCTGATCTTCACCAACTTCCAAAGGTAACATAACATCAGGAGTATCAACCCTGACTAGCTTTAGTTCTCACTGGTCTTAAGAATACATATCCTATTAAATGTCCTTTTATAACTTCCATGCCAAGAAGACAAATTCCAAGGACATCAAGGAGCTTTATGGTTCTCAGCCCCTAGTGGCAGAGTAGAAAGAGCTTAACAGGCTTTGAGGTTGGGCAGAATTTCAGTTCTGCCACCTGCTTTAGGCTAGCAACTTAGTATCTCTTAGCCTCAGTTTGCTTATATGTAAAATGGGACTAATAACCCCATCTACAGTAGGTTATGTAGAGGATTAAGACAACGCATATAAAATGTTTAGAACAGAGCCTAGTTCAAGAAAAACAACGTAACAGGAATTACTATTATATCACAGATAGAAAATGCACAAAGCCTACCCTCTTATGGATCAACCCTGAAGCTGAGAGATGAAAAGTTCACAATAGGGACAGATTTCACACCGCCCCAATGTGCCCCTAGGCCTGAATAATTCCTGAACCACAGAAAAAGGTTTTGGGAAAATGGAGAGAAGGGCATCAGGATGGAAAGGCTCTTTCTTTCTTTCTTTCTTTCTTTTTTTTTTTTTTAATGTTGCCTTTTTGTATGTTTCTTTGCTTTCAATCAGACCCAGTATGTTTGTCCACAATAGATAATGGTACTTCTCTCAAAAGAACTCCCTCTAATATGCAAGTAGCAAGCAGGTTCTGGTCTCAAGACCATATAATATCCCAAGAAAACTGATTATGGTTTTGGAGGTAAGATATTATTATAGTTATTATTAATTAGCAAGACTGGTTCTAACCCACCATACCCATCAAACCTAATCCCCTTTGGAGGTCAAGCAGAAGTAAGCTGTATCTAAACTCTCTAGTTAGCTAGGAAAACTAATCCCCCAATAATTACTCACTATCTAAAGGGCAGGCCAGAGGTAAGGGCAATAGTCAGGCCCATAAATAGAGAACAGGTTCACTTTACTTCCACGGGACTGGATCAAAGGGGATTCTACCTAAGGTTCCCAGCATCGAAGTCAAATGCACTCACTCACCTTGGTGGAAGGAGTTGCAAAAAGATTAGAGAGTTTGCAGAAAGGGAACAGAAATGCCTTTATAATTGTTTAAATTGGATCACAACTTTCCCAGGTCAAGGCTAGCCCTGAGCTAGGACAAGAATGGGACACAGTAGCTTTTTATACTTCCCAAAGAAATCTCTAACTATTAAATGAAAAAGGAAAAAAAAAAAAAAAAAAGAATGAAACCATCAGCTAGATCAAGGCTGAGGCAGGGAGGACCCTGATTTATCCAAATGACATAGAGTGAGTGAGAAGTCAGTGGCAGACCCAGGAGCTTCCAGGACAAATGAGATCACCTAGCAAACCTCAGCACCATGTCTCTCTGGGACCAAGAGGGTGGCATCCAGCACGACAAGTGTTGTCCTCAACATTAAGCCAAAGCCAACTCAATATAGCTCAGTAAATTTTCCCATACTATTGTATTTTGAGCTTTCTCCATCCCACAAAATTCTTCTCCCTTCCCAGTTTCTCTTACTGCAGTCTCTCCCTATAGGCCCACCCCTTTCCATTCTTCACCTGGTTATCATCTCGGTCCATACTGGCATCGTCTCTCTTGAGAATGAATCTCTGTTGGAACTCTGTATTCTTCTCATCTTTTATATGTTCTGAGAACCTCTGTTCAGGGCTAGGATTTGGAGAGAAATATGGAAGAAAGGGAGGAAAAAGATCTTCCTGTTAGAAAGTGACCTTCTAGGGAACCAGCAGTTAGCGTAATGGCTATGTTGCTGGACTCCCACATAGTCGACCACTGTTCGTGTCCTGGACCTGGTGGCTTAAAACCCACGCCGGGCGTGTGTGCGTGCATGCCCAAGATCCCGAGAGGAGAATGGAGGAGAAGGGATTGTGGCGTGACCATCCCCCCTGGGGGTTGATTTCTCGCTTTCTGTCTCTCTGTCTCTGTCTGTCTGGCGAGCGCACGCGCCCTATAGTGAAAAACCTCTAAAAAAAAAAAGTGACCTCCTAGGTATAGCACTGTGCAATTCCTACTCAGGGAACTTCTGGAGTTGAGCATCTAAAAAGTCACATGAAGGCTTTAAAAAAATCCTGTGTCTGTCCATATATCTATAGCATCTCTTCCTCCAAAATCATACCTGTCCCATCAGTAGAGGCACAGAGATGCGAGGGCTGGTCTTCATAAAACACCATGCCTCTAGAATCTATCTCCCAAGGCTTTGCAAAATAGGAATCGTTGATATAACCTCCCATTCTCTTTCCACAGAGACACCTTGGTCTTTCACCTTCCTCTTCCACCCTAGCAGGCCATCCCAGGAAAGTTTTCCCCATCCACAGTTTTCTCCCTTACATTCTTGTGTTACTGGTTTTGTTGATGATGACAGCTTTCCCAGTTTGGTCAACATTGTGGTCCATCCCAAAGTAGGCAGCTACTCGGTGTAATAGCATCCGGTGATATGAGGTCATCTGAGGGAACTTCTTGAACTGGTTACTGAAGGGAAGGAAATCCAGGGGGAAAAAAAATGAAATATGACAAACAGCAGAAATGATGTCCAGTTGTAATTTTTCTTACAAATGTCTCAAGTACAGAATTTCTTAGGAGAAACAGACATATTATATGAAAGATAGATATTTACTCAATGGGAACCAAAAAGGTTTCTTTCAGCTTCCTTATAGGATTCTGCAGATCACTGTGACACACTATCCTCATTATAACTACCTTTTTTTTTTTTGAGAGAGGTTTTCGCTATAGGGCGCGTGCGCTTGCCAGACAGACAGAGACATAGAGACAGAAAGCGAGAAATCACCCTCCAGGGGGGGATGGTCACGCCGCAATTCCTTCTCCTCCATTCTCCTCTGAGGTTCTTGGGCGCACATGCGCCCGGCGTGAGTTTTAAGCCACCGGGTTCGGTATGCGAACCGTGGTCGACTATGTGGGAGTCCAGCGACATAGCCATTACACTAACAGCTGGTTCCCTATAACTACCTCTTAAGTTCTAGGTCCCACCCACCTGGATAAAGCACAACAGAGAAAAAAGGGGAAGATTTAAGAATAGTAAAAACCTGGAGCAAAGGCTAGCTGCTGAAAAGGTGAAAATTCTTTTTCAGTTCAAGTCTATGCATAACTTGGGTAACCTCACTTTATTTCACTCACACACTTAATCCACTCTGTTTCTTCCTAACTCCTTTTGTTCCCCAGTGAGTAATTACTTCAAAATTCACACTTAAGGGAAAGATGAAAGGGGGAAGTCCTAAAATTGTACCCAGATTTCTGTCCAGTGCCCCCTCCCACCTCTAAAAGTGTATTTCATACAAATAACTTACTTGTTGTCACTAATAAATTCCAGAATCTCCTGTTCTAATTTTAGCAGCATCATTCTGTCCCTGTTTAAAAAAGATTAAAACAAAACAAAAGGCAGCCCTCCCACAGACATCGAAAGCAGGGATTGAAAACACAACACATTCATTACAGAACCTAAAGGGAGGGATACCTCCAAACCTCAATAATAAGCTACAACGCAGGACTGCTGAGCCTCACTGGCCTGTGCTACTGTAGTTTATAAAACAGTCATGGAATAGATTGTGCAGATCCCTCCTAATCATGTACTTTGTTATCCCCATCAGAAATCAAATTCTGTTAACATCAAACTCATATAAGTGCACACTTTATACTTACAAACTTAATATTATTCTATATTTCATCTCATTATTTATTTATTATTAATTTGCTATAGAGTGCATGAGCGAGCGAGAGAGAGAGAGAGAGAGAGAGAGAGAGAGAGAGGGAGGGAGGGAGGGAGGGAGTAAGAGAGAGAGAAAGCACTCCCCCCCCCCTTTAGGGATGGCCATGAGCTATCCTCTCTCCTCCATTCTCTTTTTGGAATTCTGGGTATGCACACACATGGCACCTGGTGTGTTTTTTAAGCTGCTAGGTCCAGAACTTGAACTATGCAGTTGGTCATATGGGATCCAACTTTCCTAACCACCACTGGCTGGCCCCCTATTTGGTTATTTATACACTTTTAAAATAATTATGTCTTAACTTATCAATTCGATGATTTATTCTTTTTTTTTCTTTCTTTTTTTTTTTTTTTTAAGTTTTGCTATAGGGCACATGTAACTGCTGGAGAGAGAAGAGTGGGAAAGTGAGAAATCACCCACTAGGGGGGTTGGCCACACCACAATTCCTTCTCCTCTATTCTCCCCTCAGGATTTCAGGCATGAATGCACAAGCCCTGGCTGGTGTATGTTTCACACCATCAGGACTGGGACTTGAACTATACAGGCAGCAATGTGGAATCCAGCCACGCTAACTTCTACACCATCTGCTGGCCCTCTTCTGTACTTTCTATTTATTTTTTATTTTTATTTTTTGCCAGAGAGACTGAGTGAGTGAGCAAGCTATCAAGTATCCCCCCAATGGGAACTGTCCTGCTGCAATCCTTTTTTCTTCCATCCCTCCATGCCACATATCCTGGGCATGCATGCACATGGAACTGGCATGCTTCTCAGCCATCAGGGTCAGACTCAAATGGCAGTAGGTCATCTGGGATCGGCCTCTTACAAACTGCCCTCAACTGTTATACTATGAGGCTGGCCCTTGTGTACTTTTTAATCGTTGTACTCCTAAGTCTCCATACTTCTTTGTCTCTGCATCCTGCATCCACAGAATGTTTTCAATTTCAAAAGCAGCAACTTCAATGGGAGGGTATCCCTCACAGGATATGAGAAAGATTGGCGGGGAGGGCAGGGATGGGCACCTTAGATTCTGATGATAGGAAAATTCCGGGAAGCTGCGTGACCTCTTGGTGTCCTACCCATCTCTATCCTCTTTCCATTTCACATCAAATATATTATTACCTTGGGTTCTTCTTCAGTGTATTTACAAGAAATTCATGCAGGTCTATTCCAGTGGAGTCTGTGTATTCTTGACTGGAGTCTTGAACCACAACAAAAGAAAATTTTAAATAATTAAACTGCTTTGCATGGTATCTAATCCCAAGCAGAAGTCAAACTTCAGGGGTTTTGATGTAAAATTCAAAACAACCTAGAATTGCCAGCCCCCCACATTCCCCATTAAACAGAAGGGAAACTCTAAGCCATAGTGTTGGAGCATATTACACACTAAAAGTTACCGGTCATAAGTACTGATTGAATGCTCAGATCAAAACAAAAAGACTTTATTTTAGTTAAGTGTGAGCTTCAAGTCATAGGGTCTGGGACTTGAACCAAGATTGGCCATGTGGGAGTCCAAGTGACATAACCATTATATTATCTGCTGATCTCAACACTGATTATTTGTAATCCTAAGGTTGATTTTTCTTTTGCCTTTTAAAGAATTATTTTATTTAACTTTATTTATTTATTTTAAATTTGACCAGAGAGGCACAGAGTAAGAAAGAGAGAAAAAGAGAAAAAGTAAGAAAGCAAACTGCCAGGTTAGAAACTTGAACCACGGTTGGCCATGTGGGAGTTCAGCATCCTTAACCATCACACCACCTGCCACGCCCCAACCAGGCTGATTTTTCTCGTCAACTACTATTTTTATGGACTATGTCTTTTTGCTACTAATCCAAGAATTTAAAGCCAGAGTCTGACAATTATAGACAAATCTGAATTATCTTATTTTATTACTTTTAAAAATTTTTTAGGTTCTTGCTGTAGGGCATGTATGCTTGCTGGAGAAAGACAGTGGGAGGGAAAGTGAGAAATAATCCCCTGGTGGATGACCAGGCCACAATCCCTTTTCCATTTTCCTCCTGGGATTTTGGGCAGGCAAAAACCATACAACTAGTGTGATTTTCAAGCTGCCAGGTTTGGGACTTAAACTGTGATCAACCACGTGGTAGCCCAGTGCCTTAACCACTACACCACCTACAGGTTCCCTGAATTACTTATATATAAAAAAGAAATAATTTTAGCCATCCCCAAACCAAAATATAAATAGTATCTGGGGACCAGCAGATGGCGTAATGGCTATGTCGCTGGAATTCCATGTAGTCGACAGTGGTTTGAGCTCTGGACCTGGTGGCTTGAACTCATGCTCGGCATATGTGCATAGGTGCCCAAGATCCCAAGAGGAGAGTAGAGGAAAAGGGATTGCAGCATGGCCATCCCCCTAGGGAGTGATTTCTCGCTTTCTGTCTCTCTTTCTGGAGAGTGCACGCACCCTATAGCAAAAACCTCTCCAAAAAAAGAAAGAAAGAAAGAAAGAAAGAAAGAAAGAAAGAAAGAAAGAAAGAAAGAAAGAAAGAAAGAAAGAAAGAAAGAAAGAAAGAAAGAAAGAAAGAAAGAAAGAAAGAAAGAAAGAAAGAAAGAAAGGTAGGTATCTGGAGGATCTGCTAGCAATGATTACCTATATCACCATGTATTCCAGAATACACATGAAATAGAAATTGACTATATTATCTTCCTTTGGGCAGTGCCAGTGTACATGGAGTAGTTCTCTGTGGCATGTAAGTTGGTCCTGAGATATGGTTGGTTAAAGAAGCAAAGAAAGCAGCCCACTTAGGCACCTCCCCATGCAACTGTCAACAGGACACTATGAACCGTTAGGCCAACAGGCTTGAGGATGGAAGAAATGGGGACTGCAGAGCCTGGCTCCAAGGCAGAGAAGAGATGGGAGAAGTCCTCACCTCTAGACAGCATCTTTCTTGGAACCTTTTCTTTGTTTTTGTCCTTGTCTTCCTTCTCAGAGACATCCTTTGTGGACTTTTCTTCCTCCTTGTCAGAGGGGCAACTGATGTGCAATTGAATTATATCCTTAAATAAGGGGAATGAATACAAATAATCAAAGGGGAGAAAGATTTTAATGTTCTTGTAGCTCTCTTGAAATCTCAAAGAAGGTAAATCTTGAGGTGGAAGTTTTCTCTTACAAAAAGAGTAAATTTTGTCAATTAAAGTATTTTCCTTTTTTTTCTACCAAGAAGGTAGAGGCCAAGCTTTTTCTGCCAACAATTACATCCTACTCCATGGGGAAAGGTCAGGTTGTGCTGACAGATCCTGAAGTAGGAATTGGATGGAAATGGTTCTAACCACCAGATGCAAAGGGTGTGTATGTGTGGGCGAGAACAAATTCCAGCACTGGGATCTCCTTGTCTGCTATATCCTGGGTGGTCAAGATATGAAGACCTACGTGCTCATCATGCCCTGTTTCACTACAACAGCTTTTGTTTTGAAACACCTTTCACTCCGATTTCCAAGCCTGCTGTTGGTGGCATGACTGCTACACTAAATTCTACCAAACAACTTCTGAACTCAAAGTCGCACTTATTTCTATAAACCCACCTGGGTTTCTAGTGGCCCATCAGCAAATGGGGTAGAGGATTCCTCACACACTGCCAAGCTGCGCACCAACTTCAGCTTGGAATTAGACTGAAAACAAAAACAAAAACAAAAACAAATGTGAATATATATATATATATATATATATATATTCCCGTGGTGACCATTCAGAAAGCTTTTGGCTGAACGAAGGGCATCCTCTTTGGCTCTGTTAATTGCTGCTCTCATTAAGCAAGGTTTTTTCAAACAAGTCCTACTCATCGGTTCCTGCTTCACTTGAAAGATAATTCTCCTGCTTATACCAGGAGACATGTAAAAACAAAATGGTGTCTTGGACAGATGGTAGAAAAACCACTTCACTGAGCCTTCCTCTCTCTCTAGCCAAGTGCTCCAATGTCAAGGTCAGAAGTTTACTGCAGATAGCAGCAGAGCACAGTAGAAAGACACTTGGGATTGAGAACCAGAGTCCAAACTTCAAATTCTAGTTTTATATTTACAAGTTATGACATACTGAGTAAATTACTTGGCTTTTCTGAGTCTCTGTTTTTTCTTTATAAAACTGGGATTAAAAAATACCTAAAGGTATTTATGACAATTAAATGGTTTAAAGTAAGTAAACAACACTTATCACTGAATAATGCTTAGCATACAAAATACATGAAATGCTAAATGACTACACCTGAGGTGGCAAGGGAAAGAAGTACCTAAGGAAAAGTAAAAAGAACTTCCTTTAGTCCCCAAAAAAAGAAACAAAAAATTTTACAATACTTGGGATTTAATTAATAAAAAGCTAATCCACCTGCTTTACTTCCGCTGGCTGGTAAAATCACAAAAAGATCTGAAATTTACTATGCAAATCACAGAACTAATTCATCTTATTTCTTGGTCTTCGAACCAAAGCCACATACTAGCTGGTCTACACCAAAGTCAATTATTATTCTTCTGGGAAAAGGGGTTGATACCCTTCAGTATTATTTCTGGAGACAATTATTCCCACTGTAGGAAAAGTTGAACATATTATTGTTCCTCAGCTAACTTAAAAAGCTATCACACACTAACACATATAGTCTTCCCTGTTAATGCTACTTAAGATAATCAGTGATGTTCTAATTGTATCATACAATGATTAAAAACAAAATCTTCCTCCCTGCCCCAACCTAAAGAGTAAAACTGAAACCAAAAAAAAGTCTGTACTTTTAAGATATCCAAAAATGTTGAGCATTTCTACTAATGGAGCAGGATTTATTTTAAAGGAAAATTCACATGAAGAAAAAATGTGAAGGGATATAAAAAGGACTCATATGTGTAGCAATTCTCCTAGAGAAGCCAGAGTGAGCAGAGAAGCTGCAGCACAACCAGTATCAAATTATCTCAGGCTCTGTAGAAAGCTCCGTGGGGTATCGTTTTAGGCATTAGAAATAAATCATGATAGAAATAAAGATAATGAAGAAAATAAAGCCAAACCTTTCAAATATGTGTATGTATGTGCATGTGTACATGTTCACAGTTAGGGAACAAAGTATAGACAAGGAATTATACATATGCCTATGTGTAATCCGAATAAAACTTGATATTGGTGATAAATCCATTTGTGAAATATACTACTAATAACATTAGAAAAGGTGCTATGGAGGAAAGGCTCTCACCTTGGCTCTTTTCCTGGCATGACCATGGTTGGATGTCCGCCTCTGTCAGAAGGGGATTGGAAAATATTAAAGGTTGAGAAAATCAACACTTAAAACACTTAAAAAAAAAAATACATGTTTACAAAAAGAAAGGACGAGCTGCAAAAATGATTACAATAATAGGTGAACTAAGACAAAAACTCTTTGGTAGGGTCGTCCCCCTATTAGAATTCTTGCAACTGTGACATGAAAGGAACCACAGGCCACCCACAGTTCAATCACCACTAGCCAAGAAGACACAGAGTAAGACACTTATTTGTTGGCCTATTTTACACACTGATAAAAATCGCTTTTGAACAAACTGTGGAATCCCTCCCCTGATTAGGATGTTAAAAGGAAATGTCACTATCATAGCATGGTAAGAGCTTTTTTCCCCTCACCCTTTCTTACAAGATCCCACTTAATCCATAATGGATGGAAAGTATGGCTGCCATCACTTACAACATCTTTCTAAGACAGCACATTCAGAATTCTCACTTGAGATCCCGAAATATCTGTCCTGATAGCTGCAGAAATGGAAGTCGTCTTCCCAAATGTTTCCTTCCCAGAACATGAGGATTCTCCTAGTTCTAAGCTCCTGGTTGTGATTCTTACTATTTTTTCTTTCTTTCTTTCTTTCTTTCTTTCTTTCTTTCTTTTTTCTTTCTTCCTTCCTTCCTTCCTTCCTTCCTTCCTTCCTTCCTTCCTTTCTTTTTTAAGTTTGTGTCATAAGATGCATGCTCTTGCCAGAGAGAAACAGAGAGGGACAATGAGAAATCATTCCCTAAGAGGGAAGGCCATCCTTTCTCTTCCATTGTTCTCTTGGGGTTTTGGGCACACATGCACACACAGCCAATGGGATTTTCCTTTTTGTCTTTTCTTTTCTTTTCTTTTTTTTTTTTGGAGAGGTTTTTTCACTATAGGGTGCGTGCGCTCGCGAGAGAGACAGAGAGAGAGAAAGCGAGAAATCACCCCCTGGGGGGATGGTCATGTCGCAATCCCTTCTCCTCCATTCTCCTCTCGGGATCTTGGGCACACACGCACATGCGCCCGGTGTGAGTTTTAAACCACCGGGTCTGGGACTTGAACCACAGTTGACTATGTGGGAGTCCAGCGACATAGCTATTACACTAACAGCTGGTTCCCTTTTCTTTTCTTTTTTTAAATAAAGAATTATTTTGAGGCCAGCAGGTGGCATAGTGGTTAAGGGTGCTGGACTCCCACATGGCCAATGGGGTTTGAGTCCAGGACCTGGCGGTTTGCTTTCCCACTTTCTCTCTCTCTATCTTTCTCTGGTCAAAATAAAAATAAATAAATAGATAAATAAAATAATTATTTTTTTAGAATTATTTTATTTAACTTCATTTATTTATCTATTTATTTATTTAAATTTGACTGAGAAGGACCATGTGTGTGCACGCACACGCGCACATGCGTATGTGAGAGAGTGAGAGAAAGCAAGTTCCCAGATCCCGGGCTTGAACCGCTGTTGGCTATGTCAAAGTCCAACACCCTTAACCACCACACCACCTGCTGGCACCTCATCGAGATTTTCAAGCTGCCAGGTCTGGGACTAAAATAATGGCGGGCTCTGTGTGAGTCCAGCACCTTAACTAGCACAACATTTGCTGTCTCTCCCTGATAGTGACTCTTATAGCCTATATGCATCAGAGATGTAAGATGGGAGAGGATGAGAAAAAGGGAGTAAGGATGTAGGGATAAGACCTCCAGAGCAAATGGGAGAGAGAGTGGTTAACTTGCAGAGTAGAAGCTGAGGAAAATGCAGAATCAAGAACTGAGGTGGGATGAGAGAAGATAGCTAACTATTTGAGAAAATTTCTGAACACCTGAGAAGTAAAAATTTGGGAAGAGGTTGGGTAGGGTTATAGGTGGGACGAGGGGTTCTAAGATGTGTGGAATAGAACTCACTGCCTCTGGGGAGTGGAGAGAACTGAGGTTGGAGGGAAACAGAGGGCAAACAAGTCAGAGGCAATACCAGAGTGATTTTATGTACGAGAGTATTTCTCTTTACTTGGCCCTCTTCACTAGTTAGCTAATAATACTGCCACAGTGCAAAATGGAGAACTGGAAAGAGTAGGAAATGATGGTGGACTTGGTCAATGGCAAGATCTGCAGCAATGCAAGAGTCATAGTCCAGAAATATAAAGCATTACTACTGTTTCAAATAGGCAATCACCCACCCTGCACACGGATTCAGAAGATATAATGGGGGTGTATATGGAACACAAGTCTCTTCATATCTGGTTTCCTCCTAAAGGATCAACCAGTAACTAACTTCTTTTAGAGCTATCCAGAGATCTTTTATGCATATATAAGATTACTGTACATGTAAATACAGAGTTTTTAAAAATCAAGTATATTGTACATGCTACTCTTCAGAGGAGTAGAGGCTCACCTTGTTTTTTAGCTTTTTTTCATGGATATAGTTCCATAGAATATCTACCCAGTTTTTCTTCTATTTTTTGACAAAAAGTGAGACAGCATTCCCCAGGGGAATGGCCACACCACAATCTTTTCTTCTCTCCGGATTGTAGGCACACATGCGCACACACCTGGCGTCAGGTCCCAGTCACCAGGTCTGGGACTTAAATTGCAGTCACCCACGTGGAGACATGGAGTCCAGCCTTAACCACTACACCATCTGCTGGCCTCCTCCGCAGATTTTCTTAATGGCTATATGTCATTCCACTGTATGACTCTATCATGTAACTTATTTTATCAGCCTCTTAAGTTACACCAGTTAGAATGTTTCTGATATTTTGCTAGTATAAAAAAAAAAAAAAAAAGACACTGTTGAGTATCTATAAACACAGTTTATTTGTAGTCTGTTTAAACTTTTTTTTAAAGTACTGCTAACCTGCCCTTTAAAATAGTTGTATGGGGGCCAGCATGTGGCATGGTGGTTAAGGCACTGGACACTTCCACATGGCTGACCATAGTTCAAGTCCTGTACCTGGTGGCTTGTTTTCTCACTTCCCCCCCTCTCTTTCTTTGGTCAAACTAAAATAAATGAATAAATAAAATGAAATAATTTAAAAAATAGCTGTACCAATTTATACCCCTACTAACAATGTATGAATCTGCTTATTTCCCAGAGGGGAAGTTTTCATCTAACAGTCAAAAAAATGTAGTATGTACCAGGTACCATGCTAGCTACTAGAGGATACTCAGATAAAAGAAATAAACCTTGTTAAAAAAAGGAACTCATAATCCTGTTGGGGAAGACAGACAAATAGGCAATTACAAATAGTACAAGTGTGTTATAGACGTACTCACGGAGTGCTACAGGAACACGCAGCAGACACAACTAAGTCAGACCTAGCAGTATGCAGACTTCTACATTCAGAAATACTGAGTGCCTGCTATGTGCAAGGTGCTCTTAGGTCTTGGAGATGCCATGTTTGCTAAAACAGACACAATCCTGGGCCTCAGGAAACTTACAGTTTATGAGGCAGATGAGGATAAATTGAAGAATAAAAAAATATAAACCTGCGATGGGTGAGTGAAGTTGTCAAGGAAGCCTTCCTGAAAAGGATTGAGTTTAGGAAGATAAATAGTATTAGACAGATGTTATTAGGAGAGTATTCAGGAGGGAACCAGCAGTTAGCGTAATGGCTATGTCGCTGGACTCCCACGTAGTCGACCGCGGTTTGCGTCCCAGACCTGGTGGCTTAAAACCCACGCCGGGTGCGTATGCATGCGTGCCCAAGATCCTGAGAGGAGAATGGAGGAGAAAGGATTGCAGCGTGGCCATCCCCTCTGGGGGGTGATTTCTCGCTTTCAGTCTCTGTCTCTCTCCGTCTGTCTGGCAAGCGCACGCGCCCTATAGTGATAAACCTCTCAAAAAAAAAAAGTATTCAGGAGTTGGAGGTGGTCAAGGAAAGAATACTAAAGAGGGCATTCTCGGCAGAAAAAAAAAAATGTTCAAAAGCACACTTTGCCCAAACTTTTATAATGGGGACCAAGGAATCAAATAATGCTAAAGCAGAGGATGCCAGAGGCAATGGCTGACAGGCCAGGGATTCGGTCCAAATACACCCTGCAGGGAAATCTGGAACTTAGGCTAGGACAACAAAATACATAGAAAACATGAAAAGAATTGATACGATCAGTTCTTTAGATCAGTTCTTTATTTCAAAAACATCTTTCTAAATAGATATGGAAGATGAATCAGAAGAGAATACAAGTTTAAAAGCAGAAAGTCCAACTAGGAGGACATACCTAGCTGGTAATTTAAAGGACACACCTAGGTTCAGTATGTGTTAAGTGAGGGGTTGCTCATTCCAGATGGAATCTCAGAAACTGCCTATCTGTAGCACTGTTTCCATGTAAAAAAAAAAGGTTCTGAGTTTCGATTGCTGACCCCAAGAATGAATTTCAAAAGTAATAAAAATTTTTCTTTTCCAAAACTTCGTAGCTCCTGTTTATAATAGGGACCCACTTGATTGCTCCAGTTAGATTCTTAGGAAGACTTCTAGGGTGTGAGTAGGGGAAGTAGGAGAAGGAGAAGAACTTTTAGTGCTGCTGAAAGTGTGCATGGTCTGTTGAGGAATGGTAGAGGGGAGGAGTCTTCTGGGACTGCCCTATTGGATCCCGGGTGGGGACAAGACTGAAGATTTTGCAAAAGGAGCAGGAACACCAGTAGATGGCAGCAGCAGCTCCACCTGCTCTAATAGCCGCGTAAGGAGCCAAGTCTGAGGGCAGGAAGCCCTTCCAATCTCCAACACAACCTATTTGTATATCCAGGTGAGGACATTTTAAACCCAAGTGAGTATCCATAAGAAGCATAAAACCTATAGATAACCTTTCTTTTCTGCCTCTTCAAGAAGTATACAGGAGTTCAGAACACCATTTGTAACAGTCTCCTGAGAATAGAAAAACTTAGACCCAAAAGTTCACCTAATTATTATCTTTCATGTAACATGGCAGTACATAATTAAGCATTCATCACCTATCTGTCCTGAGGACTTAAAATTCATTATTGGTATCAGTGAAGGCTGGAAGTACAGCTGGAACAGTGGCAGACTGGAAGGATGGGCGGGGGAAGGCAAGCTCTGGAAGGATGCGGGGGAATGGCAGCTCACAAGTAAAAGATAATGGAAATAAAAGCAGCCAGGACAGAAATCTGGCAAACTACAAGAAAGACAGGAGAAAAGCAGGCAGCTAGAGAACAAAATATTTCAGAGAGCTGTCTGATTTTAATTCATCCCTGTATGTTGTTGCCATTTTAATCTTTAAAGAAGATAAGGCCTAGGTGAACTGAATTGTCCACAAAATTACACTTCAAGTTTCCAGACTTTCCACAATGTTGTTGCTTCTGCTTTTGAATCTAACTTCTTACTAGAATTAATGATGTATTTCCTGACTTAGAGAAAAGTCCAGTCTCAGCCCTGAGCATGAAGTAAAGGATTTATATCAATTGGTCTGTTTTAACTGGTCTGGGGTAACAGAAGAAGCCATCAGCGACTACAAAAGGAGGAAAAGGTTAGCACAGGTAAGCTAGAGTCTGGGCTGGGCTGGGCTGGGCTGGCTGGGCACCAAAGAAGAATCTTGAAATCAATGTGGCTGACCATCTCCTGCCATTATTTCTGTACTACAGGATGAATTTGGTTGGAAACAACATGGCAACCAAAGAGTAAAATTCCTCTCACTCACATTTACCAAGTAGCAAGTGTAGAGACTATTTCTGACCCAGAAAATGTCGACTGCTTTAACACAACCAGGATATGAATTTAACACCATGTGAGAAGCCAAGCAGCGCTAGTTTTAAGAGTTTACTGTATGAGCCGTTTTATGACTTCTTAAATACATGTTTGTATACAGTTTATTACCTGATAGTTAAAATCAAAATGCAGCAAATACTGCAAGAGCCAGTGAACTCAGACAAAAAGATGAGGGATTTCACTCTGTCCTCTTAAGACTTCAATGTGGACTCAATAACAAAAGGGGGAGTAGGTGTATCTTGAGAGTTAAGCTTGGGACTTTATTTATGCTTTTTTTTTTTTTTTTTTTTAAAAGCAAGAGCTTGCCAGAGACAAATTAAAGAAAAAAGCACCTCAAAATGAGGCATGGTCACATTGTAATCTCTTCTCTTCAATCTCTCCATCCTGTTGGGCATGCATGCACATGTGTGTAGTGTTTACTTATTTATTTAATTTTATTTTTTTAGAGATTTTTGCTATAGGGCGCGTGCGTGCGCTCGCCAGACAGAGAGAGATAGAAAGCGAGAAATCACCCCCCAGGGGGGATGGTCACACTGCAATCCCTTCTCCTCCATTCTCTCAGGCTCTTGGGCACGCACGTACACGCGCCCAGCGTGAGTTTAAGCCATCAGGTCTGGGATGCGAACCGCAGTCGACTACATGGGAGTTCAGCAACATAGCCATTACACTAACTGCTGGTCCCGTGTGTAGTGTTTATTAAGTAGCGAGAACTGGGATTTGAACTGTAGTTGGCCATATGGGATCCAGCTCTCTTAATCACTAGGCTGCAGGACTAGTCTTGAAGATAGGATGGAAATATATAGATATATACACACATACACAATATATGTGTACACACACACACACACACATGTCTACATCTATCTATCCACTTAACTTTCTTTAAGAATTATCTAATTTTATTTATTTATTAATTTATTTTTTTGACCACAGAGAGAGAGAGAGAGAGAAAGTAAGAAAGCAAGCTGCCATGTCTGGGACTCAAACTGTGGTCAGCCATGTAGGAGTCCAGTGTCCTTAACCATCACGCCACCTGCTGGTCCCAATACTTAATTTGCAATAGAGCATGTGCACCTGCCAGAGAGAGAGAGAGAGAGAAAGTATACCCCCCTGGGGGGGTGGCCACTGTACAATCCCTTCTTCTCCATCCTCCTCTTAGCATTTTGGGCATGCACACATACGTCCTGTGTCATTTTCAAGCTGCTGAGTGTGGGACTTGTACCAAACAGTTGGTCATGTGGGATCCAGTGCCTTAACCACCACACCACTGGCTGGCCCTGAAGTTGTGGATTTTTTTTTTTTTTTAAAGAATTATCCGTTTAATTTTACTTTTTATTATTATGTTTAAATTTGCAATAGGGCATGTGCACTCACCACAGAGAGACAAGATAGAGAGAGGGAAAGTGAGAAAGCAAGCTGCCAGGTCTGAGACTCAAACCACAGTCAGCCACGTGAGAGTTTAGTGCCCCAAACATCATGCCAGCTGCTGGCCCCTGAAGCTGGCATTTTTAAAGAGACGCAAGTAATGGCATAACTGATCAGGTTCCTATGTACCCCGCTTGTACTCAGGTATAAAGAATGTGCATGTGATACACTCCCAGTCCTTACCTGTGTCTCCTGACGGAAACTGGTATCATCCCCCTCTTTCTCAATTTCTTCTTTACTTGGAGTCTTAGATATAAACTTGTTTTTGTTTACAGATTCTTCCACCAGTTTTTTTTCTGATTCTTTCATTATTTCCAGGGTCTCCTGAGTAGTGTTACTGTTAGACATGTTCTTCAATAGAATACAGTAGCCTCTATGGACTCCTAAAGAAACATCAAATGCATTAAACAGGAAGTGTATATGGATATTTCACACACATACAAGAATTGTAACTCACATAAGTACTCCTCCCCTTTTTTTAAGTCAGATTTTTGCTATAGGGAGCAGGTGCTCACCAGAGAGAAAGAAAGTGAGAAATCACTCCCTGGAAGGATGGCTATGCTGTGATGCCTTCTCAGGATTTTGGGCATCATGCACATGCACCCAGCATGAGTTTTTTTTTGTTTGTTTGTTTGTTTTTTGAGAGGTTTTTGCTATAGAGCACGTGCACTTGCCAGACAGACAGACAGACAGACAGAAAGTGAAAATCACCCCCCGGGGGGATGGCCATGCCGCAATCCCTTCTCCTCCATTCTCCTCCATTCTCCTCTTGGGATCTTGGGCACGCACGCACACGCGCCCGGCCTGAGTTTAAGCCACCGGGTCCAGGACTCGAACCACGGTCAACTACATGGGAGTCCAGCGACATAGCCATTACGCTAACTGCTGGTCCCCCTCGCATGAGATTTAAGCTGCTGGGACCAGGACTCAAACCATGGTCAACTACATTGGGGTTCAGTGACATCCAAAGTCTTACGCCATCTGCTGGTCCCATCACATATGTACATTTTTTCCCCAGCAGCATCCCTATAAACCAGGAAGAATTTCCTTTGAAAAATGTAGAGTTTGGCAGTTGGTATGGTGATTAAGACCCTGGACTCCCACATAGCTGACCACAATTTGAGTCTTGGACATAGTGGCTTGCTTTCTCTCTCTCTCTATGTATCTCTCTCTCTGGTCAAATGGAATAATAGTAATAGTAAATAAGATTAAATAAATATGTTTTTCAAAAAAAGAATAATGTTGTCCTGGATTAATTTGTTCTTACCTTCCTTCCAGTTTTATTTATTTATTTATTTAGAGTTATTTCTTGCCATAGGGCACATGTGCTCACTGGAGAGACAGAGGGACAGAAGCAAGGAATCACCCTTCAGGGAGATGGCCACACCACAATCTCTTCACCAAAATCTCGGGATTTTGGGCAAGCACACACATGCACCCAGCATGAGTTTCAAGCTGCCAGGTCCGGGACTTGAACCCTGGTTGGCCATGTGGGCGTCCAGATGATATAACCAATATCTGCGGGTCCTGTTTTCAGCTTTATTGATGTAAAACTGACATACAATAAACTGCATATATTTAAAATGTACAATTTGGTGAGTTTAGACACACGCCTACATATATACTATGAAACTATTACCACCATTGAAACAGTTCACTCCATCACCCCCAAAAGTTTCTTAATATCCCTTTATAATCTTTCCACCCTCCTTATTGGTCCCAACCACTGATCTGCTTTCTGTCACTACAGATTTTTTTTTTTAAGAATTATTTTATTTAACATTTATTTATTTCAATTTGACCAGAGAGGGACAGAGTGAGTGGGTGAGAGAGAGAGAAAATGAGAAAGCAAGCCGCCAGGTTCAGGACTTGAACCACAGTCAGGCATGTGAGAGTACAACGGCCTTAACCACTGCCATACCACCTGCCAACCCCCATCAGCTGATTTTTAAAGTGTAATTTTTCCATGCACAAGAGGGTAAAGGGAGAGACATGGTACTCCCAACAGGGTCTTACTGAAGTAATCCACCACGAGCCTTCAGTCAACCCAGACCATGGGCTAGACGTACCCTGCGTATTCAGGATAGTCTCTGGGTTTGAACCAAGAATCTTCTCACCTGCCACTGCCTTACAGGGCAGGTCATTACATTTACCCTTGTACCACCATTTTTCCCCTCATCTGGATTCTTATTTAGTATACTTACATTGAGATTCACCAGGATTCAATTCTAAAACAATTGAGTAAAAATCCTTGGTGCCCTTTGGGTCCCCTTGTTCTCTATAGAAATTTGCTCAGATTTGCAGCTCACTTAACTCACTAGATTCTCTCCAGAAGGATGAAAAATATGAAGCTCTCTCCACCACTAGAGAAGAACATTCTCCTTTCCCAAGGGAGAACTCCCATATTTACACATAAACCACAACACTGTTACCAACCTCAAGCCACTACTCCATCAAAAAGTCCCCAAGAATAGACAATGGTTACAGAATCTGAAATCCCCTCCTTTATCTTAAGCAAGCTGAAAAAGGCAAAAAAGAGAACCTTATAATCATCTGTCCTTCAGAAAGACCGAGTTTCTCCCTAGATAAAGAGAGAGACTTGGCTTTGTTATTTATATTTACTACTTAGGTTGAGCCAATCTACCCTCTCCGACAGACACAAGGTATCAAGAGTGCAGGGGTGGCTGGCTCTTTATCACCTACAACCACTATCATGGAAATCCTGCACTGAAGCCTGCACAGTTCTCCAAGCACAAGCTAAGAAACAGAAGTTGATGCTCTATACACTATATTCATGTCTTCCAGTGCTGACCTCAGTCAACACTTAACTCCAACAATAGTTTGCAGGGGTTTCTCCTTATATGGGTTACTGATGGTACTTCAATCCTAGATCTTTTTTTTTTTTTTTTAAAGAGGTTTTTGCCTTAGGGGGCGTGCATTTGCTAGGGAGGGAGAGACAGGCAGTGAGAGGGAAAGTGAGAATCCCCCTCCCCCCAGGAGGGATAGGCGGCTACTTGGCAATCCCTTTTCATCTATTCTCCTCTTGGGATCTTGCTTACACTTGCATGCGTGCCTGTTGTGATTTTCAAGCCACTGGGTCTAGGACTTGAACTTCAGCTGGCCATGTGGGAGTCCAGTGATGTCACTGCTATGCTATCTGCTGGCCCTGTTTCTTTTCCTTCTTTAAAAAGATAAGTCTGGGGGCTGGCAGGTGGCATGACTGTTAAGGTGATGGACTCCTGTGGTTCGAGTCCTGGACCTGGTGGCTTGCTTCCTCACTTTCCCTCTCTAATTAAAACAACAGTAAATCAAGAACAAATCAAAACAATAATAATAATGAATAAAATTAAATCAAAGAATTAAAAAAAAAATAAGTCTCGGCACTCTCCCAGATGCCACATTTATTCTCAGTGTGGCCCTAGAAATAGTAAATAAAGGTGGGCAATGCTTCAAGAAAATTTTCACACCAGACATTTTTCTCTCTTTCAAATCTGTATAAAGGCTAAAACTCAGAAGACTAGAGAAGCACAGGTAACCTCCTCCTAACATAAACTAGATCATCTTTCAGATTATTGCTTTGTTCATCTCATGGCAGCTCCTGAGCAGATTCCTAGGAAGTTAGTTTGCAGGGGTTTCTCCTTAGAGTTGGACAAAGTCATTCATACAATCACAAAGTCATACAGTTAAATTTAAAGATGAGAAATGTTGGAAGAAACTAACAAAAGAAAATGGTTGATATTCCACATTGTAAATTCAGCACCAAGAGGCTTCTATAACAAATTATAACCGAGGCGAGCAGGTGGTGTGGTGGTTATGCTGTTGGACTCCTACATGGCTGACTGTGGTTTGAGTCCCAGACCTGGTGCCTTGAAGATCATGCTAGACATGAGTGTGTGCATGCATGTCCAGAATCCTGAGAGGAGAATGGAAGAGAAGGGACTGCAGGGTGGCCACCCCCCGGGGGGCGATCTCTCACTTTGCCTCTCATTCTCTATCTGGTGAGCACATTTACCCTACGGTGAAAAGTTAAAAAAAAAAAAAAAAAAGTTATAACCTACAGAGCTTTATGAGTCATTAGCTGCAGGAGGGACTCTGTTTATATGTGTATTTATTACTCCTCTCCCACCAATGGATTAATGAGGCCTAAATCCTCTTTAGTTTAAAGTACTAGTAATATTCAGCACATGCCTGTTGCATATCTCTTAGCTAAGAAACATTAGTAAAGATCATAATTGGAAGAATCCTCAAATATGACCCCACCCAATCTCTCCCTATTCCTCAAAGAAGAGCTCCTTTCTCTAACTTCCTAAAAGACCTGCTAGCCTCTCTTGGAAAATTTCTGGGCCAGTTTCTGAAGCACTCTTAACCATTTACATAGTTGCTCCCTATTAATAAGCTATGGACTGCTTCACTCTTGATCCTAAATCAAACTTACAATCACATAAAATTAAGTTTACCTCTTTGATCACATGATAGACCTTCAATCTTTTTCTCTATTCTAGGCTTAAGTAGACTCAAACAGATTTCTTTGTCAAAAAGAGAAGGTGTTACGGAAAAATATAAAGTAGCTGCTTCTTCCCCCCCCCCCATGAGCCTTACTTACCAAATAGGTAGGTATATTTCTTCATATCAGAATGACAACTTCACTACTCTCTCTAATACGTGGGTCCAGAAAGGATCAAATCTGAACACCTAGAGTAATTTTAGTGTCTGAGCACTGTTTCTCAGACACAATACATAGAAAACAAAAGAGAATAGACAATAACAATAACCACCTGTGGAATATGTTCCCATAAAGAAATTAAAGTTTCAAGGAGCCAGTCACGTGGCTTCTTTAATTTACTGGGGAAACAGGAAAACTTGAACTTTAGATTCTTACAGATACCCATAAAACAATGATTAAACCACCCACTTTGAAGAATTTAGTCAGTCATTTCATTGAGAACACCAGCTTCTTGCAGAGTTGTGCAAATTAATCTTTATTTTTAAGTGTGTTTGTTCCTTCCATGAGAAAGAAAGAGACAGGCACCCCCAACAGGATCTTTATGCTGTGATCCACCCCCAGCTCCAGCCGGGATCATGAGGACACACCTGGCGAGTGCGGAGAGGGCTCTGAAATAAGAACCCAGGGCCTTCTCATCCAGGTCCAGCATCTTGGAGTTTACCTTACCGCTGTGCCACTGGCTGGCTTACTGGCCTAACAAAGTAATTCTTACACTGAGAAAGAAGGAAGCAGCTCAGACCAGCAGAAGGCATACTGGTTACACTGCTGGATTCCCACATGGTTGACTGCAGTTCAAGTCCCAGACACAGAGGCTTAGAATTCATGCTGGGCGTGTGTGAGTGCATGCGAAGATTCAGAGAGGAAAATGGAGGTGAAAGGACTGTGGTGTGGCCATCCCCATGGGGGGGTGATTTCTCACTTTCTGTGTCTGTCTCTCTCTGGCAAGCGCAAGTGCCCTATAGCAAAAATAAAATCTCTTAAAAAAAAAAAAAGATAGCAGCAGAGGAAAAGACAAGTTAGGACACTATACCGGCTATCTCTCCAGACCTCCCCTTTATTCCATACTCACTGACCTAACATATACTTCTTTTGGTCTTTGCCTTCCTCTGAAGACACATGATCAGGGAGACACATTAACCCTGAGCTTTTGGAATGGATACCAATTAGCTAGACCAATCATCGTAATTGTTTCCTCTTTGTGACTGGTCTTGGAAGGTACATGTGAGTCAATCATCACGAGTGAGACATGAGAATGCTAAGTGGGTGACTGTGTCAAGGAAAGGCAACCCACTGTATTTACATTGTTTTTTCTTTTCTTTTTTTTTTTTTTTAAGGCCACTAGAGAAAAATAGTCATTATCTTTTGCTGAGGGTGATCTTGTGTGCAGATGATGCCCGGATTGTGTGGTGGCACCCAGCCAGCTCACGGAGGATAGGGCAAATAGAAGCAGCTCATATCCTTGATGTGATACAGACACTGTATGAGCCAACCTGGATCTTTCCTGGATCTTCCCTAGCTCTGGACTCCTTGATATGTGAGGTCATAAATCCTCTTATCAGTTAAACTCTTTTGAGTTGAGTTTACTATCCTGTGAGATAGTCAGGAAGGGTATATTAAGAGAGGGACTATCTGGACCAGACAGAGATGCCCAACTTTATAAGTAGAAAATAACCAACAGGAAGGGACCAGCAGTTAGTGTAATAGCTATGTCGCTGGACTCCCATGTAGTTGACTGCGGTTCGTGTCCCGGACCCGGTGGCTTAAAACTCACGCCGGGCGCGTGTGCATGTGTGCCCAAGATCCCGAGAGGAGAATGGAGGAGAAGGGATTGCGGCGTGCCCATCCCCACCCCAGCAAAAAAAAAAAAAAAAAAAAAAACCCTCAGAAATAACCAACACAGAGAGAGATTTTAATAATAATTGGTTAAAAAATTTTGAGTGCCTACATTGTGTCAGTGTACTACCCTCAAGTATTTTATATATCTCATTTAATCGTTTGTCTTCTAAAATAATTTTAATTGTAATTCCTAGTTTACATATGAAAATTGTGTATTTTAAAGGTATAGTTTTTTTTGCCTTGTTTTGTGTTGTAGATTTTTGCTATAGGGCACGATGTGCTTTGCCAGCAAGAGACAGAAAGAGGGAAAATGAGAAATCACCCTTTGGGATGGCCATGCTGCAATCCTTTCTCCTCCATTCATTTCTTGGGACTTTGGTCATGCATGCACACATGGCTGGCATGATTTTCAAGTCGCTGAGTCTGGGATTTGAACTGTGGTAAGCCATATGGGAGATGGTTAACTACCACACTACCTGCTGGTCTCTACAGTGTTTCTTTTTTTTTTTTTTAAAGATTTAATTTTTTCATCATTGTTATTATTATTACTCATTTATAATCTGCTGCAGGGTACATGTGTGAGAGAGAAAGCAAGCCACCAGGTCTGGGACTCGAACTGTGGTCAACCACATGAAGAGTCCAGCACTCAACTACCAAGCCACCTGCCAGCCTCTACAGTGTGGTTTTAAAAAACATGTATACAATGTGTAATGATCAAGGCAATAAACATATCCAACAATTACAACATTTATTATTACTTTGTGTTGTGCATGTTTGAAAACTGCTCTTCTGGTTATTTTGAAATATATATTGAATTGTCACCAATGTTCTTTACTATGCTACAGTTTTCAATACTCATTTACTTACATGCACCTTTGTATCTGTTGGCCAAGTTCTCTCCATACTCCTTCCCCACTCCCTATGTTCTGAGTAACTACCATTACACTTCACTTGTATGTGATGGAATCTCACAGCTTTCACTAATGACTGAGGACATACAGTATTTATCTTTCAGAGCCTAGTTTATTTTACTTAGCATTATTTCCTTTAGGTTTGTCAATTTTGCCTCAAATGACGGGAATTCATTCTTTTTATGGTTGAACAGCATTCCATTGTGTATAAGATCACATTTTCTTTAGCCGCTCATCAGTTTTGGGGCACTTAGGTTGATTGCATACCCTAGTTACTGTGAATAACACTACAGTAAACATGGGAGTATGACTATCTTATTTTTTTTTAATTTTCTGTAGGGCACGTATGCTCACCAGAGAAAGACAGAGAGGGAGGGAAGGTCAGAAAGCAAACTGCCAGGTCAGGGACTCAAACTGTAGTCGGCCATGTGGAAATCCAGTGCCTTAACCACAGTACTGCCTGCTAGCACTGTGAATATCTCTTTGACATATTAATTTCTTTTCTTTTGGGTATACACCCAGTAGTAGAATTACTAGGTTGTTAAGATATGTCTATTTTTAGCTTTTTTGAGGAACATCCATATTGTCTTCCATAATTGTTGTACTAATTGACATTCCTACCAACAGTGCACAAGAAAGTTCTCCTTTCTCCACAGCTTCACCAGTTCTTGCTTTTTGTTTTTTAGATGACAACTACTCTAACTGAAGTGAAATAATACTTTGTTAAGCTTTTGATTTGCATTTCTCTGATTAGCAATGTTGAGAATTTTTTTCACATGCTACTGGTCATTTGTATGCCTTTATTTGTTTGTTATTGGGCTCATGTGTTCGCTTGTGGGGTGGGTTGAGGGTGGAGGGAGGAGGGACAATGGTCACAGTGCAATCCTTCTCCTCTCAGGATTTTGGGTGGGCATGCACACACACCTGGCATGCTTTTCAAGCTATTAGGTCCAGGATTCGAACTCTGCATTCAGTTATTTGAGATCCACCTGTCTTAACCACCATGCTGCTGGCTGGCCTCTGTTTGCCTTTTTATTTTTTGTTCCTTTTTTCTCCCCTTTTTGCTAGAGGGCATGGTCACTCATGACAGAAAGATCAAGAGACAGACAGAGGGAGTGGCGAAGACAGCTCCCATGTGGAATGGTCATGCTGTAATCTCTTCTCTGTTCTTCTCTTTATGGGATTTTGAGCAGGCATGTGCAAGCTCCCAGCATGTTCCTCAAGCTGCCAGGTCCAAGACTCAACCCACATGATTGGCCATGTGGGATCTGGCTGCCTTAAACACCAACCCATGGAACTGGCCCCTGTATGCCTCATTTTGAGAATTCTCTGTTCAGATCTATTGCCCTTATTTTATTTTTTGGAGACATTTTTGCTATAGGGCATGTATGCTCGCCAGAAAGACAAAGAGAGACAGAGAGACAGAAAGTGAGAAATCATCCCCCAGGGAGGATGGCCACACCACAATCCCTTCTCCTCCATTCTCCTCTCAGGATCTTGGACACACACACGTGCCCGGTGTGAGTTTAAGCCACCAGGTCCAAGACTTGAACCATGGTCGACTACACGGGAATCCAGCAACATAGCCATTACGTCAACTACTGATCCTATTGTCAATTTCTTAAGTTGGATTTTATTTATTTATTTATTCTTGGATAGCGGTTTGACTTCCTTACATAATCTAGCTGTCCTGTCTCCACTTGTGTATCTCTAGTAAACGAACTCTGGATAGAAATAATTTCTTTTAGGAACACCTTCCTTATAAAGAGGAAAATTTCTCTCTCTGTTACTTCCTTCCACTGGCCCCAGTTTAGTTTTCAGTGAAAGTCATGACGAACAAGTTTAATTCTGCTTCCATTTCATTCCTTTACATAAGACAATTTTATTTCCTTCTCTAAACTTTCCCAGTTTTAAGTCAGGTGCCAAATTCACATGGTTTTAAATCTCATAATTTTGCCTCTAGGTTTATAAAAGCAGCTGTCCTAAAGTAGACAAAGAGTAGTAAGGAGGGGTCAGAGTGCTATTCCAGAGTCAAGATCCATCAGAAAGAAGACTAAGTAGAAAACCCTATTTCTTCAGCTGAGGTTGTTTTGCTCTCCGAAATAACCTTTAAGGTCATTTCCAGTCCTGAAATCTCATGCTCTTCACACTTTTGAGCTATAAGTATTCCTGGAATCAAATTTTTCTGGGCCAAACAAAAGCAAAAGTTGTTGCTAAAGGACTAGACAATTTATTATCTTAAAAAAAGCCTTGAAGAGTAAGAATAAAGCCAGTAGAAAGTTAAAAGGCAATGAAGTAATTGTCACTCTTGATGGCTTATTTGGTATAGAAAGGAAATTAAGGACTTGGAAGGTTTTTTGGTGGGAGAAGAAAGAAACTATTTCATACATAGATGTGACTAAAACAAAGTGAAGACATTCAGCTCCCAGGAGAGCCTAGATGTGTGCTTCCCTACAACCAATTTGTGCACATTGTACATTTCATCTGGGCAGATAGCAGAATTTCTAAGGCAGAATGTCTCCTGAGGACACTCAGTGGCTCAAAGCTACACAGAGGGGACTATAAGGTGTGGGGCACAAGAAGTGGGAGTGAGGAAATAAGATGATACAGGGGAGGGTGATAGAAAGCTAGGATTTGGCCATTTTTTTCAGGGAGAATACTACATATTCCCCATAAATTTTTTGACTGCCAAGGTAAGTACCTTCCAGAATGTTGTGAGATTATATGTCCTTCCATCAACTCTATACAACTTTCTAGGCATTGGGCCAAAAGGAATATATTATACAGGAGATGCTCAGAGACAGAGGACAGTTTCATTTTCTCCCTTTTAATCTATGGCTGAGTAGAGAAACAGCAAGTAAAAAGACAATATCTGGGTGCTAAAAATTCCAATTTACCCTAGAGCAAATTCCTTGTAAAATTTTCTAGTCCTTTACTAATTTGTGTATCAAGAATAAATTACTCCCAATTGATACTCATATTTTAAAAAATGGTTTACAATCTAGGAACTCAGAGAATGGATAAATATATTGTGGTATAGTCATAATGGAAAACTATTCAACAATAAAAAAGAATGAATTACCAACACACAAAATATGACTGGATCTTAAAATTGTTATGGTAAATGAAAGAAAACAGACTCTCCTATCCCCTTAAAAATACACAATATAAGGGCACTTAAAAAGTTCAGAGGGGGGACCAGCAGTTAGCGTAATGGCTATGTCGCTGGACTCCCACGTAGTTGACCGCGGTTCGCGTCCCGGACCCGGTAGCTTAAACTCACGCCGGGCGCGTGTGCGTGTGTGCCCAAGATCCCGAGAGGAGAATGGAGGAGAAGGGATTGCGGTGTGGCCATCCCCCCGGGGGGTGATTTCTCACTTTCCGTCTCTCTGTCTCGGTCTGTCTGGTGAGCACACGTGCCCTATAGCAAAAGCCTCGTCTGCCTGGCAAGCGCAGGTGCCCTGTTGAAAAACCCCTTAAAAAAAAAAAAAAAAAAAAAGTTCATGGAGGGACCAGCTGATGACATAATGGTTATATCGCTGGCCTCTCAAGTAGTCAACCATGGTTTGAGTCCCGTACCCAGTGACTTAAAAACTAATGCTGGGTATGTATGTGTGCATGCCCACAATCCTAAGAGGAGAATGGAGTGGGAGGGATTGCAGCATGGCCATTACCCCTGGGGGTGATTTCCCACTTTCTTTCTCTCTCTCTCCAGTGAGTGGACATGCCCTACAGCAAAAATCCCTCTTTAAGAAAAGGGAGGGGGAACCAGCAGTTAACATAATGGCTATGTCACTGGACTCTCACGTAGTCGACCGCAGTTCACATCCCAGACCTGGTGGCTTAAAACTCACGCCAGGCGCGTGTGCGTGCGTGCCCAAGATCCCGAGAGGAGAATGGAGAAGGGATTGCGGTGTGACCATCCCCCCTGGGGGGTGATTTCTCACTTTCTGTCTCTATGTCTCTCTGTGTCTGTCTGGCGAGTGCACGCGCCCTATAGCGAAAATCTCTCTCAAAAAAAAAAAAAAAGAAAAGGGAGGTAGGTAGCATGGTGGTCAAGGGTGCTGGATTCCCACATGGCCAACTGTGGTTCCAGTCCCAGACTGGTGGCTTGCTTTCTCACTTTCTCCCTCTCTCTTGCTCTGTCTTTCTGTGATCAAATTTAAATAAATAAAGTTAAATGAAAAATAATTATTAAAAAAAAAAAAAGCTCACAGAGGGCCAGTAAGTGGCATTGTGGTTAAGGTGCTGGATCTCACATGGCTAACTCCATGGTTCAAGTCCCAGCAGCCTGAAAAACACAATGGGCACATGTGTGTGCATGCCCAAAATCCCAAGAGGAGAATGAAGAAGGGACAGCAGCACAGTCATTCTCCCTGGTGAGTGATTTATCATGTTCCCAATCCCCCTCTCTCTTCCCAGTGAGTGCACATACCCTATGGCAAAAATGTAAAAACAAAAACAAAAAGAACAGAAAAATGTAATTGAAACACTCATTTATTTTTATGCAAAACCCCCCCCTGAAATTCACACTTAGCTTTTTTCATAATACATTTTTTTTAAAGGAAGATTTTTGCTATAGGGACATGCGCTCACTGGAAAGACAGAGAGACAGAGAACGAGAAATCATCCCCCCACCCCCCACCCAATGGGGATGGCCATGCCGCAATCCTTTCTCCTCCATTCTCCTTTTGAGATCTTGGGCATGTACACACATGTACCAGGCATGAATTTAAGTTGCCTGGTCCAGGACTCGAACCGTGGTAGACAATGTGGGAGTCCAGCAATGTAACCATTATGTCATTTGCTGGTCCTGCATAATACACATTTTTCATGAACATTTTGAAGACTCCATATATATACACACACACATATATATGTACGTTTGTGTATGTGTGTGTGTGTGTGTGTGTGTGTGTATATGTATGTGTATGTGCATCTGTTTACATAAAGTTTAAGAACAAGCAAAGCTAACCTATGGCCTTGCCTTGGTGGTGCAAGTGGATGCTGAACTCAGTGCAGGAAGCCACAGGGCTAACTGTGGGCTCAAATCCCCAGCCTGATTACCTGAAACATGTGGGGCACGTGCACATGCCTAAGACCCTGATGAATTGGAGAGTTGGAGAAAGGGAACTGTGCTGTGGTGAGTATCTGTCTCCCCCGTACCTCCTCCCTTCCCCCTCCTCCTTCCTCTTCCCCCCCTTCCTTCCTCTTCCCCCCCTTCCTTCTCTCTCACATGTGCACATATATGCACTATCTTTTTTTTATGCCATAGAGTAAGTGTACTCACCAGGGAGAGACAGTAAGACAGTGAGAGAGAAAGCAAGAAATCACATCCCAGGAAGATGGCCACGCCACAATCCCTTCTTCTCTATTCTACTCTCGAGATTTTGGGCGTGCACGTACATGCATCTGGTATGAGTATCAAGCCACTGAGTCCAGAACTTGGAACTGCAGTTGGTTATGTGGGAATCCAGTGCCCGACCACTATGCTACCTGCTGGTCCCCATCCTGGCATGATTTTCAGGCCGCTGAGTACAGGACTTAAACCATGGTCAGCCATGTGGAAGTTCAGTGTCTTAATCACAATGCCACCTTCTGGCCCCATATACATTATCTTGAATGAAATAAACAGACTTAAAAAAAAAAAAACAGAACCTAATTTACAGTGATTGAAATAAGAAAGCGGTTGCTTAGGGCTTTGGGGTATCTGATTGGAAAGAGAAATAAGCGACTATCTAGGAATAATGAAAATAATTTATTGGGGCTAGCAGATGGTGTACCAGTTACATTACTGGACTCCCACATGGCTGACCATGATTCAAGTCCTAGACCCAGTGGCTTGAAACTCATGCTGGGTGCATGTACTTGCACGCCTAAGACCTTGGGAGGAGACTGGAGGAGGGATTGCAGCGTGGCCATCTCCTCAGTGGTGATTTCTCACTTTCTCTCTCTCTCTGATGAGCGCACACAGCCTAAGACAAAAACCTCTCAGGGAAAAAAAAATTCTATCTTGTTTGGGGCAGTGGTTATATAGGTGTATACAACTGTCAAAGCTACATGAAATGAACACTAAAAATGAAGATCTGTGCGGGCCAGCATGTGGCATGGTGATTAAGGTGGCTGGATCCCACATGGCTGATTTTGTGGTTTGAGTCTTGGACCCAGTGGCTTGAGAAACACACTGGGCATGCATGTCTAAAATCCTGAAAAGAGAGACCAACAGATGAGAAGAGACTGTGACATGACAGTCCCCCTAGAGGGGTGGTCTCTCACTTTTCTCCCATCTCTCTTTCTCCAGTGAGTATATGTGTCCTCTGACCTAAATAAATAAATAAATAAATATTTGTGCATTTTTGCATTTTATTATATGGTACTTAACACCACACACACACAAAAAAAGTTCTCTTAGGAATCATCAGTGGGGATGTGGCATCCATAGAAGTAAAATGGCAAGTTCAAACAAAATAGTGTAGGTGCTAATGCACTGCAAGTCTTTTCTATTTACTTTGCCTTTTTTTTTTTTTTTTAAGGTTTTTGATATAGGGTGCATGCGTTCGCCAGAAAAAGAGAGAGACAGAGAGACAGAAAGTGAGAAATCACTCCCTGGGGGGATGGTCATGCCACAATCCCTTCTCCTCCATTCTTTTCTCGGGATCTTGGGCATGCACACACACGTGCCCAGAGTGAGTTGAAGCCACCAGGTCTGGGACTTAAACCGTGGTTTACTACATGGGAGTCCAGCAACATAGCCATCACGCCAACTCCTTGTCCCGCTTTCTTTCTTTTTTATTTTTTAAGAGAGATTTTTTTGCTATAGGATGCATGCATTGTCAGCAAGACAGAGAGCCAGAAAGCAAGAAATCACCCCCCCACCCCGAGGAGATGGCCACACCACAATCCCTTCTCCATTCTCCTTCCAGGATCTTGGGCATACATGCACATGCGCCCGGTGTGAGTTTTAAGTCACCGGGCCCAAGACTTGAACTGTGGTCAACTACATGGAACTCCAGCAACATAATCATTACTCCATCTGCTGGTCCCTGATTTTTTTTTTTTAATTGTTTCTTTTCTTTTTTAAAATTTGCTAGAAGGCCCACACACTTGCTGGAGAAAGAGACAAAGTGAGAAAGTACCCCCTATGAAGCAGGATCATCTCCTCTCATCTATTTCTCCCTCTCCTCAGGATTTTGGACATGCATAAACACACATGTGCCTGGCACATTTCTCTAGCCACTGGGTCAAGGACTTAAATTACAGACTCAGCTATGTGGTATCCAGCCACTTGAACCACACCATGGGCTGGCCCTCTTATTATTTTTCTATATACTTAATACAAACATAATTCCTTGTTTAAATATTTTTCAGATAAAGAATGCAAATCTCAGAGGAATAAAGTAACTTTCCCAAGTCAATACATGAGGGGGAAAGACAGGATTCCTTCCAGTCTGCTCCCAAAGTCAAAGTTCCATGTGCTCCAAGGTAGCTGGCCGTTCAGTTGTGTTTTAGGGCATGGGATGTGGGATGGAAGCATGCCTAACTCTTAGGCCTCTCTTTTGAGAATACCAATGAGGGGACCAGCAGAGGACAGAGCTGGATGCCCACATAGTTGACCGCGTTTCGAGTCCTGGACTTGGCGGCTTCAAACTCACCCAGGTGCATGTGCATGCATGTCCAAAATTCTGAGAGGAGATTGGAGGAGAAGGGAATGCAGTGTGGTCATCCCCCCTGGGAGGTGATTTCTTGTGTTCTATCTCTCTGATAAGTGGACGGGCCCTATAGGAAAAATCATTCTCTACAAAAAATAAACAAATAATACCAATGGGGAACTTATTTTATTTTTTTTAATTAAAAAATTAGGTGTATAGGAGTTGCATGTTGGCACAGCGGTAAGAACAGGCAATTTTGTTCCTAGTTGAAGTCTGGAGACTTCCCTGAGTATGCCAGACACAAGCTTGTCCATGACCTGGGGCTGGCTGAAGGGTAGGGATGGATCACTTGATCAAGACCCTGTTGGGGTTATGTGTGTGTTCTTTCTCTCTCTCACAGAACATATAAATAAATAAACTTTAGAAGCCAGCAGGTGATGTGGTGGTTAAGGTGCTGGTCAATCCCACATGGCCAATTACAGTTCGAGACCTAGACCTGGTGGTTTGCTTTCTCACTTTCCTTCTTTCTCTCTCTCTCTCTGTGTCTCTCTCTGGTCAAATTAAAATAAATGAATGAATAAATAAAATTAATTATTAAAAATAAATAAATAGGAACCAGCAGTTAGTGTAATGGCTATGTTGCTGGACTCCCACGTGGTTGGCTATGGTTCAAGTCCCAGACCCGGTGGCTTAAACTCACGCCAGGCGCATGTGCATGCGTGCCCAAGATCCCGAGAAGAGAAAGGAGAAGGGATTGCAGCGTGGTCATTCCCCCCCACCTCCCCACCCCGGGAGGGACTTCTCGCATTCTGTCTTTCTGTTTCTCTGATGAGCGCACGTGCCCTATAGCAAAAACCTCTCCAATAAATAAATAAACAAACAAATAAATAAATAAATCAACTTTCAAAAACATTAAGTTTAGCAGCCGCGCGCGCG
>NW_006209847.1:4210139-4210958 GCF_000334495.1 Tupaia belangeri chinensis | reverse complement strand
GTTCAGCTGCCTCTCCAGGGCCGGCGTGTGGCCTTTGGACCAGCAAGCTGAAGCGGAAAACAAGGTCTGAGAACTTGCAACTTGAGAAGATGATGGTTACCAGCCCTGCATTGCCTCAGGGAAGAACAGGAACTACTCTACCATTCTTGAAGTGAAGGTACTTAATGAGAATAGGACAGTGTGGAATGGGGTAAGTGAGGAGAAGAGGATAGAGAAAGATAGCAAGTGAGCAATAGAGAGACAGGACGTCAGTGAGAAACATAGGGTTAATTAACTGTTGATGATGACATGTATAGAATTCTCAACTGGATTGGTCTGAGAAGTGTTTCATGATGGGCAAAGTATTTTAACAAGCAAAACGAGAAATAGCAATTGACTGTTTTATAAAAATAATTAGAATAATAAAGATAATGATTGGGAAAAACAAAAGATATGGAATGTTGAAGTGGGGAGATTAATGTCTCTGTACTGACTGACGTGCATGGCATTCCCTTTTGAAGAAACAATGTAATACACAGTAAAGTTATATGTAATCCAATGTAATATGAAGAAGATATGATGATAAAAAAAAAAACATTAAGTTTATAAATTCTCCCATTTTTCCCCTTAATCTGGGTCCCATCATGATTGAGCTTTTTAGTTTACTGGGAGCATTTTATTTGATCTTCTCTAAGTATAGAGTATTATCTCTATTTTATAAACAAAGATTCCAATAGACGGATTAAGCAAATGGTTCATGACATACGTTCTTTGTATGCAGTCAGTATTGGGGTTTTTTTTGGGGGGGGGAAGGTTTTTTTCTATAGCGTGCATGGGCTG
>NW_006209847.1:4178293-4210091 GCF_000334495.1 Tupaia belangeri chinensis | reverse complement strand
TCCCACAATCCCTTCTCCTCCATTCTCTCGGGATCTTGGGCACACACGCACCCAAGCCCCGTGTGAGTTTTAAGCCACCAGGTCTGGGATGCAACCCGCGGTTGACTACGTGGGAGTCCACTGACATAGCCATTACACTAGGTCCCCGGAGTCAGTATTCAAACTCAGATCTGCTTGGTCACAAAATTCCACTGTAGTGGTTCTTTTCACTCAAGTGTCAAAACAAAAGACAAAAATTGGGGAACCAGCAGTTAGCGTAATGGCTATGTCGCTGGACTCCCACAGTCGACCACGGTTCGCGTCCCGGACCCGGTCGCTTAAAACTCATGCTGGGCGCGTGTGCATGCGTGCCCAAGATCCCGAGAGGAGAATGGAGGGGAAGGGATTGCGGCATGACCATCCCCCCTGGGGGGGTGATTTCTCACTTTCTGTCTCTATGTCTCTCTGTCTGGCGAGTGCACGCGCCCTATAGCAAAAACCTCTCCAAAAAAAAAAAAAAAAAGACAAAAATTAAAAATAGTATAATAACTGAATGCCTAAAGAGGTAAATATCTAACAGCCCCAGGAGCGGGACAGGAAACAAGGCTCTACTGAGTTATGAGAGCTATGAGTGCAACTCTCCCTTCTCTTGAAAGAGAGAAAGAAGAATATATAGCAACAGAGTACAAATTTATAATTGTGTGTCAGTCACCAAAACCTTTAAGGGCTGTAGAAATCAACTGACGTTGACTTAACTAGTACTAAGTCAATAATAACAACCAACAACAACTGTGTAAATTTTCCAAATCAGAGAGGCATGAAAATCACTCTGCTCCATAACTGCGAAAGGATTCACTGGTGTGTACGGACGCCCACAGGAGTTGGCTTGTGTCCAGCACATTTTCTTAGGCAAAGTAAAGGGAGAAACAAGATTAAAATGTTCTGGACCTGTACCCTCTTTCTTTGTCCAGTATCTGTTATGGCTATACTGGCCCTAAAATGAGGACTGTAGGTACTTTGATCATGGACTAAAGTGTAAAGTTAGGCCTTGTTATAGTTTCTGTCAGCTTCTCTATATCCTTGGCCAAAAATGATTATTTTATGTCCTTGAGCAAAACAGAACAAACCAACTCTCCTCCTCTTTCAAACAAAGAGGTGCCGCAGGGGCTCTTACCTCACTGCTTTCATTTTCTTTAGCTTTATCAAAGTATTTTGAAAATACCAGTCTTAGTGGATGAAGAAAAACCTTGAAAGTTCAGTCTTTTTCCACCTCCCCTTGCAAAGCTATTCCCAATTCAACCCAGACATGTTATTTGGGAAAGGAAAAAAAAAAAACAAAAAAAAAACTTACCTACGGTTGATGACACTTTTAGGATGCCTTCTTTCTCCTTTTTAAAAAAGTTTATTCATTTATTTCTTCTGTGATTGAGAGAGACAGAGAGAAAAACAGCACCCACAGTTAGGTCTTGATGCCGTGATCCACCCCCAGGTTACCCAGCCTTAAGTCATGGGCAGGTGCCCAGCGTACTCAGGGAGGTTTTCAGACTTGTACCAAGAACATTCCAGTGTGCAATTCCCTTACAGAGTATTGCATTCTACTGCTCCACCACTGTCTGACCCAAGGATGTCTTTGATCGCTAACTTAAATGCTATGTAGGTAAGTTTATCCTGCTTTACCATAATGAACTCAGAGGTTAAAGCCACTTTCCAACTTTCAGGTAGAGATGACACCTCAATCAACTTAGCATTAAAAGAATCTTCCAAGAAACCGGAAGATGGCATAATGGTTCCACTGTTATACTCCCACATGGTCAACCGCGGTTCAAGTCCTAGACCTGGAGACTTGCCTGCCCAAAAAGCCTGAGAGAATGGAGGGGAAGGGATTGAGGCATGGCCTGATAGCTTGCTTTCTCACTTTCCTTTTCGCTCTCTCTGGTCAAATTAAAATAAATGAATAAATAAAATTTAAAAAATAAATAAACCAACTTTCAAAAAATTAAGCTTATAAACTCCTATATTTCTCCTTAATCTGGGTGCCATCATGGCTGAGTTTTTTAGTTTACTGGAAGCATTTTATTTGATCTTCTCTAGGTATACAGTGTTACCTCCATTTTATAAACAGATACCAACAGAAGGATCAAGCAAATGGTCCATGGCCAGACATTCTTTGTAAGGCCATACATTCTTTCTCACCTTCTGTCTGTCTCTGTGGTGAGTGCACACACTCAACAGCAAAAATCTCTCTAAAACAAAAAAGAAAAGAATCTTCCAAAATCTAAAATTAAGGGGGCTGGCAGGTGACATGGTGGTTGAGATGCTGGACTCCCATATGGCTGACCACAGTTCAAGTCCCAGACCTGGCAGCTTGTTTTCCTGCTTTCATTTTCTCTCTCTCTGGTCATATTAAAATAATAATAATAATACATAAAGCAAAATAATTCTTAGAAAAAATCTAAACTCAAATGTGAGATTGGCCAGGAAATCAGGTAAGATCAATCTATTTACACAGGAAGGAAGCAGAAATATTTAAGAATTGTAAGCCTTTATGCCTCTGCTGCAAAGGAGAAACTTGTTTATTCTCCAATGTCCAATCACTTCTTTTGGAAAAATGCAGGCTTTCACTTGAGGCACATGGCTTCCTAAAAAAGCTACACACATCCTGACCTCCACTGTAGGTAAATGTGAGTGTGGTTAAGTTTTACACCATGCAATGTAATCAGTAGAAGTATTACAGGCTGAACTGTGTCCCGGCCCCACACACTAATGAAGCCCTAACCCCTAGTACCTCAGAATGTGACTATATTTGGAGTTAGGACCTTTAAGGACATGATTAAGCTAAATAACCCATTAGGATAGATCCTAATCCAATCTGGTTTCCTTATACAAGGAAATCTGGGCTACCTGTAGTGGCATGGCAATAATCCAATGCTCCATCATGTTGAAAGCACACACCAGGCACAATGTGCATGCCTGTGATCCAGGCTGGCTACAGACACAAGTGGATGGTGGCATGAAGACGCTGTTGGGAATGCCTGTCTCTAGTTCTCTCTCTCGTGGAAGAAATAAACTTAACAAGGAAAAAAAAAGGAAATTTGGACACCAAAAGGGACACCAGGAATATGACACACACAGGTAAAGGTTTATGTGAGGTAACAGGGAGAAAACAGCCATCTGGAAGCCATGGAGAAGGCCTTAAGATAAGCAAAATCTGCTGATACCTTGATCTTGGACTTCTAGCCTCCGGAGCTATGACAAAATAAATTTCCTTTAAGCTAGGAGTCTCCAGTCACCAGGCCAGACCAGTACCAGTCTGTGATCTGCTAAGAATCAAGCTGTAGGACCAGCAGATGGTGCAATGGTTATATCACTGGACTCACATGTCGTCGACTATGGTTCTAGTTCTGGACCCAGTAGCTTAAAATTCACACTGTGTATGTGTGCATGCACACACACGTGTACCAAAATCCTGAGAGGAGAATGGAGGAAAAGAGATTGCAGTGTGGCCAATCCTCCCGGAGGGTGGTGATTTCTTGTTTTCTGTCTGTCTCTGTCTCTCCAGCGAGCACTCCTGCCCTATAGAAAATATCTCGCCCCCTCCCCCCCCGAAAAAAAGAATCACGGAACCAGCAGTTGGTGTAATGGTTATGTCGCTGGACTCCTATGTAGTCGACCACGGTTCGAGTCCTGGACTCGGTAGTTTAAACTCACACCAGGCGCATGTGCGTGTGTGCCTAAGATCTTGAGAGAATGGAGGAGAAGGGATTGCGGCATGGCATTTACCCTCCCCCGCCCCCCGGGGGATTTCTCGATTTCTGTCTGTCTCTGTCTTTCTGGTGACTGCAGGCATCCTATAGCAAAAACCTCTCCAAAAGAAAAAAAAAAAAAAAAAAAAGCTGCACAGCAGGAGGTGAGTGGTGGGTGAGTTGGTGAAGCTTTATCTGTATTTAGAGCCATTGCTCGCATTACATTCTGAATTCCTCCCCATCAGATCAGTGGCCATTAGATTCTCAATGGAGAGGGAAGACTATTGTAAACTGCATGCACATACAAAGATCAGGTTGCTCATTATGAAAATCTAATGTCTAATAATCTTAGGTTGGAGCTGAGGCAGCAATGCTAGTGCTAGGGAGCAGCTGCATTATGGGTGAGTTGTAATTATTTCATCATATATTACAACATAATAACAATGGAAATAAAGTGCACAGTAAATGTAATGCACTTTAATCATTGCCCAAACCAGTCCCCATCCCCATCCCCACCCCTGTGGAAAAACTGACTTGCATGAAACTGGTACCAAAAAGATTGAGGACCATTGAGTTAAGCCATCTGTGCTGTTTGTGATGGAAGCCCTAGCAAACTAACACAAGTTAGTAAATAGAACATTCACGATAATATCCTTAAAGGAACTAGGTGATTCTTCTTATCTCTGATTCCTACTGGCTTGAATGGGAAAGTTAAGGATGGCATTGCAGCTGGCACTGCAGCAGGCATACTGGACAGTGAGATGATAGGAGGAAGGAAAACTATACATTTAGATTCCTAGGTCCCTGAGTGATCACCCTTGGATGAACTATCTCTGGATTTCTTGAATGTGACAGAAAAGATAGACTTATGTTAAGATACTATTAGGTCATCGGGAAAATCATGATGTACTTTACTGTTTTTCTATGCAAAAAATGCATCATAACCAGACAACCCAATTTTTGGGAGAGCCAGCAGGTTGTGATTAAGGCACTTGATTATCACATGGCCAACCGTGGTTAGAGTCCTGGACCTGGCAGCTTGCTTTCTCATTTTTCCTTTCTCTCTGTCCAAATGAAAAGATAATAAATAAAATTAAACAAATCTTAAAAAAAAAAAAAAGATACTATTTGGGCTGAGGAGCCAGCTGGTGGCACGGTGGTTAGGGTACTCGATCCTACAAAACCAACTGAGCTGTTTAAGGCCTGGACCCAACAGCTTGAAAATCACCCCTGTTGTGTGTGCGTATGTGCCCAAAATCCCCAAAGGAGAGAGATTGCAGCAAGGCTGTCTCCTCTGGGAGAAGAATGTGATTTCTCACTTTTACTCTCTCCCTCTCTGGTGAGTGCACACCCCCACTAAATTGAAAACAAACTAACAAAACACCAAGCATGTGTACGTGTGTGCCCAATATCTCAAGAGAAGAATGGAGCAGAAGGGATTGCAGTGGGGCCATTCCCACTGGGGACTGTTTTCTCACTTTTTCTCTTTGTCTCTTTCCAGAAAGCTCACCTGCCCTACAGCAAACAAAAGAAAGAAAGAAAGAAAAAGATACTATTTGGGTAGGATCAGCATGTTTTTCAAGAGGCAGGGTCTGAGGCTCAAACTGTGCAGCTGACCATACAGAATTGAGCCACCTTGGGACCGGCGGTTAGTGTAATGGCTGTGCTGCTGGACTCCCATGTAGTCGACCATAGTTCAAGTCCTGGACCCGGTGGCTTGAACTCACGCTGGGTAAGTGGGCATGTGTGCCCAAGATCCCAAGAGGTGAATGGAGAAGGGACTGTGGCATGGCCATTCCCCCTGGGGAATTTCTCACTTTCTATAGCGCATGCACCCTATAGCAAAAACCTCCCCGCCCCCCCCAAAAAAATTTTTAGGGACCAAAGGATGGCATAATGATTACATCACTAGACTCCCACATAGTCAATAGCAGTTCAAATCCCAGACCTGGAGGCTTAAAACCCATGCCGGGTGCAAATGTGTGTGTGCGCAAAACCAAGAGGTAACTAGAGAAGAGATTGCCATGTGGCCATCTTCCCGGGGGGTGATTTCTTACTTTCTGTCTCTCTTTTTCCATCTCTCAGGCGAGTGCACACACCCTATAGCAAAAATCTCTCTCTCAAAAAAAAAAAATTTTTTTTTAGAGACCAGCAGATAGTGCAGTGGTTAGGGCGTGGATTCTGACCACAGTTTGAATCCTAGAGCTGTGGATTGACAATTATGCTTAGGGATCAGCAGTGGGCATAATGGCTGTGTCGCTGGATTCCCATGTAGTTGACTATGGTTCAAGTCCCGGACCCAGTGGCTTAAACTCATGCCAGGCGTGTGTGCATGCGTGCCCAAGATCCCGAGAGGAGAATGGAGGAGAAGGGATTGAGGTGTGGCCATCCCCCCTGGGGGCAATTTCTTGCTTTCTCTCTCTTTCTGGCAAGTACATGCGCCCTATAGCAAAAAACTCTCAAAAAAAAAAAAAAAAAAAAGAAAAAGAAAATCATGCTGAGTATATGTGTGTGCATGCCCAAAATTCTGGAAGAAGAATGGAAGAGAGGGAATAGCAGAGCATCCATACCCTCTGAGGAATGATTTCTTACTTTCCCTCTCACTGTCTTCTTCTGTCTTTCTCTGTGTGAACACACAAGCCCTATAGCAAAAACCTTTTAAGAAAATTGTTTTTAATTGATAAATTAACTGTAAACAAATTGTACATACTTATAGAGTACAGTATGGTTATTTTAGTAGATGACTACAATGTGTAGTGATCAAATCAAGTTAATTAGTATATCAATCACATTAAACATTTATCATTACTTTGTTTTGGGATCTCACTGTACTTTTGATCTGTATTTTCCTAATAATTACTGATACTGAGCACCTTTTCACATGTTTCTGGCCATTTACATATATCTTCTTTAGAAAAATGTTGGGACCGGCAGGTGGCATTGTGGTTAAGGGTGCTAGACTCCCACATGGCTAACTATGGTTCAAGTCCTGGACCTGGCGGTTTGCTTTCTCACTTTATATAAATAAATAAAGTTAAAAAAAAATGGCTATCCAAGTCCTTTCCCCACCTTTTGTTTTGTTTTGTTTTTTACTGCCAGAGGACATGTGCACTTGTCAGAGAGAGAGACATGCCATATATGGTGTTGGGTTAGGGACTAACTTCATTCTTTTGCATGTGGATATCCAGTTTCCCCAGCACCATTTGTTGAAAAGATTGTCCATTTTCCATTAAGTGGTCTTGGCACCTGTTTAACAAGCTGTAGTTGAGTTCTCTGCGGCCAGCTCTTGTGAAAACTAACCTATCACAGGGTCTCAAGAGACATCATCAAGATCTAATCACCACCCACCAGGCCTCACCACCCTCCAATGCCAAATTTAAAACAAGAAACGTTGGGGGACAAACCATCATCAAAATAGCACCCTTCTCAAAATCATCTTTGATCATATAAAAAGGGTTTACTGACTTCTCTACTCTACTCCATTGGTCTGCATGTCTTTATACCAGCACCTGCAGTTCTGACTACTGTCCCCTTGTAGTAGGTTTTGAAATCGGCACGTTGGAGTCTTCTTCCAGGTTTATTCTTTTTCAAGACTGTCTTAGCTATTTAGAAGTCCCTTGAGATTACATATGAATTTTAAAGTGGGTTTTCCTATTTCACAAAAACCATCACTGGAAGTTAGATGGGAATTGCATTGAATCTATAGATTGCTCTAGGCAGGACTGATATCTGAAAAATATTATGCTTTTCAATTTATGAACATGGGACGTGCTTTCAATTATACCTTATTTTCCCTTTTTTTATTTCATAAGATAGAGACACATACATACACAACCACACATAAACACAGAGTAATCCTCAAAATAATTCTCGTGCCACAATCCACTCCCAGCCTCAGCCAGCCAGATTATGAGCATGCACACCCAGTGTGCACAGGGAGACTTCATGAAGTAAATCAGGGACCTTCCCGTGGCTCCAGCATCAGGGAGCATTGGTCACCACTGCATCACTGTGGCTCACCTAGATCTTCATTTCTTTCTTTCTTTTTTTTTTTTTTTTTAAGAATTATTTAACTTTATCTGTTTATTTTAAAATTTGACCAGAGAGGTACACAGTGAATGAGTGGAGAGAGAGAGAGAGAGAGAAAGAGAGAGAGAGGAAAGCCATCAGGTTCAGGACTCGAACTGTGATTGGCCATGTGAGAGTCCAGTGCCCTTAACCACTACGACACCTGCCGGCCCCATAGATCTTAATTTCTTTTGGCAATATTTTGTAGTTTTCGTTGCACAAGCCTCTCCCACTAAGTTAATTTCCATGTATTTTATTCTTCTATGTAAATTAAATTGTTTTCATAATTTTCTTTTTTTTTTTCATAATTTTCTTTTCATATTGTTACTATTGGCTTGTCACAAAAGCCATGACGCATTGTTACTTATGATGTATTTTTTTCTATGTAAAAATGCATCATGGCTTTTCTGATAAACTAATGGTATCAGACCCAATAGTAGCAGTAAGTAACACAACTAAATTTTATAACAACTGGTAATTTATTAAAATAACTGACTTAGGGACCAGCAGATGGGATAAAACAGTTATGCTCCTGGACTCTCACATAGCTGACTGTGGTTCGAGTCCTGGACCTGGTGGCTTGAAACACATCAAGACAGATGTGTGTACATGTGTATGCCCAAAATCCCAGGAGGAAACTGGAAGAGAAGGGATCGTGGTATGGCCATCTTCTCTGGAGGATGATTTCTCACTTTCTGTCTCTCTGGCGAGTGCACGAACCTTATAACAAAAATATTTTTTCTTTTTTTTAAAAAAGATTTATTTATTTATTTATTCATTCATTCATTCATTCATTTTAATTTAACCAGAGAGAGAAGAAAGTGAGAAAGCAAGCCACCAGGTCCAGGACTTGAACCCTGGTCAGCCATGTGGTACTATCCAGCGCCTTAACCACCACGCCACCTGCTGGTCCCCAAAAATATTTCTAAAAAAAAAAAAAAGCTGACTTAAACATCTCCAGTGGTGATTTTAACCTCAACTCCTAGGTCGATACTGATGGAAGTAATCTGACAAGCCCAGGACTGTGTACATTTAGGAGTCACTGTAGACTCTCATCTAGAAACAATCTCACATCTTAGAGCCTTCACTACAAGGTGTTTTTCTTGTAGTGATTTTCAAAGTCTAGGCAGGCACCTCAATTGGTCCTTTCATTTTGAGATCGTTTTCCTTTGCAGTTTTGATCAAATCAGCATACATCTTCTCCAGGGATTTACAATGCAGTTGGTTAAGGTCATTTTAATTAGGTGAATCACCACCTCTGGCTCCCAGGGTGTTTTTCTGGTATTAAAAGACATGGCTGAGGGGACAGCAAGTAATGAGGTGGTTAAGGTGCTAGAATCTCACATGGCCAACTGTTTGAAACCCACACCTGAAGGCTTGCTTTCCTTTCCTCTGTCTCTTGCTAGTCAAATTGAAAAATAGGTATTAACAACAAATAAAATTAAATAAATAATTATTGAGGGGGGGAAAAAAAAAAGACAAGACATGTCTGGGGACAGCAGGTGGCATTGTGGTTAAGGCACTAGACTCCCACACGGCCAACTACGGGTCGAGTCCAGGACCTGGCAGCTTGCTTTCTCACCTTTTTTTTTCTTTCTCTCTGGTAAACACATGTGCCCTGTAGCAATTTTTAAAATATTAACAATGACAAATAAAAGTAAATAAATAAATAATTTTTTTTGGTAAGGACAAAGTTTTTGCTATCGGGCACATGCATTCACTGGAGAGACAGAGAGCGAGAAAGCAGGAAATCATCCCCAAGGGAGACGGCCACACCACAATCCCCAGTCCTTTGTTCTCCTCTTGAGATTTCTGGGCACACGCGCACATGTGTGAGTTTCGTCGGGTCTAGGATTTGAACTGTGGTCAATCACATGGAAGTCCAATGATGCAATCATTACACCATCTGCTGGTCCCTATAAATAATTATTTTGTTTTTAAAAGGATTATTTTAACTTTATTTATCTATCCATTCATTTAAATTTTTATAAAGAGCAAAAGAGAGAGAGGGTAAGTGAGAAAGCAAGCTGCCAGATCTGGCACTCGAACCATGGTCGGCCATGTAGTAGTCCAGAGTCCCTAACCACCATGCCACCTGCCCTGATAATTCTTTTTTTTAAAACTATTATCTTATTTCATCTTATTTATTTTAACTTATTTATTTAATTTAATTTATTCACTCATTTTATTTAAATTTGACCAGAGAGAGAGAGAGACAGAGAGAGAGAGAGTGAGAAAGCAAGCTGCCGGGTCCAGGGCTCGAACCATGGTTGGCCATGTGAGAGTGTTCAGTACTTTACTTCCCATGCCACATGCTGGTCCTTTAACTTTATTAATTTTTTTTTTTTTTTTTGAGAGGTTTTTGCTATAGGGCACGTGTGCTCGCCAGAAAGACAGAAAGAGACAGAAAGCGAGAAATCACCCCCTGTGGGGATGGCCATGCTGCAATCCTTTTTCCTCCATTCTCCTCTTGGGATCTTGGGCACTCACGCACACACGCCCGGCATGAGTTTAAGCCACTGGGTCCAGGACTCAAACTGTGGTCAACTACATGGGAGTCTGGTGATATAGCCATTATGCCAACTGCTAGTCCCTATTTTCTGGTTTTGATAGAGAGAGACAGAGAAAGAGAGAAAGGAAAAGTGAGAAAACAAGCTACAAGGACTAGGACTCAAACAGCGGCCAGCCATGTGGGAGTCCAGCAGCTTTAACCACCATGCCACCTGCTGGCTCCAATAAATAATTCTTTTGGGAAAAAAAAAAAAAAAAAGCCATGGCTGTGTCTTGGCTTCCGGATCATCTTGTTCCTCTACAAGAGTGAACTACAGTGAATTGGGAGTACAAGTGACAGACTACAGCTCCACTGCACCTGCGACCATGTCTTCCTCAAAAAGCATGACAGATTTTTTTGTGTGATAACCTTGCATCTGCTACTCTGCTGAATTTATCTATTAGCTCTAACAGTTTTTTTTTTTTTTTTTAACTGGGGGGAGTAGGATCTTTGTTTTCTGTATGTAAGATAATATAATCTGCAAACAGATTATTTCACATCTTTCTTTCTAATTTCGATGCTTTTCATTTTCTTTTTCTTGCCTAATTGTTCCACTATCCTCTCTTGAATAAATGATTACAATAGACTTCTGAACTGATTTCCCTGCTTCTATCTGCACTCCCTACAGTATTTTCTCAACAGCAGCCAGAGTGACTGTTACAAAACCAGTTCAGATCATTTTATGCCTATGCTCAAAATCCTGCAATGGCTCCCCAACTCATTCAAAGCAAAAGCCAAAGTCCTTAAAATGATTTTCAAGGCTGTGGCCAGCCCATGACATGGTGGTAAAGGCTGCTGGACCTCACATGACTGACTGCACAGTACCAGTCCCAGATCCTGTGGCTTGAGAAACACACTGGGGACATACGCCAAAATCCCAACAGGAGAGAGAAACAGAGAAGTGATTAATTACAGACTGGTCATTTCCCATGGGGAAAGGGGCTTTCTCACTCTCTCTCTTTTCCAGCAAGCATATGTGCCCTCTGGCAAAATTAAAAAAGAAAAAAAAAAAGATCGTTTAAGGTCTTCAATGACCTGACCACTTGATTTGTTCTGTCACTCCATCTCTTACTTGCAGTTCCAGCCATACTGCTCTTTCCTGTGCCCTGGAACCACTTTAAGGTGATTGCTTGATGTTCCTTCTTTCTGCCTGGAATGTTCTTTCCCAAGATAACTACCAGGCTTACTTCCGCACTTCTTTCAGGTCAGACGTTACCTCAGCAACCTTTCTTTGGCCATAATAAATAAAATTACAACCCTCTTAAATACTCCCTATCCTACTTCCCTGCCTTTATTCTTCTCAACAGCTGTCACTGACATTCCATATATTTACTATGTCTTTTTTTTTTCAAATAACTAATATGTCTTGTTGATCATCCCTCTCTTTCCAAAGTACAAAGGGGGTAGACTTTTTTTTAAAGAATGATTTAACTTTTATTTATTTATTTTAATTTGACTAGAGAGGGACAGAGAGAGAGAGAGAGAGAGAGAGAGAGAGAGAGAGAGAGAGAGAGAGAGAGAGAGAGAGGGAGAGAAAGCGAGAAATCACCCCCCAGGGGGGGTGGGCACGCCACAATCCCTTCTCCTCCATTCTCCTCTCGGGAGCTTGGGCACGCATGCACCCGCGCCTGGCGTGAGTTTAAGTCACCGGGTCCAGGACTCGAACCGTGGTTGACTATGTGGGAGTCCAGCGACATAGCCATTATGCTAACTGCTGGTCCATAAAGGGGGTAGACTTTTTTTTAAAGAATGATTTAACTTTTATTTATTTATTTTAATTTGACTAGAGAGGGACAGAGAGAGAGAGAGAGAGAGAGAGAGAGAGAAAGTGAGAAAGCAAGTCGTCAAGTTTGGGACTCGAACTGCAGTCAGCCGTGTGGGAGTCTAGTGCCTTTAACCACCAAACCACCTGCTGGCTCCAAAGGGTACACATTTTTATTATGTTTCATTCACCATTTATAATCATGGTCTAGAATGGTGCCGGGTAAATTTTTAAATGAATAAATTAACATTAATTTACCTAAATAGTCATAAAATATAAGTGGCAAAGTTATTGGGTTGTTGGGAAAGTCATGATCTATTTTTAACAGAATTCAACTCAAGACTGGCTCCAATTTCTTGCACTTTCTCTGACATCACACTGTTTTATCAAAATGGCCTGCTGCTTTCTCAAATTGGATCAAGGTGGCTTTCCATAATTTTCATCAAAAAGATACGTGATTCCCACTCAAAATAAAGCCTAGCAAGGAAGACCCATTTGTAAAAAAAATACTGAGTGAGCTAAGTGAGGGTTAGGATTATAACCAGCCAGACTACTCTGATACTTTGCTCTCTCACTTTCTGTTCACCTAATGAACCAAACCACATCACTTGTTATCCTAAGGTCTCCCCTACAAAAAGCTATCTAGCCAGATAGCAAACAGACATTTTGTTCCTTTTTGCTTAACAGATTAATCTAATTGTTTTTTTCCCCCTGAGATAGAAGTGATGGTAGAACGAGAAGTTCCTATCTTAGAAACTTGAATAACTCAAGAGGAAGGAAAAAACTCATGGACCCCTCTTGAGGTCGCTTTCTTTCTTTCTTTCTTTCTTTCTTATTTATTTATTTATTTATTTTTTTGAGAGATTTTTTGCTATAGGGCACGTGGACTTGCCAGACAGAGAGAGACAGGAAGCAAGAAATCACCCCCCAGGGGAATGGCCATGCCACAGTCCCTTCTCCTCCATTCTCCTCTTGGGATTTTGGGCATGCCTGCATGCACATGTGCCCAGTGTGAGTTTCAAGCCGCCAGATCCAGGACTCTTTAACTGTGGTCAACCATGTGGGAGTCCAGCAACATAACCATTATGCCATCTGCTGGTCCATTGAGGTCTCTCACTCTTTCAATTCTGTGGATAGCTAAGCATGAGAAAGTTGAGGACCAGAGAATGAGTCCAACTATAATTTCTCAAATATTCTTAACATAAAATGTACAAAAAGAAACACATTACTCTTTACTTTTTTTATTTAGAAGAACCAAAGGAGAAATCTTTTTCTTTTCTTTTTTCTTTTGAAGAGGTTTTTGCTACAGGGCGCGTGCGCTTGCCAGACAGACAGAGAGAGACAAAGAGACAGAAAGCGAGAAAAACCCCCCCCCAGGGGGGATGGCCAAGCCGCAATCCCTTCTCCTCCATTCTCCTCTCGGGATCTTGGGCACACACGCACATGTGCCCGGCGTGAGTTTTAAGCCACCGGGTCTGCGACGTGAATCGTGGTCGACTACGTGGGAGTTCCAGTGACATAGCCATTATGCTAACTGCTGGTCCCAAAGGAGAAATCTTTATTATGAGGGAATCATTCTTAATCTCTTTGCTTCTCAGCCTTTCAGCCAAGTGTACTCTCTTAGTCTCTAGGGCAGTATGGTAGGAGAAGATAAATGCCTTGATCTGCTATGACAAGGAACTAATACTGAGATCAAGGAAAAATCTTCCAGTCCAAAGTCAATATGAACAAGCAGGGCCAGCAGTGGCATGGAGGTTAAGTGCACTGGACTCCCACATGGCCGAGACCATGGTTCAAGTCCTGAACCCGGCAGCTTGCTTTCTCACTTCCTTCTCTGTCTCCCTCTGTTCAAATTAAAATAATAGTAATAATGACGAGTAAAATTAAAATAAAATAATTCTTAAGAAAATAATATGAACAAGCTGGTAAAGATGAAAAACATAGGAGCGGGAACCAGCAGTTAGCGTAACGGCTATGTTGCTGGACTCCCACGTAATCGACCGCAGTTTGCGTCCCGGACCCGGTGGCTTAAAACTCACGCCGGGCGCGTGTGCGTGCATGCCCAAGATCCCGAGAGGAGAATGGAGGAGAAGGGATTGCGGCGTGACCATCCCCCCCCCGTGGGGGATTTCTCGCTTTCTGTCTCTAAAGTCTCTCTCTGTCTGTCTGGCGAGCGCATGCGCCCTATAGTGAAAATCTCTCCAGAAAAAAAAAAAGAAAAACATAGGAGCTAACATCATTTGTTCCTCTCTCTCTAGACCAAGTAATAAGACAACTAGAACAGAGATCTACCATATAGGAGTAGAAAAGAAATGGGAAAAACCGTAAGAAAAAAGCTGCTGATTTCTTAGCCTTAAAGTTACCCAAACAAGCAAAACAGCTTCATATATAAAGACAAATTTCCTCTGGTCTAGAAGATCACATTTAGATTTGGCACAAGTCCAAAAGACTGTATCAGCGCCTCCATTCACAGACAGGTGGTAGGTATTTTTCACCATATCCTCCTCTAATCAAACCACATTAAGAATATACAATTAGAGTGTTTATATTCAATAGGAAATCTTCAAAGAAAAGAAAAATAAAATCCTTACACCCCCCTTGAAATATTTGATTTCACAGCTCTGTATACAGTTATGGTATTAGATATCACTGAATAAATGAATTCTGCAAGGCTAAACGATGATGTGTTTATGTTCTATCTGCTCATTGGCCCCTGGGTCAGCCAATCTGAGATCCAGGACTCCATGGCAACAGGCTCTATCACCAAGAGCTACAAGATGATATTCCTCTTGCCTTTTTTTTTTTAAAATAAAGCATTTTCCACAGAAACCGCTGCGAATACTGTCAGAATAGTCTCTAAGGACAAATAAGAAATGTTACCATTCTGGTACACTAAAAATGAATAGTGGGGGGAGGGATGAATAGCAACAACAATAAATCTATGCAAATAGCAAGGGATCCCAAAAACCCTGGAGATTTTTCCTTGGTTTAATTTCAGTGGAGAAATTCAGGAGTCCTTGAACTGCCAGAAAACCAATACCAGAGTAATTGAGGGATTAGTATAAGGGAAGTGCTGCTCAGATAGAATGGCAATATTGAAACTTCCTATGCCACAAGATACAGAGAGCACTAATGGTTGTAATTTAGGTATGCAGACTTCTGTACATTTTGTGTAACTTTTTTTGAAATGTTAAAATGAGTATCAAAACTCACAAATCTCAGGCCCTTGTTCTCCATATTCTCAAATCATAGTCTATACAGTCCTTGGATCCTATTATATCTGTTCTATTCTCTACACTCTCCTCCCCAACAACTTTCTACTATGCTTGAGAACTGCTGTGTCCAAATGAGGAAATAAGACATTTGCTCTTCATGTTCCATATGCCCCCATCCCATCTCTCAGCTGCAGTCCTCCTTGAAGCAAAGAGGCAACAAGATAATTACAAACTGGATGAGTAAGCCCCCCCCCCCAAATGATTTTCCCTAATGGTGCTCATTAACATTCTAAAATCTACCCAGCATATTACTAGGTATTCATTCTTCCATTCTGGCATGCTCTTCATCAATAATTGATATATTTCAGGCTGCAACAAACAACTTTGGTCCTCACCTTCTGGTATAAGGTAGTAAGTGAATGCTAAAAACTGGACAGAATCTGAGATGTCAGAGCTAAAATGAGCTTAGAAGCTGCAATTTCGTCTGGCTCACATTGTTGGATTTTTTTTCTTATTGTGGTAATATACATATTAACATACAATTTATCACTTTAGCCATTTTTAAGTGTACTGTTCGATGTTATTGAGCACATTCATATTCGGCATTATAAAAGAGAAAATGGTCTCAGACACAAAAAACACGGTGTGAATTAGTCATTCTTTCATGCAAATTTAATAAACTTGTATTTACTATACAAGTCACTTATATTAAGAACTACAGTGGATATGAAGAATAAACAATCTCTGATACTACTGCCCAGCAAAAATTGTTATCGACACAGGTATTAATATTTCCCATATGTTTTTCAGATAATGAATATAGCTCTTTCATGCCCACCTCAGTCCCCAAACAAATTCAAAGTAGATGAATGTCTAGATCTCATTAGCACTGGGTTCCAAGGGATTCCCAAGGTAGGACTAACATGAAAAGTAATGATTGGAATTCCAGAAATTTGTAGAAGTGAAAAAATGTGTTCTTTATCTTTCTCTTATTTTTTATTGCCAAAGCACATGAGCCTTCATTGGAGAGACAGGCAGAGAGAAAGAGAGAAAAGGGGTGAAGCTATGGGGCTAGGCTAGGCTATGGGACTGGCCAAGAAAACTTCTTCTATAATACTGTTTCAAATTTCCCAATTACTCTTAAGGAGACAACTCAGAAAAGGGGGTAAAAATAATTTTTAGTAGGAATCATAAATTATATTAAGGGTATTTTCTTTTAAAAAAATAAAGTTGTTGGAGGTCAGCAGATGGTATGGAGGTTAAGGAGCTGAATCCCACATGTCTAGCTTCGCAATTCGAGTTCTGGACCTGGCAGCTTGAGAATCACGCCAAGTGCATGTGCAAAATCCTGAGTGGAGAATAGAGAAAAGGGGACTGCAATGTGGCTATCCCTCCTCGGGAAAGGGGGGGGGGGGTTTTTGGTGGTTTTTTTTTTTTTTTTCCTTATCTCTCTCTGGCAAGTGAACATGACCTATAGTTTAAAAAAAAAGTAAGTTGTTGGACCAGCAGCTGGTATGGTGATTAAGGAGCCAGAGTCTACATGGCCAACTCCAAGGTAACTTGAAAAACACATGGAGGGGTATAGGAACAGGTGGCATGGTGGTTAAAGCGCTAGACTTCCACATGACCAGCCACGGCTCAAGTCCCAGACCTGGTGGCTTATTTTCTCACTTTTTCTTTCTCTGTCTCTCTTTGATAAGCACACATGCCCTATAGAAAATTAAAACAAAAACAATAATAATAAATAAAATTATGTACATGATTCTTTAAATAAAAGAAAAAGGAAAACATGTTGGGAACATGTGTATGCATGTCTGAAATCCTGAGAGAAGAATGGCCATAATGCCCAAATCTGGGGTGATTTTTCACTTTCCCTCTCTCACTGTCTCTCTCCAAGGAGCACATGTGGCATATGGCAAAACAAAACAAAACAAAAGTTGTTGTAAAAAGTCACATTAGGGGCCAGCAGGAGGCACAGAGGTTAAAGTGCTAACTATGCAGTTCAAGTTCCGAACTGGTGGCTTGAAAAACACATCAGTGTGTGTGCATGAGTACGCCAAATCCTAAGAATATAATGGAAAAAAAGGGATTGCAGCATGGCCATCTTCCCTGAGGGGTGATTTTTCACTTTCCCTCTTTCCTGTCTCTCTTGATCTCTCTCTCTGAAGAGTACATTGCATTTTTACAAAGCAAAAAAAATAAATACGTAAAAAGGAAAAAAGTCACTTTATGCCTCTTCCTATGTTCCAAATACCATCTTAATCATTTATGCATGATGGGGCCAGCAGATGGCATAATGGTTACACCGCTGAACTCCCACGTAGTGGACTAAGGTTCAAGTCCTGGACCTGGCAGCTTAAAACTCATGCAGGCGCACTTGCATGCATGTCTAAAATTATTTTCTTTGGAGAAGTTTTTGCTATAGGGCGCGTGCACTCACCAGAAAGACAGAGAGAGACAGATAAAAGCGAGAAATCCCCCCCCGGGGTATGGCCATGCCACAATCCCTTCTCCTCTATTCTCTTCTCAGGATGTTGGGCACAGACGCACACGTGCCCGGCCTGAATTCAAGCTACCAGGTCCGGGACTCGAACTGTGGTTGACTACATGGGAGTCCAGTGACAAAGCCATTACGCCAACTGCTGGTCCCTCATGTCTAAAATTCTAAGAGGAGAATAGAGTCCTCGCTTTCTCTCTGGTGAGCACACGTGCCCTATATAAAAAATCTCTCTTAAAAAAATGTATACATGTCACTACATTTATCTGAACTTAACATATTCTTTAAATTTATTTTCAGATACTAACAGTAGGGATTAAAATTTTTTTTATAGTTAGAAAAGTACTATAGGCCTTTCTATACTTATAGAAAACAGAAGTAGAAGAAAACAAAAATCACCCAAAATATGTAACTCAGAGATAATTGCTATTTTAAAAAATAGTCTGAGGGTGCATGTGCTCTCAGGAGTGAAACAGGTGTATGTGGGGGAAGCACCCTTCAACGGGACATGGTCATGTCATCATCCCTTATTCTCCATTTCTCCATCCTGTTGGGACTCAGGGCAGGCACATTTCCAGTATGTTTTTCTTTTTTCTTTCTTTTTCCTTTTTTATTTTTTTTAAAGAGTTACTTATTTAATTGTATTTATTTGTTTAATTTGACCAGAGAGAGAGAGAGAGAGAGAGAGAATGAGAAAGTAGGCCACCAGATCTAGGACTTGAACCAGGATCGGTCATGTGGGAGTATCCAGCGCCTTAACCACCATCCCACCTGCTGGCCCCCATCTGGTATGTTTTTCAAACTGCCAGGGCTGATATTCAAACTGTGGTTAGTTGTGTAAAATCTCAGTCCCTTAACCACTGGGGAATGGGGCCAGTCTGGCAACTGCTAATAACACCAGCAGTTTTGAGGTAAATCTCTCTAAACTTTATTTCCATATTGGTATACAATTTGTAACCATATTGGGTATGGTTCTATATGCAATAATTTTTATGTAGGGACCAGCAGTTAGCGTAATGGCTATGTCGCTGGACTCCCAACCGCGGTTCAAGTCCCGGACCCAGTGGCTTAAACTCACGCCAGGCACGTGTGCATGCGTGCCCAAGATCCCGAGAGGAGAATGGAGGAAAAGGGATTGCAGCATGGCCATCCCCCCTGGGGGTGATTTCTCTCTTTCTGTCTCTGCCTTTTTGGCGAGCGCACGTGCCCTGTACCGAAAACCTCTCCAAAAAAAGAAAAAAAAAATTTATGTATTCACATGACAAAACTTTTTATATCGTGCTTTTTTTCAACTACTGAAACTAACCATTTTTCTATTTGTTACTTACTTTTTTTTTTAGAGGTTTTTGCTATAGGGCGCATGTGCTTGCCAGAAAAGACAGAGAGACAGAGAGAAAGAAAGTGAGAACTCACCCTCTGAGGGGATGGCCACGCCACAATCCCTTCTCTTCCATTCTCCATTCGGGACCTTGGGCACGCACGCACACATGCCCAGCATGAGTTGTAAGCAACCGGTTCAGGACTCGAATTGTGGTAGACTACATGGGAGTCCACTGATACAGCCATTATGCCAAACTGCTAGTCCCTATTTGTTACTTACTTTTAACATAAAGTCATTTTAATAGCTGTTTAATGTTCTTACATACACGTACCATAATTTAGCTAACCATTTCCCTATTATTGGAATTTTTAAAATTAGTTTATTTGACTTTATTTATTTATCCATTTATTTATCTTTACCTTGACCAGAGAGGGACAGAGAGAGAGAGAGAGAGAGAAAGTGAGAAAGCAAACCACCAGGTCTGGGACTCAAACCATGGTCAGCCATGTGGGAATCCAGCGCCCTTAACCACCTCACCATCTGCTGGCCCTGGAATTTTTTTTTTTTAAGAGATTTTCCCTATGGGGTCCGTGCGCTCACCGGAGAGATATAGAGAGACAGAGAGACAGAGAGACAGAAAGTGAGAAATCACCCTCCAGGGGGGACGACCATGCCGCAATCCTTTCTCTTCCATTTTCCTCTCAGGACTTTGGACATACACGCACATGTGCCTGAAATCTCCAGGTCTGGGACTCAAACCACGGTTGACTACATGGGAGTCCAGAGCCGTAACCATTATGCCCTCTCCTGGTCCCTCTATTACTGGAATTTAAGCAATCATTAATTTTTATAATAAAACAATGCCGTGTTAGCTGTTTGTATATCTTTATGCTTATACCTTTACTCACATTTCTCATCAACGCCACAGGATAAATGCACTTGAGAGTAATTACAGATAAGTGTTCCCTTAGTTTACACTAGTTAATAGAAGCAAGGACTGGGGGCTGGCAGGTGCTATGGTAGTTAAGGCACTGACTCGCACATAGTCAACCACAGTCCGAGTCCTGGACTTGACAGCTTGCTTTCTCACTTTCCCTTTCTTTCTCTTTCTCTGGTCAAATTAAAAAAAGAATAACAAATAAAATTAAATAGTTATTTTAAATTTTAAAAAGATAGAAGGACAATTGCATTATTAAACTATAGTGTTTTTCAACTGTCCCTCTAGCAACATGTTATGTTGTGTTACGTGTACGTCCTAGGTCCCATGGCATACCCTGGACTTTCAGGACATTCACTGGCATAGTGCTTCTTACTTTTTTTCTTCAATTCATGCCCTTTCTAAATAATATATTAAATAATGTTACTACCCCTTCCCCATATATTCCACTACAGACAGTATGTACTCCTGCCACTTTGAGAGTAACTGGCCTAAGAAAATTAATAGGATGGAAAAGATAAAAAGTTAAATACAAAGACAGTCTTCTTGCCATTAATGCTACATACGTCCTGGCTCTTCTCAATGTGTCCTGGTTTGGTTTGGTGAGCAATTTAAAAAGCAAAGCCTTGGGGCCAGCAGATGGCATAATGGTTATGTTGCTAGACTTCCACGTAGTCGACCACAGTTCAAGTCCCAGACCCAATGGCTTAAAACTAACTATGGGTGCATGTGCATGCATGCTGAAAATGTTGAGAGGTGAATGGAGGAGAAGGGATGCAGCATTGTCATCTCTCCTGGAGAGTGATTTCTCGCTTTCTATCTCTGTCTTTCTGGCGCATGCACACGTCCTATAGCAAACAACTCTCCAAAAAATAAAAAATAAATAAAAACAAAAAAATGAAGCCTCAAAACATACAAATGAACAAGATTCCAGTGAAATAAAAAGGCTGCAGGTTGTGGTGGGGTACACACAACTACTAATATAATCCCAACTACTGGGGAGGCTGAGGTAGGAAGATTGAGGATCAAGAGTTCAAGACCTGAGGAACTTTGCAAGACCCTATCTCTTATTAAAAATATGGGGCTGACAGGTGGCATGATGGTTAAGGGTGCAAGATTCCCACATGGCCGACTGCAGTTTGAGTCCCTGACCTGGTGGCTTGCTCTCTCCCTTTCCCTTTCTCTCTTTCTCTGGTCAAATTAAAACAAAAAACAAAAAACAACAACAACAAAAAAAAAAAAAACAAATAGAGCTAAGTAAATAAAAAATTCTTTCAAAAAATAATAAAGTTTCGGCCGCTGCCGCGAAGACCAACATGGCCGGGAGACTCGCCACCTTCCTCAGGAATGTTTGGTTCAAGGAGCTGGTGCTGGTCACGTCCTTTGCCATCGCGGGACTCGGTGCCTATCGTCCTGCTCTCACTCAGCCCCTACACCAAGTACTCCATCATGATGAACCAGGCCACCCCCCACAACTACCCAGTGCCCCTCCGAGATGACAGGAACATGCCCGACGTGCCCAGCCACCCCCAGGACCCGCAGGGCCGCAGCCTGGAGTGGCTGAAGAAACTGTGAGCAGCTGTGTTGACTGGGGTCCCCAATAAAATGTGAACCCCCCCAAAAAATTTTTAAAAATAAAGTCTTTTAAAAAATATATATATAAAGAAGGTAAACAGGGATGAGGGTATAGATACTTCAGCATATATGATTTGAGGTTTAGTCTGTTTAAAATCTCAATTTTCTTTTAACACCAGTGATTTGTTTTTATTATTATTATTATTAACAAAAGTACAAGCTACAGGACACATACTCACTGGAGAGAGACAGAGAGAGAGAGACAAGGAAAGTGAGACAGCACCGCCACCCCCCAGGGGGGCGATGGCCACATAGCAATCCCTTTTCCTCCATTCTCCTCTTGGGATTTTGGGCACACATGCATACATGCCCAGTGTGTTTTTCAAGCCACTGGGTCTAGGACTCAAATTGTGCAGTTGGCTAAGTGGAATCTGGCCACCTTCACCACCACTTGCTGGTACATTAAGGCTAGTGATTTTAAGGATTCTTCATACACAGTATTTCATATAAGTTGGTATACATTCAGATATGTAAGAACACTGCTACATCAACTCAAATACAGAAAAGCAAAGATGACAAAGTTTCATAAATGCCAATGGCAAGCATCCTCAAATTTGAAAATAGATTGAACCAATAATAAAAAGTTAAAAAAAAAAAGTCTCAAACCCAACCAATCATCTATAATAATCAAAAGATAATGATGACCAAGAAAAAAAAAGGGCTGCTAATCTTAAGGAACATGTTTGCAATTCAGTCTCTAAATAAAAAATTAGAAAAGATAGTTCCTAAAAGAATCAACTGTGTCGGGACCAGCAGTTGGCGTAATGGCTATATCACTGGACTCCCACGTAATCAACCGCAGTTCGAGTCCCGGACCCGGTGGCTTTAACTCACACTGGCCGCGTGTGTGAATGTGCGTGCCCAAGATCCCGAGAGGAGAATGGAGGAGGAGGGATTGCTTCATGGCCATCCCCCCTGGGGGGTGATTTCTCACTTTCTGTCTCTCTGTCTCTCTCTTTCTGGTGAGCGCATGTGCCCTATAACAAAATTTAAAATAATAAAAATAATTAAAGCTTTTTTAAAAAAACGCTTTAATGTTTAGATTATACTCACACTCATTGTGAAAATTCAATGTCCTACATGGCTAGAAAAATCACTCCTGGTTTCCTCAAAAATTACAGGTGATCTCTGAAGATGCCAATGGTATGTCCCTATTTAATTCCTAAATATCAATAATAATGGCTAATGCCAACTAAGCCTTTAAAATGACCTGGAATTAATTGTCTTAAAAGCTTTATATGTATTAACTCTTTAATCCTCAAAACAACCCTAGGAGGTGAGTACCAGTATTATTCTCGTTTTACATATGAAAAAAACAGAAAGCTAAGTAATTTGTTAAAGGTCACGGAACAAGCAATAGGCAAAGTTAGGATTTGAACTCCAGAATCCAGGCACTCAACACTGTACTAAAGAAAAGCTCTTAACAGGCTCTATAATAACAGTTAGAAGGGACCTAGGAGAGAAGGCCATCAAAGAGAATTAAATAGGTATAGTGACTTTTAGGTGCAGAAGTAGGCCGTATCAATTTGTCAGAAAGTCCTTCCAACATATATCACATTTTTAATTATCCTTGATGCTGAAACACCTTTTTATAAAATAAGTTGCTCTTGATCTTTTCCTCCTCGTCCAATTTAAAAAAAAAAAAAAAAAACAGTGAAAAAAGAATAACAAGGAACGGAAATCTCACTTCTTTGGCACCTTTCAACAGCTCTCCTACTCTGACCTTCTTTGAAACCACCACAGTTAAAAAACAAAGATCTAAAATGAAGGTACTTTCACTGTTGAAATAACAACAACTTTTGGTAATATCTCTCTTGGTAATGACTGAAACATGTAAGAAAGACTTCAGGTTTATCTCATGTACCCACAAATGGAAAGAAAACCAAGTTAACAAAACCATCATCTTTTAATTTCACAGCAGTTTTCTTCCCCCTCAAAGGCTATTCCTGTCCTAGTTGCAGACGGGGAACTGCTCCCAGTGACGTCAGAGCAGTCTCCCAGCAACAATTAATGAGGGTTGTCCACCACAGGGGTTTCCTGAAAAGCTAGCAAGAAATTATCCACATATTTGCTGCAATATTAAGATGAAAGGATGTGGTGGAATTTCTCTTAACCCTTATAGCTCCAGACTCGGGCAAACTTCTAACTAGGTTATTCTCCTAGAAAGCTCTCCATTCACTCTAGGATTATCTCTGCACTGTCCCCACCCAACCCCCATTTTCTTCAAATAAAGTCAGATTTTGTCAGTTTGAAATATTTATAGTCAAAATAAATACTAATATAATTCCGCTACCATAGAAAATAAGACTGCATAATTTAAACTGAAAAGCTGATATTATTCTTTTTACAATACTTCAAAGGATTTAGATAAATGAAAGCAAAGGAAAAAAAATAGAAGAAAAAAATAGCAAGATCTAAAGGCACTTCTCTCTATACGCTACCCAAATACACAACCACAGATAGGCAAACCTTAAATTTTGCAAGACTCTAGTCTATAGAGTTCTTCAAACTGACCTCTGCAGGCAGCCCTTCAGAGATCAGCAGTATTATAATCGAGTTGCATATAAAAGAACTGGAAACTCAAATACTTTCTATAAAAAAAATAGGTTGGATTGTTATGCTCACACCTAAGAGTATATCTAACAGTTTCTTCCTAAAGCCTTGCATTAGCTACACACATTCAAAATTATTATTTTAACCTAAACTAGAATGGCAAGGAATTTTATATAACTACCTTATTTCTGAGGTCTGACAGCCTACAAACTGTCTGCTCAGGACCAGTGCAAATAAGACAGAAAAATTCCAAATTCCTAAACCGAAGCTAGAATTATTAATGGGTGCTAGGTTCCAGAAACCTGCTTATGAGCTCTTTATCCTCCCATATTTAGAAAAAGCTATCAGATAAAATTCATTATCAGCAGGACATAAAGGGTTAATTCAGGCATCCTGCTTTAGCAATCCTGACTTGGGTCTGAGCCTATTCTAAAAGGAAACAAACAAAATAGCACCCCTACCATTAAAATATCTCACTCTGGCTTCAGCTATTCAATGGTACCCAGTTATCATTTTCAAGCCATAGATAGGAGAACGCACCGCTGCTGATGGATTTTTCTTCTTCCTTCTCTCCGTCCCCTCCCTTTCAGGAGAAAAAGACTGCAAACAAAATCACTACGTCACTGGAGGTAGAGGGAATCCCATCTCTGCACTCTTTAGAAACCAAGGCCAGCAAACAAAAACAAGTCAATTATAAGAAACAAACAAATAAGTATTCCAAAATAAGAAGCCGTAAATCCAAAAGAAATTCACAAGACTAACATAAATCAAAAGACATATTTTAAGTTAAAAGATTTAACAAATTCCTCCTTAGATGCTCATAGTCAAAAAATCTCCCTAGACACAGCAAAGACGACATATTTCTTCTTATCACATGTAAAGACTAGGGGACAGTTACATAAAGACATAGGACAGAAAGGCGTATTCACCAACCGGGTGTGGATAGCTGGGTAATGACACAGTGAAGGATATTTATAGGGGATTCCCTGCTTCCTGCAATGTGCGTCAACAGCATCACCAAAGAGAACAGAAATCACCACTGTTCTCAAGCTAAATCTGAATGAAGCACTGCTTGAAATAGCCATGGAAGAGGTAGAATCTGAATAGAGCAAAAGTTCTATCAAATCTAATTTTAAAAATATTTTAAAGATAAAAAACAGTGAACAAAAATTTCCACAAAACTTAATACTTGAAAATCCTCTAATTTCCGTAGTGTGTATTACAATTAAATCAGTCAAGACAGAAAAGACAACTATCTTTTTATCTACCCAGTCTGTGGAGTTCAAGGACTTTTATATAAAGAAAGAAAATTATCCAAAACTCACCCCAAATGGATCTGCACTTAGACCAACAGCGAGCTCACATTATTAATGGAGACCTCATGGTAAGGATCTGTTCAGCCGGAATTTTGCCGGAAGAAATTCCTTCTGGGAAACCTGTGCCTCTTCATGAAATGCTACTGATCCTTGCTGCTGCGTCTCCAGCAAGCTAATTGCTCTGACAAGCTCTGAAGCAGACCAAAGCCCAGCTGTTCAGAGAGATGTCACCCAGAGCTCTGCCAACAGTCACATTTGCACATACACTCACACTCACAGACACACAAACACACACACACACGGAGGCTTCAAGAGCACCCTCCTCCCACCTCTTCTTCTAGCTCTCATTCAAGTACTTTGCTAGCATGCCTGCCTCCACACTGCTCTGTGAATAGCTTTTAAAGACACAGCAGCAGCTCCTTTCTGCTGCATATGCTAAGATGCCAAGAGGTGCAAAATAGTTCTTTTAGTGAAGAACAACTGACTTGGGAATACATATTGATTTAAAAGTTCACCTTTAAATTTGCCTTACCTTTTTCTCTCTTGCCAAGTAATCATGACCAGAGATAGGGTCTTTGCCTAAATGCTATTGGGCTGAGATTTATTAATAGAAATGTAAAACTAAGACTGAACCTAGCTGCAGAGAATTTTCTTACTGGTGACTATATTTAGTAAAATCCTTTTTCATTGTGGGGCAGAAGGCAGGCAACATAGGATACTAGTAGCGATCTGTTCCTTTTTCCCCCTTTGTTCTCAAAGGATGGAGAGAAGACTTTGGTTATAAAATAAGGTAATAAGAAAACCAAGAAGGCACCTTACAGACAGAACAGATGAAAAGGTATTAGAACAGAAAATATAAGTGTGGAGATAAAGATAAATAGATTAAAATAAAAGCAGTGGTACCAGGAAAGGTAGTTAATAGCTCTAAACCAGGAAAGAACAGTAACAGCTCTAGAAAGTATGCAAGACTGGGTAGCAAAGTTAGATGTGACCTTCAGGGACTTTTTTTTTGCACTTGCCAGAGAGACAGAGAGAGGGAAAATTAGAAATCACACCCCTGGGGGATGGCCACAGGCAATCCTTTCTTTCTTTTTCTTTATTGGAGAGAGATTTTTGCTATAGGGCACATATGTTTGCCAAAGAGACAGAAAGCAAATGCAAGAAATCATCCCATGGTTATGCAGCAATCCCTTCTCTCCGGATTTTGGGCATGCACGCACATGGAGCTGCTGGATCCAGCAACTCCTTCTCCTCTGGTTTCCTCTCAGCACACATATACATGTACCCGGTGTGATTTTTGACCCACAGGGTCCAGGCCTCGAACTGCATGATTGGCCATGTGGGATCCAGTAACTTATCCTCCATGCCACCGGCTAGGTCCCCTCCAGGGACTGTTTTCAAGATCCCAAGGAAAGGTAGTAACAATCTCTATTGCTACAGGAAGTCATGAACACTACAGGTGGTACAAAATCTGGAAGAGACAAATTAACACACGGCTAGGGTCCAGGTATCCTGAAGAAAAAAACTAAAATCTGTCACAAAGATACATCTATTCACTTGTTCAAATACATATTTGATGTGTATTGTGTTACTATGTATGGGCTAAGGCACTAACTATAAAAAACTTTAGAAGTATGAGACAGATTCATTAAGGGCCATATAAAAAAGGAGAAAAAGGACTGTGGTTCTTACTTTCAATAAGATTATAAGCATTAGGGGTTGGAAGGCTAATCTTCAAGAATCAAATAGACCGCTGAAAGGAATCTGGCCTTTATGCTTACTGAGATGAGAGGCCACTGGCAGTTTTTTTTTTTTCCTTTTAGGATTATTTTTATTATTTTATTTATTTATTTATTTATTTATTTATTTATTTATTTATTTTAATTTGCTATAGGGTATGTGCACTCACCAGAGGCAGAGAGAGAGAGAGAGGGGGAGAGAGAGAGGGGGACAGAGAATGCTGGGCCTCAAATTTGGTCATGTGGGAGTCCAGCGTCTTAACTCCCATGCCACGTGCTGGCCCCCTTGCCATTAACATTTAAATAAGACCTAGACCCTTATAATGCTATTTTAGTCAAAATTTCCAGGATATAATCTAAAATTACTTGGCATATAAAACAATCAAGATAGTCTTTTAGCCAGAATCGCCATCTTTCAGTAATTCACTAAAAAGATGAACACAAAGGGAAAGAGGCAACTGGTATATGTTCTTTAGGCCTTTCAGAAAACATGGAGTTGTTCCTTTGGCAACATACATGTGAATCTACAAGAAAGGTGATATTGTAGACATCAGGGGCATGGGTACTGTTCAAAAAGGAATGCCCCACAGATGTTACCATGGCAAAACTGGAAGAGTCTACAATGTTACCCAGCATGCTGTTGGCACTGTTGTAAACAAACAAGTTGAGGGCAAGATTCTTGCCAAGAGAATTAATGTGAGTATTGAGCATAATAAGCATTCTAAGGGAACCAGCAGTTAGCATAATGGCTATGTCGCTGGACTCCCACATAGTCGACTGTGCGGTTCGCGTCCCGGACCCAGTGGCTTAAAACTCATGCCGGGCGCATGTGTGTGCATGCCCAAGATCCTGAGAGGAGAACAGAGGAGAAGGGACTGCGGCGTGACCACCCTCCCTAGGGGAGGATTTCTCGCTTTCTGTTTCTATGTCTCTTTCTGCCTATCTGGCGAGTACACGTGCCCAACAGTGAAAACCTCTCAAAAAAAAAAAAAAAAAAAAAGCATTCTAAGAGCTGAGATAGCTTCCTAAAACATGTAAAGGAAAAATGACCAGAAAAAGGAGGCCAAAGAGAAAAGTACCCAGGCTCAACTGAAGCGCCAGCCTGCTCCGCCCAGAGATGCACACTTTGTGAGAAGCAATGGAAAGGAGCCTAAGCTACTGGAACCTATTCCCTATGAATTCATGGCATGATTGGTGTTAAAAATAAACTAATCTGGGGCTGGCAAGTGGCATGGTAGTTAAAGGCGCTGGACTCCCACATGGCTGACCACAGTTCAAGTCTCAGACCTGGTGGCTTGCTTTCTCACTTCCTCTCTCTCTCTCTGATCAAACTGGAAAATAATAATAATGATATAATAATAAATAAAGTTAAATAATTCTTTAAAAAAATAAACTAATCTATGGTCTATAAAAATGTTTTTCTTAATCGAGTAGAATTACGTCCCTCCCCTAAAGCTAATTTTAATTGGTCTCTAATTCATTTTGTAATATCTTTATTCAAATTTAGTATTTTTTAGTTGAAAGATATTAGGTGGGTTATTATGCAACAAATAAAACTTGGTTAAATAAAAAAGATAATTTCCATTTGCACAAGAAAAGAGATGAATATACTAACCATCAATACAACACATATGTTGGAATTAATTGTCTGACAATAATTTTAAAAACACATTTTATAGAAATGTTCCAACAAATTAGGGCAAACATTTAAAATGAATGCAAAGACAGAATGTCTCAGCAAAGAAGCAAGATAAAAAGAAGAACCAAATGGAACTGAAAATTTTTTCTTTATTATTACTACTTTTTAATTTGCTATAGGGTATGTGCACTTGCTGGAGAGAGAAGGGGACAGGAAAAGAGAGAAAACGACAAAGCATCCCCAAGGCAGATGGCCATACTGCAATCCTTCTCTTCCACTCTCTTCTGAAGATTCTGGACACACACACACACACACACACACACACACACACACAATGTTTTTCAAGTCAGTGACACATTAAAAGGTAAATGCATTAAAACCAAGTGGGGTTTATCCTGAGGATGCAAGGCTGGTTACTTTTTGAAAAGTATTCAATGCCATCCACAATACTGAGTCTAAAGAAGAAAAAACACATTACTTCAATCTATAAAGAAAAAGCATTTTGAAAAAATTCAACATTCATAATAAAAACTCAGCAAAGTAGGAACAGAAGAAAATCTCAGACTGATAAAGGGAAAATGTAACAAACCTACAGAGTAAATGCTTTCCCATTAAGATCAGAAACAAAGCAGGTTTTCCACTTTCACCACGCCTATTCAGCATACTAAAAGTCTTAACCAGTGAAATAAGCCAGGAAAAAGAAAGAGAAAGCATACAAATTGGCAAGGAGGAAGTAAAACTCTTCCTACTCAAAGACAATATGATTGTGTACATAGAAAATACCAAGAAAACCATTTTAAGAATCTCCCAGGGGGGCAGCAGGTGGCATGGAAGTTAAGGAAGCTGGATCTCACATAGCCAACTGCGCAGTTAAGAGTCTCAGATCGAGTGGCTTGAAAATTACACTGGGTGTGTGTGAGTGCGTGACTAAAATTACAAGAGAATGCAGCATGGCCATCCACGCGGAGGGAGTGATTTTTCAACACTGACTCCTCCCACCGGGAGTCCACATGCTCTATAGCAGGAAAAAAAAATCCAAGAACTAGTAAATGTTTTTAGCAAGATAACAGGACATAAAGTCAACACTGCCAAATTAATCAAAGTTCCATATGCTAGGAATATCAGAGAATGAAAATTGAAAAAGTGGTATAATTTGATTGCTATCACCAAAATGAAATGCTGAGGTATATACTTAACAAAATATGAATAATACTACATACAAAAAACTACAAACCACTGATGAAAGATATCAAAGATCCAAATAAATGAGGAGCTATACCATTTTTTTCTTTTGTAGTTTATTTACATTTATTGTTGTACATCTTTGTGGAGTGCAATATGGTTTTTCAGAGCATGCAGTAAGAAGTAATAATCAAGTCAAGAATATAACCATATTCATCATCTTCAACAAAGAACATTACATCATGTTGTACACATTCAATTTTTTAGAGAGATTTTTGCTATATATGCACTCTCTGGAGAGACAGAGACAGTCAGAAAGACAGAAAGCAAGAATCACCCCCCAGGGGCGATGGCCATTCCACAATCCCTTCTCCTCCATCTGCTCTCAGAATTTTGGGCATATACACACATGCACCCGATGTGAGTTTTAAGCTGCTAGGTCCGGGACTCAAACCATGGTTGACTACATGGGAGTTCAGAGGCATAACCATTACGCCATCTGCTGGTTCTTCGTGTTCAATTTTTGTTATACTACTATTTTTTTGAGACATACATTATTTCGGCGATGTTCTCTTTTAAAAAAAGAATTACTGATTTATTTAATTCCATTATTATTGTTTTTTAAATTTGATGAGAAAGAGAGAGAGAGAAAGAGAGAGAGAGAGAGGGAGAGAGAGAGGGAGAGAGAAAAGGAAAGGGAGAAAGCAAGCCACCAGATCCAGGACTCAAACCACGGCACTTGCCGATCCTGGCAATGTTCTTTTTTTTTTCTTAACCTCGATTATAGTGTACTGTCCCATAACCTATTTGCCTTGTTTACATACATTCTCTTTTTTGAGAGGTTTTTGCTACAGGGCTTGTGTGCTTGCCAGAGAGACAGACAGACAGAAAGCAAGAAATCACCCCCCAGAGGTGATTTCACGCAACAGTCCCTTCTCCACCATTCCCCTTTCAGGATCTTGGGCACGCACACACATGCGCCCGGCGTGAGTTTAAGCCACCAGGTCCAAGACTCAAACCATAGTCAGCTATATGGGAGTCCAGTGATATAGGCATTACACCATCTGCTGGTCCCTCTTTGTCTTTTAAATGGTTTTTCCCAAATGCCTTCCCTCTCACCTCCCAAAGATATACCATTTTCATGAACTGTTAAAGATTCAACACAGTGGGAACCAGCAGTTAGCGTAATGGCTATGTCGCTGGACTCCCACGTAGTCGACCGCGGTTCGTGTCCTGGACCCGGTGGCTTAAAACTCACGCCGGGCGCGTGTGCGTGCGTGCCCAAGATCCCGAGAGGAGAATGGAGGAGAAGGGATTGCGGCGTGACCATCCCCCCTGGGGGGTGATTTCTCGCTTTCTGTCTCTATGTCTCTCTCTGTCTGTCTGGCGAGCGCACGCGCCCTACAGTGAAAATCTCTAAAAAAAAAAAAAGATTCAACACAGTAAGGATGTTAACTCTCCCCAGGTTGACCTGTAGCATTTATTTAGTAAAATTTTATTCCAAATTCCAGTAGGATTTTCTGTAGACATGAACAATTTTTTAAGAATTATTTTAACTTGGGGGGCTCCCGCCCCCCAGCGCAGCCGTGCGCCAGGAACGGCCTGGCTGGCCGCCCCCCCACTGGGGGGGGGCACAGGGCCGGGGGGGCACCGCCCCCAGA
>NW_006209847.1:4177542-4178111 GCF_000334495.1 Tupaia belangeri chinensis | reverse complement strand
CCCACAACACCATTCCTGGTAACTACAAGATGACTGCTGTGCCACATCAGCTGATAATCATCCCTGCATACCAGAACTGCTTTCCTGAAACTGCACTCCCTGGAGACTCACCTACACTTGTGGATCTGCAGGAGACCTATGCCAAAAACTTTAAGAGCTGATGGTTGGAACTCGTGGCCTCTCTGCCTTTACTTGTATGTATCACTTTTTCAGTAACTCTTCTGGAAGACAACTGTATATAGCAGGGATATTGTAATGGGAGAGTGATACAAGGCAGAGGGACAAACATAGGGGAAAAAAAAATTAAAAAAAAGAGGAAGAGGAAAAAAAAAACATATATATGTGCATAAGCAAGAAAGTAGAAGTGGAATATTATTGATGATAACATGCTTGATTGGGTCACTGTGCAGTCTATTCTAGATGGGAAATTACATTTAGTACCTTGTGATGATGCTCAGGGAATGAATGTTAGGTTAAAAAAAAAAAAAACGAAAACAAAAATAAAAAAAAACGGTAAAACTATTCATACCATTAAAAAAAAAAAATGGATATTTGATGGCTGCAGTGAG
>NW_006209847.1:4175124-4177059 GCF_000334495.1 Tupaia belangeri chinensis | reverse complement strand
GAAAAGACATTGAATGATAAAGCGGGGAGATTGATGTCTCTGTATTGACTGACATGCATGGCATTCCCTTTTGAAAAAGCAATGGAAGTCAATGTAAAGTTATATGTAATCCAATGTAATATAAAGAAGATTATGATGATAATAAATAAAATAAAAAAATTAAAAAATTAAAAAATTTTTAAAAAAGAATTATTTTAACTTTATTTATCTACTTATTTTTTAATTTGACCAGAGAGGGGGCAGGGAAGAGAGAGAGAGAGAGAAAGCAAGGCACCAGGTCTAGGACACCATGTGGGAGTCCAGTGCTCCTAACCACCATGCCACCTGCTGATCCTGCCTTTTTTTAATTGACAGGAGGTACATGTGCTTGCCAGAGAGAGACAGAATTGAAAAATATACAGGCACATCTGTATATGCCCGGAATTCTGAAAGGTGGAAGAGACAGAGAAGAGACGGTGGTGTGACCATCCTTTGTGGGGGTTGCTTTCTCACTTTCTTTCTCTCTCTTTCTCATGCATGCTCACAAGAGGGGCAAAAAGCATCTCCAAATGGGATATGGTCATACTGCAACCCCTTCTCCTCTATTTCTGTCTCTCTCTGGCATATGCATATGCCCTCTGGTAAATTAAAAAACAACACACATGGACCACCAGGTGGTGTTAAGGCACTGGATCCCACATAGCTAACTACATAGTTTTGAGTCCTAGACCTGGTGGCTTGAAAATCACACTGGGTACATGTGCATGTATGACAAAAATCCCCAGAAGAGACTGGAGGAGAAAGAATTGAGTGTGGCCATCCCCCTAGGTAGGGTGGTATCTTACTTTCTCTCTCTCTCTCTCTGGCAAGCATATATGCCCTATACAAAAAACTAAACACACATACAGACAATTCATAAATGAAAAAGTTGAAAAGTTGGACTTCTTAAAAATTTAACACTTTTACGCTGCAACAAATATTGTTAAGATAATAAAAAGATAAGCTACCAGGTAGGAGAAAAACAAAAGACTTGTAACCAGAATATATAAAGAACTCTCAAAACTTAACAATAAAAGAACTTGCCAATTTTTAAATGAGAAAAAGACTTGAATATAAAATACTGACAATCCTAGTGAAGGCAGAGAACAACTGAAGCTCTCATATACTGATGCTGCCACTCTGGGCAATAGTGTAGTCATTTCTTACAAAGTTAAACATATATTTACCATAAAACCCAGCAATCCAATTCCCAGCTAGTTACCCCAGAGAAATAAAAATTATCTTCATAAAAAGTCTATACAAGAATGTTTAAAGTCACGCTTCACAAATACAAAAAACAAAACACTAATAAATATCCTTCAGTGAGTCAATAACTTGTGGCACATTCATACAATGGAATTCTATTCAGCAATAAACACAAAACTACTAAATGCAACAACTTGGACAAACCTCAAAGACATTATGCTGAGTGAAAAAGTGAACCTCTGAACATTAAACAGTGTGTGATTCCAATTACACAACACTCTGGAAAAGCCAAAATTATAAGGACGATAAATACATTAGTAGTTACAAGGTCTGACAAGGGGAAAAGATTGACTATAAGGGTCAAAGGGAACCATTTGAAGTTATGGAAACCATTTACATCTGTATTGTCATAGTGGCTGTATATTTGCTGAAATCTAGAAAACTGTTCATAAAATGAGTAAGCATTACTGTATGAAAATTATACCAAATAAATGAGACTTTGTCTTCATTGTGAGAAGGTACATGAGAGGGGGAGAGAAAAACTTCCCATGGGGTATGGTCACATAGCAACCTCTTCTCCTCTGTTCATTCATCCTGTTGAGATTTGGGGCACATATGTATAAGCATCCAATGTGTTTTATTAAAAGTTACTGGGGCAGGCGTGGCCGGGGCTCTGCTCCGTGTTCCGCAGCCCGGGCCGCCCGGCCCCCG
>NW_006209847.1:4140619-4173921 GCF_000334495.1 Tupaia belangeri chinensis | reverse complement strand
CCCAGCTGGGTACTACTTTATAGTATGTTCATTCTACTCACTGGGGTTTATGCCTAAAGTCAGACTTGGGTTCATGTATAGGTATGTGTCAGCTGTGCTAGCTATTGGATATATTTAGACCAATTAAGTTCATTGGCAGAACAATTGAATGGGGGTGGGGGGAGAGGAGGATGGGACATAGCAGAGGGTGGGGGATGGAGAATCAAGGATGGCAAAACAAAAGGCAAGGTATGCAGGACATAAGAATTGGAAAATTATTTGCTGAGAACATGTATGTTGATGTGCTTGATTGAGCCAATGCACAGTGTCTTTTGGATGGAAAATTCATTTGTGTGTTGTGATGGTGTATAGTGAATTAATGTAGAGAATGAATAAATTTAAAATTAAAAAAAATTGTCTACATAAAAAAAAAAAAAAAAAGTTACTGGGGCCAAAATTTGAACCATGTGCAGCCATATGGGATCCAGCTCTCTTAGCCACTAGACTATAAACCTTTCTAAAATACGACAATCAATCAGACTTTTTAAAATGAGAAAAATAAGAGGCTAGCAGATGGTTACATAGCTGGACTCCCACATGGCTGACCACAGTTCAAGTCCTGGACCCAGTGGCTTGAAACTTATGCCAGGCATGTGTGCCCAAAATCCCGAGAGGAGAATGGAGGAGAAGGGATTATACATGGTCATCCCCCTGGGGAGTGATTTCTTGCTTTTTTCCTCTCTCTCCACTGAGTGCACATGCTTTATAGCAAAAATCTTTCAAAAAGAAGAAAACAATAATGTGGGAATAACAATGGAAGGGGTTATAAACAAGAATAATAGAATGTTGAGTACTGAAGGGTATGGGGGGGGGGCTTCTTTATTAATTTCTTATTGGTTTAAATGTTTGAAACTTTTCATTTAAAAAGGGGGCCAGTCTTTTTAAATGAAAACCAGCAAAGGAGACTAAGAGCAGACGTAAGAAATGAAAAGTGCTGTGGTTTGGAAGCCAAGTGAAAAAACATTTCAGGGAGGAGAAAGTGACAAACTATGTTGAGTATACATAGGTCAAGTGAGAATTTACAACTAATTCCTGAATTTAGAAATAAGAAGTAGCGGTGATGAAACCCCAACTGGAATGGGTTTAAGAAACAAAAAAGAGAAGAAATTGGGAATAGTTGTAAAAAGAAATGAGGTGGTAGCTGGAACAAGGAGGGGATCTAGAGAGGTTTTTATAAGATGAAAGAATCACAACATATTTGAATGTTGATGTTCCTTTTTTTTTTTTTTTTTTTTTTTTTTGGGGGATTTTTCACTGTAGGGCGCGTGTGCTCGCCAGACAGACAGAGAGAGACATAGAGACAGAAAGCGAGAAATCACCCCCCAGGGGGGATGGCCATGGTGCAATTCCTTCTCCTCCATTCTCCTCTCGGGATCTTGGGCACGCACGCACACGCGCTCGGCGTGAGTTTTAAGCCACCGGGTCCAGGACACAAACCACGGTCGACTACGTGGGAGTCCAGCGACATAGCCATTACGCTAACTGCTGGTTCCCTTGATGTTCCTTTTCAAAGTTACCTTTTCTTTTTTTTTTTTAAAGAGGTTTTTAGGGGAATCAGCGGTTAGCGTAATGGCTATGTCGCTGGACTCCCACGTAGTCGACCGTGGTTTGTGTCCTGGACCCGGTGGCTTAAAACTCACGCCGAGCGCGTGTGCGTGCGTGCCCAAGATCCCGAGAGGAGAATGGAGGAGAAGGGATTGTGGTGTGACCATCCCCCCTGGGGGGTGATTTCTCGCTTTCTGTCTCTAATGTCTCTCTCTGTCTGTCTGGCAAGCGCACGAGCACTATAGTGAAAAAAAAAAAACCTTCTCCAAAATAAAAAGAGGTTTTTAGGATGGTTGCATTTGCTGGAAAGAGAGGCAGAGACACTGAGGGAGAAAGTGAGAAATCACCTCCCTCCCCCCGCCCCCCAGGAGGATGGCCACACTGCAATCCCTTCTCCTCCTAGGATTTTGGGCAAATGCACATTTGCCTGGCCTGAATTTGAAGCCACCAGGTCCAGGACCTGAACTGCAGTCTTCCATGTGGGAGTCCAGTGAAGTAATTGCTACTCCAACTGCTGGTCCCCGAAGTTACCTTCTCAAAGATGCATTTGATAAAATCTATATGTAGAATGGAAAGACCTGGAGGACACATTAAGTGATAAAAGTAAGCTGTGTTTGCCAGAACCATTTTGAGTACTCTCTATAGTCTAGGCACTATGAGGTGTCTTGAAGAAGTTCACAAAAACGAATAGTATGGAAAAACTACACATATATTTAAAGAAAAAAATTTTGCACCCAAACAGACTTGCACCTTAATTCAATTTTTCATGAACATTTTGAAGCTCTCTTTTTAAGTACTTTAAATATTTTTCACTGAAACCTCATTCTACAGTTAACAAGAAAGCATAAGATAATTATACATAAAATGATTCAAAGCATTATTTATAAGAGAAAAATCTGGAAATAAAGTAAGTAGCTAACAATAGGAATTAAGAATAGGGCCAGCTCCATCACCTGGTGGATGGGCAGCCATATTCCACAAAGCCAACCTTGTGGCTTGAATCCAGTTCTCTTGGCTTGGGACACATGCCAGGCATGTGTGTGCACACTCAGGATCCTGAGGGGGGGGGGACGGAAGAGAGGGGACTGAGGTGTGACTGTTCAGTGTTGGGGAATGCTTTCTCCCTGCTCCTGTTTCTCTTATCTCTTTCTCTCGTGAGTGCACATGCCCACTGGCAAATTATGAAAACAAAATAAGAACGATAATTATTAATTAACAATAATAATAACTAATGTGAATGAATCTGATAGTCACTCTAATGATATATCTATAAAAATTTTAATAACAGAATTATTATAGTCTATAAATAAACCTTAATATACAAACTATACATTATATTAACTGTAATTATTTATAAGAAGGTAATTAAAATATATAACAAAAACACAAATATCTCTCATGGTGAGATCACACTTGATATTTACTTTCTTCTTATATATTTTTACTCACCTCCATTTTCTTTTTTGTTTTGGTTTTCTAATTGCCTGAGTACACTTGTGCTAAGCAGAGAGAGAGAGAGGGAGAGGGAAAAAGCACCCTCCAATGGGGCATAGTTATGCTGCAATCCCTTTTCTATTTTTCCATCTTACTCAGATTTTAGACATGCACACACATACAGTTGGCTTCTTTAAGCTACCAAGGCAGGGATCTGAACCATGTCAGTCATGTGGGATCTGGCTCCCTTAACTACAAGGTATCAGGGCTGGACCTTCACCTTCATTTTCTTATTATCTTTTTAAAAAATTTGCCAGAGGACGCATGTGCTTACCAGAAACAAAGAAAGAGAGACAGAAAAGGAAAGAAGGAAAGTGAGAAAGCTCCCCATAGGAGATGGTCATGCCACAAATCCCTCTTCATGACTCCTTTTGGGATTCTGGGTGTGTGTGTGTGTGTGTGTGCGCAGGCGCATCCATCTAGCATGTTTTTCAAGATGCGTGGTCTTTGATTTGAATCATGCAGTTGGCCACATGGGATCCAGCTGCCTTAACCGCCATGGCACCAGTTGGCCTACCTGCATTTTCTAAAACATGATTAGTAACTATAGATTGATTCTATAACCAGATATTTTTAAAATAGCTATTTTTATACTAAAACTACATGATCTAACATGACAATGACGAATAAAATAGGCAACAGAGAATTGTTAAGTCCCTTCATGCTTAATATATGAAGGTCAAATATGAGCTATACAACAAAACAAAATCTTCAAACTTGAATTTAAAATTAACTAAAAATCTTAGCTATTTGCTAGGTCTCACATAATTTGTGAGCAAACCAATCCAAGAGGTTCTAAAATGAACGGTGGTGTGGTGGTTTAAGCAGGCTGGATCCCATGTGGTTAAGTGCACGGCTTGAGTCTCAAACCCAGCGACTTGAAAAATATGCTGGCTATGGGTGTGCATGTACCCAAAACCCTGAAAGGAGGATGGAGGAGAAGGGGGTGTAGTGACCATGCCCCAGGGGATGCATTCTGACCACCATCATCACTATCCAGCAAGTGATTGCATTCTGTAGCAAAAAGAAAAAAAAAAAAGAAGACAAGACAGTATCATAATTCTAGGAGAGAGTCCTCTAATTCTTCTGGATTGTATTACAAAAAAATTCAGTTATAGCATCCCCAAATAAACACATAGGAACTCTCTGTTTCCCACAAGTTGTTCAACCAAAAAGTTTAAATACATGGGCCTTTTGGGATCCATATTCACATATGGATACAAGACAGCTTAGAGACAACTGGGGAAAACTGATCATGCACTGGGTACAGTGCATGATGGTTCAGTGTTACAGTAGACACCACTTATCTATGGATCCAGTTCGATAAGGTTCAATAAGATTTTTTTTTGGTGGGCAGGCATGCATGCACATGCACTCCTCTTATTTTTTTCAAGCCACTGAGTCTGAGATTCAAACCACAGAGTTAGCGATGTGGGATCCAGCTACCCTAACCACCATGCCACCTATCTAGCTGGCCTCAATAAGATTTTTTTTTTTTAATTTAAAGATTCTTTTTTTTTTCCTTTTTTAAAAAAATTTATTATTATTATTTTTAAATCTGACCAGAGAGAGACAAAGAGAAAGTGAGAAAGCAAGCTGCCAGGTCCAGGACTCAAACCGTGGTCAACCAGGTGGGAGTCCAGTGCCTTAACCACTATGCCACCTGCTGGCCCCCTCAATAAGATATTCTGAAAGAAGCTAAGAGAGACCCTAAGTCACATAACTTTTTATTACAATACAGTGTTATAATTGTGCTATTTTATTATTAGCTATAATTGTTTATCTCTTACCTTGTCTAATTTATAAATTTCATTTTAAGTATACACAGAAAAAACACAGTACATATAGGGCTTAGTCCTATCTTTGGTGTCAGGCATCTACTGGGGGGTCTTAGAACAAATTCTCATAGATAACGAAGGACTATGTTACTAATTTTATGAAATATGATAGTAGCATAGTGTTCTTTTTTTTTTTTAAGTCCTTATTACAGATGTGTCTGGAAGTACTTACAAGTGAAATGACATATGTGAGTTTACCCCACTTTGGTTTCTTTTCTTTCAACTGTACTAGCATCATGCTGCAGTCACTCTCTAATGCCAATGCTCTCTCTCTAGTTCACTGGGCTCTGATAAAGAGGAGGGTAACTGAGAAGGTCTCCATACTGTGGCTTATACAGACATCCTGAGAATCAATTGGTAGTAAAGCAGTTGGGGAAAAAAACAGCTACAAAAGTTACTCTCAAGAGGGAGCTCTATACTGAAGGGGTGAAGAACCTCATCGATACGGGCCCAGAATTACAGCGCTCTGTGAAATTAGTTATTATCAAAAGTCCATTGATCTTGACTTGCAAACTGTCCTTACAGCATATGGTTTGAGAAACTGCTCAGGCTTTCAAAATAGATATGCAATGCTCTGTGTGGTTGACAAGAGAAGGGTCTGGATTCACATCTGAAGATCTCCCTGGCTCTCCCCATAATCTGGACCTAGCTAAAGGTAGATCATGGTGTCAAAATCTGTTGGGGGTACTCTCACATGTGGAAGAAATAAACTTAGAAAAAAAAATCCACAAGATAATAAACATTTCACTCTTTAAAATTTTTTTTCTCTTCTCCCTGTTATTGACAGCTCTGTATTTTTTCCCATGGGGTCAAAAGGCTCCTAAATATAGACAGTCCCTGACTTAGGATGATTCAACATACAGGTTTTTCAACTTTACAGCAGTCCATTATTCATCTAGTAGAAACTGTATTTTGAGTATTCATATAACCATTGTATTTTAAATTTTCAACCCAATATTCATTAGATTATGAGATATTCAACACAATATTATGAAACAGTTTTTGTGCCAGATGATTTTTGCCCAACTGAAAGCCAATGCAAGTGTTCTGAGCATGTTTATAGTAGGCTAGGCTAAGTATCATGTTCAGTAGTTTAATATATTTTCAAGCTGGGACCAGCAGATGGCGTGGTGGTAATGTCGCTGGACTCCTACAGGGCGACTGTAGCTTGAGTCCCAGATATGGTGGCTTAAATATCATGCAGGGTGTATGTGTGTGCATGCCCAAGATCCCAGGAGGAAAATGGAGACGGAACTGAGGTGTGGCCATCCCCCCTTGCAGGTTGATTTCTCACTCTCCTTCTCACTCTCTCTGTCTCTCTCTGGCAAGGACATACACCCTATGGCAAAAACCTACTTTACAAAAAGATATTTTTGGAGTAGGCAGGTGGCAGGGTAATTAGAGGCACCGGACTCCCACATGGCCGACTGCAGTTCGAGTCCTGGACCTGGTGGCTTGCTTTCTCACTTTCCCTCTCTCTCACTGACTCTCTCTGGTCAAATTCAATAATAATAATTAATAAAGTTAAATAAAATAATTCTTTTTTTAAAAAGACATTTTCAAACTTAATGGTAGTTTTATCAGAATGTAACTCTATTGTAAGTCAAGGAGCATCTGTGTATTATTCCAAGTAGGAAAATATGAAACAGAAGTCAAGTACTGGCAGTTTTTCCATTTCTATGTGAATTCTTAATAGAAATGTGGAGAGGCAAAGAATTAACATAAATCAGGGGCCAGCAGGTAGCATGGTGGTTGAAGGCGCTGGACTCCCACATGGCCAACCGTGGTTAGAGAACTGGACCTGGCAGCTTGCTTTCTCACTTTTTCTCTCTCTCTCATCAAATTTTTTTTAAAAAAGAATTATTTATTTAATTCCATTTGCTGTGATTATTATTTTTTTAATTTGACCAGATAGAGAGAGAGAGAAAGGGAAAGTGAGAAAGCAAGCCACCGGGTTACCCAACTGCCTATGGGTTGGAGACTCGAAATGGGGTCAGCCATGTGCGAGTCCGGCAACATAACCATTACACCATCTGCTGGTCCCCACAAATAAATAATAATAATTTTTTTTAAGAAGTTTTTGCTATAGGGCACATGCGCTCGCCAGAAAGACAGAGAGAGACAGAGAGACAGAAAGCAAGAAATCACCCCCAGGGGGGATGGCCACACCACAATCCCTTCTCTTCCATTCTCCTCTCAGGATCTTGGGCACACATGTACAAGTGCCTGGCATAAGTTTAAGCCACTGAGTCCGGGACTTGGACCGCGGTAAATTACATGGAAGTTCAGCAACATAGCCATTACACCAACTGCTGATCCCCAAATAAATAATTATTTAAAAAAATATTTCAGTATGGGACCAGCAGATGGTGTAATGATTATGTCCCAATGCACAGTACGTATCTACTGTGCTTCACAGTCATCTTAGGGCCATTTCCTATTTTTGTCTGTTTGTTTAAAGAATTATTTATTTATTTATTTATTTATTTTGCTATAGGGCATGTGCACTCACCAGAGAGAGAAAGTGAGAAAGCAAGTCACAAGTTCATGCTAACATTAAAAAGAAAAAAAATCAACTTACCATACAAAATGGGAATCTATTTCCAGATTCCCTACTCCTATCCAATTATCTAGGTTTATTTTCATACCTATATTGCATACTATCTTCATTACTGAGCCTTTACAATAAGTGAAATCAGGTAATGTAGGTCATCCCAGTTTAATCTTCATTTTCAAATTTGTTTTGTCTATTCTAGACCTCTGTGCTTCTAGATAAAATTTGAGAATCAGCCTGTCAATTGACTGGGACTATCTAGGAATAACTGAAATCTTAATGGGACTTGAACCACAGTCAACTATGTAGGAGTCCAGTGATGTAACCATTATGCTATCTGCTGGTCCCACAAAAACATTTTTAAAGGGGTTTTTCTTTTCTTTTTTCTCTTTTAATCCCATGAGTAAGAAAACACCACTCCCAAGAGGGTTTTCATGCAGTGATCCACCCTCGGCTATGGCTAACCAGGACCACAGGCCCATGTGTACCCAGTCCTGCAAACTGAGAGAGGTCTCCAGGCACAAACCAGCAATCTTCCCAGGTGGGTGTCTCACAGAACAATGCATTTTACCTATACACCACTATTCTGCCTCTTAAATATCTGTTTAGTTTAATTCTTTCTCCTTTGTTGACTTCTTAACTATATCTTTTTGCATTTTCCTTATATTAGGGGAGAGATAGGGCAGGGGGTGGGGGAGGAGGAAGGAGACAGGTACCCTTGAAAGCATCTCACCTTGCCATGATCCTCCCTAGTCTCCCAGCCAGCCAGAATCACAGGTGCATACAGGAACATCGGGCATATTCGGTCAATCGGGGACCTGAACCCAGGAATTCTCACATAGCTCCAGTATTATGCAGTGGCTCCCTAATGCTAGCACCACTGTGACTGGGCAAATTTTCTTGGTATGTACTTTTTATTACAATCAACCTTCAAATAAGAAACCACTTCAATTAACATTATAAAAACCTTAGAAAAGTATACTTTTATTCCACTTCTCCCAACATACTAGGCAACTGCTATTATCTACTTTATTTCCACTCATTAAAAACTTCACAATATAGTTTTATATTTGTTTTAAGCAGTCAACTGTCTTTTTGTTTTTTTAATCCATGATAAAGCACACATACTCACGTAAGAAAAACATATACAGAGAAGCACTCTCCACTGGGCTCAAAACACATTGCAATCCTTTTCCTCCAGTCCTCCAATAGGCCAGGATCCAGGTGCCTGGCAGCATGTTTTCAAGCCAACCAGGCCAGGATTTGAACTGCAGTTGGCATATGGCTTCAAGCTCCACAGTCTGGTGTGCTACTGGCTGGACCACAGAGTCTGGGCCTCAGTTCTTTTTTTCTTCCCTTAACTGCCAAAGGATACATGTGCTCACCACAGAAAGAGACAGAGAAAGGGAGAAAGAGAAAGCACCTCCTAATGGGGTGTGGTCACACTGCAATCCCTCTTCCTCTATTTCTCCATTTGGGTCACACGCATACAAACACTTGACATGTTTTTCAAGTCACCATGGCAAGGATTCAAACCACAGCTAATCATCGGGGATTCAGCTCCCTTAACTACTATGCCATGGAACCAGCCCTCAATTATCTTTATAGTATCATTTTTCAAACAAAAGAACTCCCTTACATAGTCTACAGATTTCTAGTTCTCTTCATTCCCTTACGAAGATCTAAACTTCCATTTGGTATAGTTTTCTCCTGTTTTTAACACTCCTTATAATGGTGGTCTGATGGAGATGAATTCTATTAGTTCCTTTTTTTTTTTTTTGGATTTGTTTTAACTTTATTTATTTATTTTAATTTAACCAGAGAGAGACAGAACTAGAGAGAGAGAGAAAGTAAGCCACCAGTTCCAAGACTCAAACTATGGTTGGCTATTTGGAAGTCCAGTGCCCTTAACCACCACACCACCTGCCGGCCCCAGTTCCTATACTTTTTTTTTTTTTTTTTAAGGTTTTTGCCACAGAGCTCGTGCACTTGCAGAAAGACAGACAGTAAAAGGAAAGTGAGAAATCATCCCAAAAGGGAGATGGCCACACCAAAATCCCTTCTCCATTCTCTCCTCAGGATTTTGGGCATGCACACACGGGCACCCAGAGAGAATTTTAAGTCACCAGGTCCACAATTCAAATCATATTCAGCCATGTGGCAGTCCAGCACCTTAATCACCACTTCACCTGCTGGCCCCACTAAAATCAATCTTAAAACATTTTTATCATCCCAGAGAGCTTTTAAAAAATTTTTGTTATCTTTTTTTGTCTTTATTTTTTAAAGATTTATTTATTTTTCATTTTATTTATTATTATTCAATATTGACCAGAAAGCAACAGAGAGAAAGGGAGAGTGAGAAAACAAGCCACCAGGTCCAGGCCTCGAACCATGGTTGACCATATGGAAGTCCAGTGCCTTAACCACCACACTACCTGCCAGCCCTGAAAATTTTTACGTATTAGTAATTTTCTCACAATTTCCAGCCCTAAGTAATTAATGCAATCTGCTAATCTTTGGACTTAAGAAATTTGTTCATTCTGAACAGTTTTTCTTCAATTTTGAAAGGTATTTTCACTGCATATAAAATTTCAGGTTACAAGTTTTTTATTAACACTTTCATATTATCATTCCTATGTCTTTTGGCTTGCAATTATTCTGATGAAAAGTTTGCTGTAATTCCTACCTTGTATACTAGTTTGTTAGCGCTACTGTAACAAAGCGAGGGTGGCGTCAACAAAATAATTTATTTTCTGAAGGTTAGAAGTCCAAGATCAAGGAATTGGCAGATTTAGTTTCTTCTATAGCCTCTTTCCTTGACTTCCAGATGGCCTCCTTCTTACTGTGTCTTTGCACAGTCTTCCTTCTGCACATGCACATCCACACTCCTGGTGTTTGTGTGTCTAAATTTCTTCTTTTGCATAAAGACACCAAAAATTGGGTTAGGGCTCACCTTAATTGTTTTTTTTTTTTTTTTAATAGAGAGAGAGAGAGAGATTTCTGCTATAGGGTGTGTGCACTAGATGGAAAGACAGAGACAGAGAGGCAGAAAGTGAGAAATCACCCCCTGGGGGGGTTGGCCTTGCTGTGCATAGAAGTCAGAGCCCATAGGGTAACCAAAGTTTAAATACCAGTCCTGGTAGCATGAAAAAACATACTGGGTGCATGTGCATGCTTGTCCAAAATCCTGATGTGATGAAGAAATGGAGAAAAAAAAGGATTGCGGCATGATCACACCCCATTGTTGGGGGTACTTGCTCGCTTGCTCTCTCTCTCTCTTTCTGTGGCAAGCACACATGTCCTCTGGTAATATAAATAAAATTGAATGAGCCTTGTTATTATAGTTCTTTTTCTAAATTTTTATTTATTCATTCATTTATTTTAATTTGACCAGAGAGAGAGAGAGAAGGAAAGTGAGAAAACAAGACACCAGGACCAGGACTCGAACCATGGTCAGTCATGTGGGAGTGTCCAGCGCCTTAACCACCGCACCACCTGCTGGTCCCCTTATTATAGTTCTTTTAATTATTTTCCTGTTTTGGGTTCCCACAGATCCAAACAGTTAAAGTACCCAACATAGAAAATTCACAAAAAGGACTATCAAGGCAAATCATAATCAAATTGCTTAAGATCAGTGACAAAGAGGAAATTTTCTTTTCAATTTTCGTATAGGATATATGCACTTGCCAAAAAGAGGAACAGAGGGAGAATGAAAGTGAGAGAGAGACAGAGAAAGTGAGAAAGCACCCCCAGAGATGACCATGCTGCACCCCTTCTCCTCTGTTCTCCTGTGGGGATTCTGGGCATACATGCACATGTACCCAACATGTTTTTCAAGGCACCACGTCTGGGACTTGATCTATGTAGTCAGCCATGAGGGATCCAAGCCACCTTAACCACCATAACAGCTGGCCCAAAGAGAAAATCTTAAATGAACTTTTTCGATCTCTGGATTTATAGTTTTTATTAAATTAAGAGAAATGCTCAGCCATTATTTCAATTTTTTTCCTCCTCTGCCCCTCTCCTGAGACTCCAATTACACATACTCTTGATGTTCTTCCATCTGCTTGATGTTCACTGATGCTGTTCATTTGATTACTATTTCCTTTAAAATGTGTTTTGCTTTTCTTTTTGTTTTTAACACTAGGGAGCATATGCATACCCACTTGAGAGAGAGGAAAAGAAAAAAACAGAAGAGAGAGAAGAAAGAGAAAGAGAAGGTACCTCCAACAGGGTCAGTCACACAGCAATCCTACAGTTCTCTATCCCATCAGGATCCTAGGCACAGGAGCATGACAGGTACACTGTTGCAGGGCTGACTCAAACCCTGTTCAGCCTTGTGAGTTATGGCCTTTTCTCCACAGCACTTATCCACTGCATTACAGAGATGGCACTTGTTCATTTGTTTTTTTCAGCCTTTTTTATTTCATTTTAGATAACTTTCTTTTATTATGAATTAAAATTCATTAATCTCTTCTTCTACACTGACTATCTCCTGTTAATCCTGGCCACTACTTTTCATCTGTAGAAGTCTGTCTTGGGTAATTTTTTTTTTTAATTGCCAAAAGATACATGTGCTCACCAAAGAGAGAGAAAGGGAGAAAGCAGCGCTCACATTAGAGGTGTCTAATGCTCATCCTGTTGGTATTTTTGCCATATATGCACACTCACCCAGCATGTTTTTAAGCTCCTGGGCCGAGATTCAAACTGCAGTCAGCCATGTGAGATCTGGCTCCCAAAACTATTAAACCATAGGGCTAGCCCTGATTTTGATCACTTTTATATCTTCCATGACTCTACTTAAAATGCTCAAGCTTTCGGGACCAGCAGTTAGCGTAATGGCTATGTCGCTGGACTCCCATGTAGTCGACCACGGTTTGCGTCCCGGACCCAGTGGCTTAAAACTCACACTGGGTGCATGTGTGTGCGTGCCCAAGATCCCGAGAGGAGAAAGGAGGAGAGGGGATTGTGGCGTAACCATCCCCCCAGAGGGTGATTTCTTGCTTTCTGTCTGTCTCTGTCTGGCGAGCGCACGCGCCCTATAGCAAAAACCTCTCCAAAAAAAAAAAAAAAGCTCAAGCTTTCTTCTAGCTTCTTGAACACAGTTATAACTGTTACAATGGTTTCTTTGTGTGTATATATTTTTTTATATTGCCAGAGGACACATATGCCCAACAGCAGGGGGTGAAACGCATACCTCTAATGGGATACGGTCACTCTGCAATCCCTTTTCATTTCTCCATCCTGCTTGGATTTTGGACATACACACAAATGCATTCAGTCTGTCCCTCAAGTCTTCTGGGATAAGGCTCAAATTATCCAGATGGCGATGTAAGGGATATGGCTCCATTAAAGCACTAAGCCACAAGATTGGTCTGACTTTTTTTAAATACTTATTCTAGGGAGCAGCAGATGGCACAATGGTTATGTTGCTGGACTCCTATGTAGTTGACTGTAGTTCGAGTCCTAGACCCAGTGACTTAAAACTCACACCAGGCACGTGTGCATGCATGCCCAAAATCCTGAGAGGACACGCGCCCTATAGCAAAAACCTCTCCAAAAAAAAAAAAAAAGCTCAAGCTTTCTTCTAGCTTCTTGAACACAGTTATAACTGTTACAATGGTTTCTTTGTGTGTATATATTTTTTTATATTGCCAGAGGACACATATGCCCAACAGCAGGGGGTGAAACGCATACCTCTAATGGGATACGGTCACTCTGCAATCCCTTTTCATTTCTCCATCCTGCTTGGATTTTGGACATACACACAAATGCATTCAGTCTGTCCCTCAAGTCTTCTGGGATAAGGCTCAAATTATCCAGATGGCGATGTAAGGGATATGGCTCCATTAAAGCACTAAGCCACAAGATTGGTCTGACTTTTTTTAAATACTTATTCTAGGGAGCAGCAGATGGCACAATGGTTATGTTGCTGGACTCCTATGTAGTTGACTGTAGTTCGAGTCCTAGACCCAGTGACTTAAAACTCACACCAGGCACGTGTGCATGCATGCCCAAAATCCTGAGAGGAGAAAAGAGGAGAAGGGATTGTGGTGTGGCCACCCTCCCTAGGGGGGTGAGTTTTCGCTTTCTATTTCTTTATGTTTCTCTGTCTCTCTGACAAGCACACCTGCCCTAGAGGGGGAAAAAAATCCTCTCAATAATAGATACTAATGCTGTCATCTATGTCATTTCTGGGTCTATTGTTATTCATTGATTTTTCTCTGCATTATGGACCATATTCTCTCAAGAGGGTTTGGAAAAATAAGGTTAATGGTCCTACAGATAATATACAATTCTGGTTCTAAAAAGTCACCTAGAAGACTTTCAGAGTAAATTGATATAAATTCAATTTTGTTAAGAGAAGGATGTATAACTGTGTTATTGGGCCATCAGGGACAGAGTATAGCTCAAGCAAGCCATCCTTCTAGCACACCAGTAATAAACATGCAATAATTTTGTTATGCAGAGAAAACGAGGATGGCTATTTTAGAAACCTAGCATATCTTTTATTGTACATCCAACTTGTAGTCTTGTCATTTACTCTCCAAAATATATTTCATGTGAGACTATAAAGTCTTAGTTTTAAAAGACTTAAAAGATAGAAAATAAAGAATCCCCAGAACCTAAGATCCCTTTTTTCCTCCACTGATACCTTATGATGCAGTAAGTCTGCTCCATAGTAAGACAGAAGGCTGCCTACCAGGTACTGAGAAACATAGAAATAGTTCTGGAGATGCTACAAAAAAATAAGATCCTTGCTCTTGCCCTCGCAATTGAAATTTGGAACTAAGAAATATATATGTGAAATTTGGAAGCAACAGAAAATTCAAAATAATGTGAGAAAAGCCTTTCGTTTATTTCCTCCTAAGATCATAACTACTTGGGTGCAGACTATGCTTTAAATTACAAGTATCTTCAAACTAGAAGGCTCAGTACAAAGAAAAAAGTGCATAAAGTTAATAAAGAGTTGGGTAGCTTGAATTATGAACAGTTTCCTAAAGAATGTAATTCTAAACTGGATTTCTCAAGGCATCATGGAAATGCTTTGGTAAAGAAAGAACTGAGATAACTTGAAGGAAGCAAAAGCTCAAGGAATGACAGTAAATTTAATCTAGTTCGACTTGGCTATTATATTCCAAAGAAATCGGTTGCTATAAGGAAAACAAGGGGTGGGGCTGTCCTAAGCTCCTGCTTAGTAATATAGCACTTAATACAACTGGGTCCACTATCACAGGCAAATGGAATAATAATGATGATACTAAGAGAACCACTCAGCAGTGAGATATGAGTTTCAAGACCAATAGGACTACTAAAAGTAACAACCAAAGACCAAAGGCTTGTTCTGTCTCAAAGTATAAAAATATTTTATTATTACTCCAAGAATGGGAACCTAATATATACCATCACCTTTTTTTAAAGAATTATTTTATTTAACTTTATTTATTTTGATTTAAGCTGAGAGAGACAGAGAGAGAGAGAGCGCAAAAGAGAGGGAAAGTGAGAAAGCAAGCCGATAGGTCTAGGTCTCAAACGTGGTTGGCCATGTAGGAGTTCAGCTCCATGTAGGAGTCCACCATGCCATCTGCTGACCCCTATACCATCTTTAGAAAAAAAAAAAAAAAAAAAAAATAAAAAGATGTGAAAACTCAGATGACTGACAGTAGGGCAAGCAAACAAGGTCTACTCTTCTTCAGTGCCCAAATGACTGAAAGCTATCCCCTTTCTAGCTACAATGATATAAATGGTTACATATTTACTTATTTGTTTAAATAATTATTTTATTTATCTATCTATCTATTTATTTATTTATTTTTAATTTGATCAGAGAGAGAATAAGGGAAAGTGAGAAAGCAAGCCACCAGGTCCAGTACTCAAACCATGATTGGTCATGTGGAAGTCCAGTGCCCCAACTATAACACCACCTGCCCAAGGGTTACATATTTAAAGTAGTGAAGAATACATAAGTGATAGTGTACTCACACATCCAAGAGAGAAAAAAAGCATATCAAGGGAGGAAAAAACAGTTTCATGAAAGACAGGATGTAGGAAAAAAAACAAAAAATGAAGACAAAAAAGAAATATCAGTTCTGATATACTACAAAATAAAAAAAGAAAAAAAATCATCCTTTTTTTAGGCGGAGGAGAGGATTTTTGCTATAGGGCATGAACGCTCATCAGAGAGAAAGAGACAGAAAGAGAGAAATCACTCCCCGAGTAAGACAGCCACACAACAATCCTTTTCCTCCATTCTCCTCTCAGGATCTTAAGCATGCATGCACAGGTGCCCGGCATGAGTTTTAAGTCACGGAGTCCAGGACTCAAACCAGGTTGACTATGTGAGAGTCCAGCAACGTAACGGTTATGCCACGTGCTAGTCCTGAAATATCATTTAAAATAATTTTTTTACAGGGGCCTACAGGTAGCATGGTGATTAAGGCACTGAATTCCCATATGGCAGTCCTGTGATTCAAGCCTGGCAGCTTAAAAATCGTGCTGGGCAGGTGTGCATGCATGCACAAAATCCTAAAAGGAGAATGAAGAAGAGAATGGAATGTAGCCACCCTCTCCTGTGGAGTGATTTCTCATTTTCCTTCTCTCTATCTCTCCAACAAGCATACACACCCAATGGTAAAAATCTAAAAAGTCCTTACTCTTTATTCTTTATTTCTGCTATTCTTCTTCCAATCCTACAGTCTGTAAGAAGGTAGGAAAATAGGCACTGAGAATACCACTAAACAAAACAAACTAATTTCTCACAACCCAACACCTAAATCAAAGAATTTCAAAGTATCCCCAAATATCCAGGTCATATTTGTAACTAAAATGAATAATGCTCTAATACTGCTTTTCATGGGGATTTCTCCCCTATCTCTCCTAAATAAGCAGTAACTATACAAACAAAGAAAGAACGTCATTAGAAGGTCAGTCCTGTAGCACAGTGGTTAAGGGAGCCAGATTCCACATGGTCAACCACTATTTGAAATCCAACCCCAGCAACTTGAAAAACACACTATGTATGTGCGCATGCATGTCCCAAATTCATTTTTTTTTTGAGAGGTTTTTCACTATAGGGCGCGTGCGCTCGCCAGACAGAGAGAGACAGAGAGACAGAAAGCAAGAAATCACCCCCGAGGGGGGATGGCCACGCCGCAATCCCTTCTCATCCCTTCTCCTCTCGGGATCTTGGGCACGCACGCACACGCGCCTGGCGTGGGTTTTAAGCCACCAGGTCTGGGACACGAACAGCAGTCGACTTATGTGGGAGTCCAGCGACATAGCCATTACGCTAACTGCTGGTTCCCCCAAATTCATTTTTTTAAGAATTATTTATTTTTAATTTTATTTATTCATTCATTTAGCTTTTTTTTTTTTTTTTTTGCTATAGGGTGCATGCCCTCGCCAGACAGAGAGAAACATAGAGACAGAAAGCGAGAAATCACCCCCCAGGGGGGATGGTCACGCAGCAATCCCTTCTCCTTTCTCCTCTCCTCCTTTCTCCTCTCGGGATCTTGGGCATGCACGCACACGCGCCTGGCGTGAGTTTTAAGCCACTGGGTCTGGGACACGAACCGCGGTCGACTACGTGGGAGTCCAGCGACATAGCCATTATGCTAACTGCTGGTTCCCTTCATTTTTTAAAAAATTTTTGGCCAGAGAGAGATAAAGAGAAAGAAAGAGAAAGTAAGAAATCAAGCCACCAGATCTGAGATTCAAATGGTGGTTGGTCATGTGGGAGTGGCCAGCACCTTAACCACCATGACACCTGCTGGTCCAATGGATGCCTCAAATTCTGATGGGATAGAGAAATGGAAAAAAAAAAGGACTGTGGTGTGACCATGACCCATGGGCGGTGGAGTGTGCTTTGTCAGTCTCTTTCTCTCTGAAGAGCAAACTCACCCTCTGGCAATTAGAAAAAAAAAAAATGGTATCAGAAAAGCCAGCATAATACAACCTCTATCTTTGAGCACAGGCTAAGAGAGCATCCCACTGTTCCTGAAACAAAATAATAATAATCTCAAAGTCTGAATGATCTTATGGTCTATCAGACTGTGGCCTGCTCCTACACTGCCTTGCAGCCTTGCCAGTTGGCCTAGTGGGATTTAACATGAACCAAATCTGTCAACCAAGTTGAAGACACACACGTGGGTTCTAATGAGCAGTGGTGAAAAAACATATTGCTCCATTCAGCTCCAAACAATGATAAATAATTCAGAAAAAGAACTGCGGCAACACAGAGTACAGCAGCAAGATTTAAAAATAAACCACAGGCTACAGACTAGGTGGAGAAATCAGGAGTCATAGAGAAAATCAATTTGTGTCAAGAAATTCCCAAGCCCTCTGCAATAAAGGATGCTACTAAAATTACCACTCAAAACAAATGCCAGAATTCTAATGTACTTTTTTCAAATTCATGTATTTGTGCACAGAATTGGCAAATCTGACAATAAGAGAGCTAGACAGGCAATAATACTATTGGGCAAGAGTAATTATTACAAAAAAAAAAAAAAAAGTAAATCCAAATTACATAAAGAAAACATGTTTTTTAAAAGAAAATCAAGAGCCAGCTCTGGAGTCTAGTCCATGTGACAAACAGCAGTTTGAATACAGGTCCCAGCAGCTTGAAAAACACACTGGGTCTATGTGTGCGTGCATTTCTAAAATCCCAACAGAATGAAGAGATGGAGGAGAATTCTGTTTTCTACACCACCGAGTTCTAGATCTAACATCAATTTATTAGCTTTTATTCACTACTCATGCCTTTAGTATTGAAGGAAGACAGTACTCAATATTTTTCTCTTCTTTCTACCTCTAACAGATCCTATTACTCGAAACATACAAACACAAATTTCTTACCCATCAATAAAACGAAAGCTTAAAATGAGGCCAGATTAACATCAGCAGTAACACAACTGGACCCAATACAGAAAGGTCCCCAGTTCATACAGTGGGCTTCATTCTACATGCCCACTCCCCTATGATACAGCCTGGCTGAGGCTGGAGTGAATCGCAGGATGAAGATCCTATTGGGCGTGCCTATCTCTCATATGAAAAAAATAAACTTTTTTACAAAAGGGGGGATTAGATTGAAAATTGAACAGAAGTCAGGATTATAGTCTTTCCAGATTTAAATCAACCCCAACTCTGACAGAACTGATGAATTATAATTAGATGAAGACAGTCTAAAATCCTGGGTTCATGTGGATTATAAAGATTTTTAATGTACTCAAGAATTTTTCAGATATGGGGTCTGATGAACAGTGTGGCTGAATATAGTTGGTAAGACTGGTATCCTGAGGATTACAAGTGTGACCAGAACCTGGTCTGCAAACTCAACATGTGTGATGAAGCAATACTATTCTGCATCTAAAACTACATTCTCCATAGTCATCAAAATGTACATTGGGGGGAACCGGCAGTTAGCGTAATGGCTATGTCGCTGGACTCCCACGTAGTCGACCGCGGTTCGTGTCCCGGACCCGGTGGCTTAAAACTCACGCTGGGCGCGTGTGCGTGCGTGCCCAAGATCCCGAGAGGAGAATGGAGGAGAAGGGATTGCGGCGTGACCATCCCCCCTGGGGGGTGATTTCTCGCTTTCTGTCTCTCTGTCTCTCTCTGTCTGTCTGGCGAGCGCACGCGCCCTACGGTGAAAATCTCTCCAAAAAAAAAAAAAAAAAGAGAAAATGTACATTGGGCTTTTTATTTTTCATTTGCTTTCTTCATAAACCTGAGATAAATTTCAGAAAACAGAATTTTAAGACCACTTGATTCTAATGAAAACTAATTTACTTAAAAAAACGATGACACAGAATACAAGAGAAAACATAATCTGGTTCTTTTACAATTATTTTATTCTAAGTAAAACAAATGGTACTGAAGAAATTCTTTTTTTCCTTTTTAAGAGGTTTTTGCCTTACAGTGGAGAGACAGAAAGAGAGAGAGTGGGAGGGAAAGTGAGAAATCACCCCCACCCCTGGAAGGGATGGCCACACCACAATCACTTCTCCTCCATTCTCTTCCCAGGATCTTGGGCACACATGCACACATGCCCAGCGTGATTTTCAAGCCACCAGTTCTGGGACTTGAACCACAGTCAGCCACGTGGGAGTCCAGCAACGTAACCACTATACCAACTGTTGCTGGCCCCTGGAGAAATTCTTGTCAGTATAAAACCACATACCAATATACACAGATCACGTGCTCCTGCCTCACCTTTAGAAGAAAGGTCAGCTGTGTCTCCTATAACTGTTGCATTCAACTTAAACTACACAAGACCAGATGCACTTGGAGTAAGGTAAAGGTTTTTTCAATTCTTAAGTTCCCTAGATTGTAAGTATACACATATGCTAGGCAGTATTTTCTTTTCTTTTTTTTTTTAATATTTAATTTTATTTATTCATTCATTTATTTTAATTTGACCAGAGAGAGAGAGAGAGAGAGAAAGTGTGAAAGCAAGCCGCCAGATCAAGGACTTGAACCATGGTCAGCCATGTGGGAGTGTCCAGCGCCTTAACCACCACGCCACCTGCTGGTTCCTAGGCAGTATTTTCAAAGGAAAAACAAACTGGTTCATTTGAAGCACTTCTCCAGGTATAACATAATGTAGTGAGACCAGCTGTTTTCCATTACTGCACCACTAAACACATAAAGTAAGCTATCATTTCCTCACTCTAAATTCAGGCTTTCATACAACTGACAAGAGACAATATGGTCAAACGAACCTGGCTTTGAGTCCTAGAATGAGTACCACTCCTGGCTGTACTAAAAGGACATAGTCTTTTTTCTTTTCCTTTTCCTTTTTTTTTTTTTTAGTTTTTTTCCAGGTTTTTGCCATAGAGCGCGTGCGCTCACTAGAAAGAGAGACAGCGAGAAATCACCCCCCAGGGGGGATGGCCACGCCGCAATCCCTTCTCCATTCCCCTCTCAGGATCTTGGGCACCCATGCACATGTGCCTGGCGTGAGTTTAAGCTGCCGGGTTGGGACTCGAACAGCGTTTGACTACATGGGAGTCCAGCGACATAGCTATTATGCTAACTGCTGGTCCCAAAAGCGATAGTCTTCATCTTTTTTTTATATTACTTATTTAATTATATTTATTATTATTTAATTTGACCAGAGACAGAGAGAGGTAAAGTGAGAAAGCAAACCTCCAAGTCTAGGACTTGGACCATAGTTGGTCATGTGGGAGTCCAGTGCCTTAACCACCATACCACCTGGCGGCCCATTAGTCTTCATCTTGTACTGTAGACAGAACCAATATGACCCTCCACTAACGTGTTCTCTGGTCAAAGCAAGATGTCTATGGGACCAGGGAGATGCTCCAGATCCCAGAATTTCTTGTCCAGGCAGTTCCAAGCCCTCTTCAGGGCCTTCAGTGGATCTCTTCTCAAACTCTGTACTCCCATGGATAAATCCACTGTGGTACACACAAATGATGGGAGGGGTTTAGATGCAGACTAGACTTATGGGATGTCCTTACATTATTCCACTCTAAGAACTTTGAGAAGTTCAAGAATTCTTTTTTTTTTTTTGGGGGGGGGGAGAGGTTTTTAGTATAGGGCGCGTGCGCTCGCCAGAAAGAGAGATAGAAAGCAAGAAATCACCCCCCAGGGGAGATGGCCACGCCGCAATCCCTTCTCCTCCACTCTCCTCTAGGGATCTTGGGCATGCACACACACGCGCCCCCGGCATGAGTCCTGGGTACAGGACCCGAACTGTGGTCAGCTACATGGGAGTCCAGCGATATAGTCATTACGCTAACTGCTGGTCCCGAGAAGTTCAAGAACTCTAAATTCTAATCTTGTCTTTTTAGGCATTATGAAAATATATTTGTGAAGGTAAGATGAGAATTTTTTTCTTTTTTAATATTTAATAAATTTTATTTATCATTATTATGTTTTAATCTGACCAGAGAGAGACATGGAGAGAGAGGGTGGGAAGGGAAAGTGAAAAAGCATGCTGCCAGGTCCAGGACTCGAACTGTGGTGGAATATGTGGGAATCCAACGCCTCAACCACTAAGCCACCAGCTGGCCCCTAACAATTATTTTTTTTAATTATTTTATTGAACTTTATTTTACTTAATTAATTTAATTTGACTAGAGAGGGACAGAGTGAGAGAGAGAAGGAAAGTGAGAAAGCAAGCCATCAGGTCTGGGACTCGAACCACAGTCAACCATGTGGAAGTTCAGCACCCTTAACAGCCATACCATCTGCAGGCCCCCCTAACCGTTTGCTTTTATTTTAAGAGAAATTTTTGCTATAGGGTATGTGTACTCACCAGAGAGACAGAAAGCAAGAAATCGCCCCCCGGGGTGATGGTCACACCAAATTCCCTTTTCCTCCATTCTCCTCTCGGTATCTTGGGCACACAAGCACATGCACCCTACATGAGTTTTAAGCCACCGTGTCTGGAACTTGAACCAGGGTCAATCACGTGGGAGTCCAGCAGCAACGTTACACCATCTGCTGGTCCTCACAGTTTGTTTTTTTTTTAAATCTTGATTTATAACTTAATTAGTCATGGAATATGGGCTTCCATTCATGTTCTTGCTCTAGGACTAATTGCTAAGACTATGCCTATCTAGCCCTATCACATACTAGGTCTGTAATTTTAGGTAAGTAACTGCTGTGGTTTGACTATGTCCTTCTAAAATTCATGTGTTCAGCCACTGTAATGTGATTGAGAATGAGAACATCTCACTACGGTGCTGAAAGGTTGGGCCTTTGGGAGGAGATTAGTGATTGGTTAGGGCACATATTCCATGACTGAGTTCTAGGGTGTAAAAAGAGATGAAATGGGGCCAGCAGGTAGCAAAGTGGTTAAGGTACTGGAGTCCCACATGGCCAACTGCAGCACAAGCCCAGAACCCCGCAACCTGAAAATCACACTGGGCACATGTGTGTGGCGCCTAAAATCCAAGGAGAAAAAGGGAGGAGAACCGAGGTCAACTTCAACTGCATGGGAGTCCAGCGACATAGTCATTATGCTAACTGCTGGTCCCAGTAACCACCTCTTTAAGCCTCACTTCGATTAACTGTAAGATCAGAAGGTTAAACCTCTTTCATAGATTTGTTTTTAATTTACATCACTTTATTTTTTATTTTTAAATTCTTAATTTTCAACTGACATAATAATTGTACATATTTCTGGAATACAGTGTGATTTTTTTCAGTAAATGAATACAACGTGTAACAAATAAATCATTCGGGTAATTGGCGTATCTATCATTTTAAACATTTATCATTACTTTGTGCTAAGAACATTCCAAATCATCTCTTTTAGCTATGCTGAAGTATACAATCAATTACTGATTAACTATAGATGCCCTGTTATGCTACAGAACAATAGAACCTATTCCTCCTATTTAACTATAATTTAAATGTATCCATTAACCAACATCTGTTTGTGACAATCATGGTCTAACAGATGACTAATCCTTAATTTCAATTTATCCATTAACCAGCATTAACCCCCTTCAACTCCTATCCTTCCCAACCTCTGAAATCACTATTCTACTCTCTAATTTTACGAGGTCAACTTTTTTGGTTTCCACATGAGTAAAAACATGTGACTTTTCTCTTTCTCTGCCTGAGTTATTCTACTTAACATAATGTCCTTCAGGTTTATCCATGTTGCTGAAAATGAGGGGGTTGTGTGTGTGTTTTTAACGGCTGAATAGTATTTCAGTGTGTGTGTGCTTTATTTTCTTTATCTATTTGTCTGCTGATGGACACTTAGGTAGACTCTGTATCTTGGTTACTGCAATAAACACTGGTGTTCAGATTTGAATACTGCTGCAGTAAACACTGGAGTACAGATTTCTCTGCACCATATTGATTTCTTTTCCTTTGGATAGATACCTAGAAGTGAATTATCGGATCTTTCATACTTTTTTTTTTTTTAGATTTTTGCCACACAGTGGGTAAGCTCGCTAGAGACATAGAGAGAGACAAGAGAGAAGGAAAGTGAGAAATCATCCCCCAACAGAGAATGGCCAAACCACAATTTCTTCTTCTACGTTCTCCTCTTAGGGGTCTTGGGCATGCATGCACATGTACCCTCAATGTTTTTCAAGCTGCTGGGTCCACACCAGCTGCTGGCCCACTGCTAGGATTTTAGTGCAATTAAATAATATTCAACATAATTTTGCAAAGTACCTGGTCCATAGCAAATCTATGATAAAATAAACACATTATTATGTACTCTACTATCACTTTGTTCTTTAGTATGGGTGACAAATGAACATAAAAGGGCAAAAAAGTAGAGCTAGCTTCAGAGAAACTAAAACTAAGACACAACTGTTCACTGGTCCAATTTTAAAGATTTCTTTTATTTATTTCACAGAGGTCTCTAGGTACTGTTTTTCTTACAACTATTCCTCCCAACTAGTATGTTAGCTCTGATCCAGCAATTCCATTTCTGGGTAAATACTTTAAAAGATTTAAAAACAGAATTTCAAAGAGATATTTGTATGCTCATGTTCATAAAAGCATTATTCAGAATGGCCAAAATGTGAAATTAGTCCAAATATCTACCGCTGGATGAACAGATAAACAAAATGTGGTTACAGGTACATAATGGAATACTAGTCAGCCTTACAAAAGGAAGGAACTTTCTACATATGGCCTCTTTCTTCTCTTGGAAAGTAAATAAACCTGTTCTAATTCTTCTCAAAAACAAAATAGGAAGGAAATTCTGATGTACATTATAATATAATCTTTTTTTGGAGAGATTTTTGCTGTAGAGTGTATGCACTCGCCAGAAAAAAAGAGACAGAGAGACAGAAAGCGAGAAATCACCCCCCAGGGGGGATGGCCACGCTGCAATCCCTTCTACTCCATTCTCCTCTTGGGATCTTGGCCACGCACGCACACGCGCCCGGCTTGAGTTTAAGTCACAGTGTCTGGGACTCAAACTGCAGTCAACTACATGGGAATCCAGCAGCACAGCCATTACGCCAACCACTGATGAATCTTAAGGACATCATGCTAGATAAAATAAGGGACAGTTATGAAAGACAAATACTGTGTGTAATTCCACTCATAAAGGTAGGCAGAGTAGTCAAAAATCACAGGGAGACTATGGAGAATAGTGGCTGCCAGGAGGCTGAAGGGGGGCAGTGGAGGAGGCAGGAGTTATTGTTTAATGAGTATAGAGTTTCATTTTTATGAAAAGAAAACAATTATAAAGATGGATGGTAGTGATACTACAGAATATTATAAATGTACTTATTTTAAAAATAATTATTTAATTTTAATTGTATTTATTTAATTTTATTTATTATTACTCTTCAATTTGATCAGAGAAAGAGAGAGAAAGAAGGGAAGTGAAAAAGCGAGCTACCAGGTCTAAGACTCAAGGGGAGAATAGAACAGAAGGGACTGCAGCATGACCATGCCCTCTAGGGGATGATTTCTCACTCTCTCCCCTGTCTCTCCAGTGAGCATACACCAATTATTAAGGCATACTTAAAAAATAAAAAAAGAGGTTATGATGGTAAATTTTGTCATGTGTATCTTACCACAAAAAAATTGGAAAAAGGAAAAAAATGTACATTCTAAAAGGGCAGGGAGTTTTTTCTGTTTTTTTTCATTGCTGTATCTCCTGCTCTCAGATAGCTCTGGAACAATGACTATTTGTTAAATAAACCATTAGCCACGAAAAGCAAATATGAAGTGGTTATCTGGTATTCCAAAATTATTTTATGAGTATATACAAGTGTTACATATAATACTACAATGTAGACAAGTGTGGTATACCAGAAAATGAATTATTTATATAGATGGCTACTTCACTTTGCTGCTTCCTCTAATTTATGAACATTTGCCTTCAAAATGAAATTCATGAAAACATTAGAGTGACTTTAATATAAAGACAGTCTGCTCTCTCCAATTTCTCTTCCTCATTTGTCTGCACAAAATACTAATAATCCTCAGTAATCTCATATATATTCCCACCAGAGAGGGTTACTGGATGATTTAATTACCTGTATTATACTGAAGCTCTGGTTTTAAACATGTAGGGTATAGTAGAAAGAAGTTAGAAAGAGCAGTTGAAGAAAAAGGTACTTCTTTCTGTTTCTCATGCTTCCATCCTCAGCCCGTGTCTTGTATAGATCAATCCTATCAATTCCTGAGAACTCAAAGCAAGTTTACAAACTATATCCTATATATAACCCATCATATTCTCAAAAACATATTACTGGGGACCAGAAGTTAGCGTAGTCGACCGCGGTTAGCGTCCCAGACCCGGTGGCTTAAACTCACGCCGGGCGCGTGTGCGTGCGTGCCCAAGATCCCGAGAGGAGAATGGAGGAGAAGGGATTGTGGCGTGGCCATGTCCCCTGGGGGGGTGATTTCTCACTTTCTATCTCTCTGTCTCTCTCTGTCTGTCTGTCTGGCGAGCGCACGTGCCCTATAGCGAAACTCTCAAAAAAAAAAAAAAAAACCCATATTACTGGTTTTCAAATTTCTTTAATCAATCATGTATTAGTTCACTTCCAAACTAAAGGTTAGATTACTATAGCAGAGTAGGTGACTCAGAATCAAACATATTCTGAAACAGACTTAAATGACTCTAAAATTATATAAGACACTTCCAGGTAGACAGAAAGATGGCTGGTAAAAGAACTCGGGGGCCTGTCGTGGCATGGTGGTTAAGATGAGAGGAACTGTGACCCACTTGATGGTTGTAGTCCCAAACCTGGTGGTGGGGAGTAATGAATAAATGTCCAAAATCCCGAAAAGGAGGGAGAAACAGAGGAGAAAGAGAATGCATTTTGACCATTCCCTAGGGAGTGCTTTCCTTCCTCCCTCCCTCCCTTCCTTCCTTCCTTCCTTCCTTTCTTTCTTTCTCTCAGTGTCCCTCTCCAGCAAGCACACCAGCCTTCTGGCAAAATGAAGGGAAGGGAAGGGAAGGGAAGGGAAGGAAAGGGAAGGGAAGGGAAGGGAAGGGAAGGGAGGAAAAGAAAGGAAAGGAAAAGAAAGGAAAAGAAAAAAGAAAAGAAAGGAAAGGAAAGGAAAAGAAAAGAAAAAAAGATAACTCAGCAGTACATCCTATAAGACTCAACTGAGAATTTAGGTGTGTCAACAAGGGGAATGTGTTACAGAGGTGTTACACAAATCCCCAAAGTAGCCTAATATTCAAAAATATACTGTAATACTATATTCCACCATATTGACCTGATTCTGAATCTCACCTATAACAAAAGTTATCTTTTTTTTTTTTTTGAGATAGACTTTTGCTAAAGGAAGGTGCACTTGCCCGAGAGACAGAGAGAGATAGAAAGCAAGAAATCACCTCCCCCCCCACCCCCAAGAGATATTAAGGAGGTAGAATCTGTAAGACTTAGTGACACATGAGATATGTGTGATGACTGGGAGGTAAGATGTCTAAGGGGACACTCAGGGGAGACTACAAAGAAAAGCAATCCTCAAAGTGTGACCTGAAATCCCTGGTAATCCCCCAAACTTTTCCCATGGGACATGTAAGATAATAATCATCTTTTTCTTCCTTTTTTCTTTAATTGGTAGAAGGCATGTGCATTCTGAAGGGGAGGAGGGAAAAGTACCCCTTAATTGCGCATGGTCGTGCCAAAATCTTTTTTTCCATATCTCCATCCTGTTGAGATTTTGTCCCAGCTCAGTGTATTTGTCAAGCCACTGGGATCAGGATTTGAACTGCAATCGGCTATATCCAATCCAGCTCCTTTAACCATTAGTCTATGGGGTCAGCGTGATAAAAATCATTTTCATAATAATATGCTTTCATGAGTGTAGAGCTTTCTAGAAGCTATGTGAATGTAATATTCCAAGTAATTTGAATAAAAAGGCAGATAGGAGAATCCAGCTGTGTTTTATTAAAACCCCATTGTTACAAAGACTCATAAAAAATAGAGCCAGTGGGTGACGTGGTGGTTAAGGTAGCTGGATCACAAGTGGCCCACTCTTCAGTTCAAGTCCCTAACTGGTGGCCTGAAAAAACACATCAGGAATGTGTGCATGCATACCAATAATCAAAAAGAAAATGGAAGAAAGGGTACTGTAGTACGGCCGTCCCCCTGATGGGGTGATTTCTTTCTCTTCCTCTCTTTGTCTCTCTCAAGTGAGTCCACACACACTAAAAGAATTGCAAAAAAATGAAAAATGTGGAACCGGCACATGGCATGGTGGCTAAGGGCACTGGCCTCCCATATGGTGGACCATGGTTAGAGTCCTGAACTTGGCGGCTTGCTTTCTTTCCCTCTCTCTCTCTCCCTGCCCCACCCCACCCCCCGTCAAATTGAAATGGATGAATAAAGTTAAGTTTAAAAAGTTAGTATTTTAAGGGACCAGCAGTTAGCATAATGGCTATGTCGCTGGACTCCCATGTGGTTGACTGCAGTTCACGTCCTGGACCCGGTGGCTTAAAACTCATGCTGGGTGCGTGTGTATGTGTGCCCAAGATCCCAAGAGGAAAACTGGAGGAGTCCGACCCGGCGAGGCCCCAGGATCTGTATGAGCCCCCCAGCCTTTGAGCTCCGCTTCCGGTTGGATCAACACGTTGGCAAGGCCACTGTTGCGCTCCCCACCCCCCCACCTTGGAACAAAGTTTGGGTCAATTAACGCTCCCCAATTTACTACTATAAAAGAATTGCATAGCTCTCCTATACATCCTGAGTGTACAATAAAATCTTCCAGGAAGTCCCCCGACCGCTCCCCTTTGCTCTGATCACTTACTATTAATTACAATGCTTTATCTCCATGGTCACAATAGAGGGTGGGCTGAAGTTCTTTCTAGGCAGAAGTAATCTTGACCTTTGGAAGGCCCTTCAAAATACATTTAAGGTAAACTTAATCCTTTCTTCGTAAAATAGGATTAGGCCAAAACTGGCCCAGGACACCTCCGCCCTCTCCAAGTGAAATAGATAAATATATTAGGATTCCTCAAATTAAGTTTTAGATCCCTACAAAACTGTATAAGTAACATTCTTTATTAAGATCCATAAGAACTAATATCTATTCTTGAGATTTCCTTTTCTCAGCACCATTCCCAGTAATCACAAGATGGCTGCTGCGCCGCATCAGCTGATAATCATCTCTGCTTACCGGAACCACTTTCCCAAAACTGCATTCCATGGAAACCCACCTACAATTGCGGAACTGCACTAGACCCGCCCTTAATCCAACCCTGAATTGCACTAGACCCACCCTTAATCCAACCCTGAATAGAATCTATGTTCTCTATTGTTAAAAACTTTATGAGCTGTTAATTGAAACACTAGCCCTCTCCCTTTACTTGCATGTAACACGTTTTCAATAAAAACGCACGATGATTCCTAGCAGTTGTCACCCCTCAGAGAGCGATCTTTGAGGGGTGTCCGGCATAGGACGTGCATGAAAAGGCATCGAGGCCTCTGTCTTCTGTTCACCTTCGCCGTCGAGATAACCCAACCACGCTGAGGCTGGTCCCCTGCAGAAAACGGAGAAGGGATTGAGACATGGCCATCCCCCTAGGGGTTGACTTCTCGCTTTCTGTCTCTCTGTCTCTGTCTGTCTGGCAAGAGCACGCACCCTATAGCAAAAATCTCTCAAAAAAAAAAAGTTATTATTTTAAAAAATGAAAAATGTGGGACCAGCAGTTAGCGTAATGGCTATGTCACTGGACTCCCATGTGGTCGACCGCAGTTTGCGTCCTGGACCCGGTGGCTTAAAACTCACTCTGGGCGTGTGTGCGTGCGTGGCCAAGATCCCGAGAGGAGAATGGAGAAGGGATTGCAGCGTGGCCATCCCCCCGGGGGGGTGATTTCTCGATTTCTGTCTCTCTGATTCTGTCTGTCTGGCGCGTGCACAAAAAAAAAAAAACACCTCTAAAAAAAAAAAAAAAAAAAAAGAAATGGTAAAAAAAAAAAGAAAGAAAAAGGATATATATTTTTTTAAATGTCAGATAGTATGTGCATGAGAGAGACAGAGAGAAAGAGACAAAAGTACCCACATGAGTGCAACTGCCAACGGGGTTTGGTCAAACAGCAATCCTTTTCCTTCCAATTCTCCATCCCATCAGGATCCTAGGCACACACATGCAAGCTCAGCATGTTTTTCAAGCTGCCAGGGCAAGGTCTCAAATTCTGGTCAGTCTTGTAGGACCCAGCTTCCATTGCACAGTATTTTTTTTTTTTTTTTGGAACAAAGGTATTTCTTTTATTTAAATGTACGTTCTGAAAAAAAAAAAAACAACAAACAAACAAACAAAAAAATGCTATAGTGCTCCCAGAGTAACAATGGGCTTCCTAAGAACAGAGAGAGCTTAGGCAATGCGACCAGCAATTAGCATAATGGCTGGATTCCCACGTAGTCGACCCCGGTTGGCGTCTGGGACCTGGTGGCTTAAACTCACGCCCGGTGCGTGTGCGTGGGTACCCCGAGATCCCAAGAGGAGAATGGAGAAGGGACTGCGGTGTGGCCATCCCCCCTGGGGGATGATTTCTCGCTGTCTATCTGTCTGGTGAGCGCACATGCCCTATAGCAAAAACCTCTCCAAAAAAAAAAGAGTGAGCTGCAACTCTTGTTAGTCACATGCAGAATATCTGATGTACTGACTTGCTCCTTGAGCCTTTTCCAGTCTGATCCTCTCAGCTTTGGTGATTAACTTCTCGGTGCCTCTCTTCTTGTCCTGAGGCTGCTTGAGTTTGGCCTACCAACCAGGATCTTAAGCCAGTACCTCTGCTCGTGATCACCAGAAATGATCTCAAGTGCCCATCCGCGTTTGTTTTTCACATCTGCGTAAGCATCCACCACTGAGCGCACATCCTCAGGAGTCTTAAACCTGGCATGGCACTCCGTGTCCCCGTCCAGTAGGTGGACGTAGACCACCTCCGAGATGGCAGCCAGGGCGTCCCAGACTTGCTTCCTGCCGGGCAGGGGCTCCAAGCTGAGGATCTTCACGATCACTCCACTCGCGAACTGCGGCCTGGTTGCGTTGGCTCTCTACCGGGGGCAACATTCGCCAACCCAGCGCCGGTTTTTCCATTTTTCATTCCAGACATCTTAGGTGCTCCACTGTCTGTTTTTATTTCTGACTCCAATTTCATTTGGGCTATTGTTTTTTTGTTTTTTTTTTTTTTAAAGAAGCCATCCTGGGTTTTTGCAGTACTAAGTACTCTTTTTTCAGATCCATCCACTCACACTGGACAGCACGCATAACAGTATGACCGCCTCACCCATCCTGTCTCTCTCCTTATGCTGCTTCATGTGCTTCCTCTTCTTTTTTTTTTAGAGAACCTTCTTTAGTGTCTCCAGTATCCTTCTCCTCTTCGGTGGAAATCTCGATGTCTCTGCTTTTTTTGAGACCTGGCAGCTTTTCATGTAGTGACCTTCTGAGCCATTTTCTACACTTTGGCGGAGGAGCCAGGCCGCCTGTGCCCACGGAGCTGCCTCTCTTCCTCTTTACTGTCCTGACGTCAGGTAAGCTAGATAATTCAGGTCTCTCCCCGTTTCTTTTTTCTTGAGGGTTGCTTTTGGGGTTCAACAGTTCCCACTTCAGAGCCCTCGGATGTGGTACTGGGTCTCCTGGTTTTACAGGTGCCTGTGCTGCTTGTGCTGCTTGCATCAGTCCTTAGCTCCTTAACCTGGGCACTGTCTTCCTTCTTCACATGGCCTTTCTCATTTTTCTTCTTCTCCTCAGCTACTCTTAAGGCTGGGATGGGCTTATTTTTCACTGTCTTAGGAAATATACCCAGTTTCCTTGATGCTTCTTCTGGTGGGTTGTTGAGAAACTCTATAGCTTTTGCTGCTTGTTCTTTTGTTTCAAATTCCACAAATGCAAATCCCTTGGACGTCCAGTGGACTTGTGGTATACTTACATAAACAGCATTTCCCAAACACCCTTTCAATCCACCTATGGTTAACATTTTTGGGAAGTAATCCCATGTACATGGTCCGCTTATCTTCATCCTTGGGTCTTTCACCCAAAGGCTGTTTTCTCCTGATCCAACTCTGCAACACCTGAACTCTTCAGTGCTCTGGCTATTAACTTCCCATCAGTAATCAGTTTTTTCATCTTGTTAAAAGATACAAGAAGTGATATATCCACAGGACCAGCAGTTAGCGTAATGGTTATGTCGCAGGACTCCCATGTAGTCGACGCGGTTCGCGTCCCGGACCCGGTGGCTTAAAACTCATGCCGGGCGCGTGTGCATGCATGCCCAAGATCCCGAGAGGAGAATGGAGGAGAAGGGATTGCGGCGGGGCCATCCCCTGGGGGTACGTGATTTCTCGCTTTCTATCTCGCTGTCTCTGTCTGTCTGGTGAGCGCACACGCCCTATAGCAAAAACCTCTCCAAAAAAAAAAAGAAGTGATATATCCACATAGCCATCTCTAGATTTCTCCATCTGCTCTCGAAAGAGCTTGTCCTTGTGGAGATTGGCACCGCAAAACCGTAAGTCCACTCCCTTAGCAATATCTGCAAGCACCGGTCTAACTCGAGACCATTTCTGTTTTTCTACTTCTTTCTTTTCAGTGCATTCCTCTTCAACTGCCTTTTCTGGATTTCCACTTGGAGTTTCTATTCCTGTGAAACATTCGGTCCTGAGTACAAGGCCAACAATGCACCCCACCTCTTGGGCCTAGAGCCGTGGTCACTTCCTTGCACAGTACATTAACCACTGCACCACAGAGGCAGCCCAATACCACATTTCTCACTAAATCTGTGGTTGCTATTTTAGGAAAAGTTGTTCTGGTTTTTTGGGTTTTTTTTGAAATTTTATTTATTACTATTATTTAATTTGCTTCAGAGTATACACACTCACCAGAGAGAGACAGAGAAAGAGAGAGAAAGTAAGAAATCAAGTCGCCAGGTCTGGGACTTGAACCACAGTTGGCTACCTGGGAGTCCAGTGCCCCAACTACCACCATGCCACATGCTAGCCTCAGGGAAAAAATTGTTTTTCATAAAAATTTGCTTTTAGGGTAATGTAAAACATTGATTTATTGTCTTTTCTTTCTTTCCTTGTTCCTAACTTTCTTTTAAGAGAGTATCTCACTGCTGTTGAGATTCTCTTGACTCAGCCTCTCAACGAGGACTACAGACAGGCGTGTGCCACAATGTCCACCCTCTAGGACCTGGTCTAGGAGCCCATGCCCACCCCCTAGGACCCTCTAGGAGCCCAAGTGCAGCTGGTCGAACTCTAAGGAAACAGCATTTCAGTAGCTCATACCTCCATGGTAAACCTGTCATTTTTAATAGATTTTCAAAAATTTCTCAGTTTTAATTTTCAATATATTAACATTTATATAAATATAACCCACATAAACAAAAGCTCCTTGGTAACTTAATCTTTTTTGTGGGGGCAGGGCTGTGGTTTTATTTAGACACAAAATGTGCACACGAGCTGTCTACTCATTTCTTTGCTGCGCAGCCTGGTATTGGGATTGGTGCCTCTGATGGCCAGCTGGGCTGCTCTTTCCACAACAGCCTTGCAGTTCTTGGAGGAAACGAGAGTGATCTCAGTACAGTAAGACCTACTGCACATCAGCAGTACTTCCAGCTCCTTGACATTGTGGACCAGGAACTTCCAGAAGCCTCTGGGCAGCACGTGCTTTGTTTTCTTATTACTCTGGTAGCCAATGCTGGGCATCAAGATCAGGCCCTAGAATCTCCTCTGCTCCTTGTTGTCAATACCTCTGAGTTTTCGCCAATTGCACTTAATTTTGACATATGGGTCTGACTGCTGCCAGATAAATTTATTAGTCCTCTTTTTGACAATCTTGGGCTTCACAAAGGGTCTGAGGGCAGCCACGATATCAGGTAAGAGATGGCTGTCACGTGCACAAGCAGCTCCGAGAAAGAGAA
>NW_006209847.1:4103569-4140588 GCF_000334495.1 Tupaia belangeri chinensis | reverse complement strand
GGGAAAGAGAGGATGACGGGCAAGCAACTTAATCCTTTTTAAAAGTGTAAAGGGGCTCTAATACCTGATAATTTGAGAATCACTGGTTGGATAAAATAGCTGGCCCTTGAACTGCAGAGATCCCTTTACTTGTGGATTTTTTCAACAAATATACTGGAAATACCGTACCATAAATACATTTTCTCTTATGATTTTCTTAGTAACATTTTATTTTCTCTAGCTTACTTTAAGAAAACAGTATATAGGGCCAGCAAGAGGCAGAGAGATTAAAGTAGCTGGATCCCACATGGCTGACTGCACAATTGGAGTCCCAGACCCAGTGGCTTGAAAATCACGCCTGGCACATGTGCATATGTGCCCAAAATCCCATGAGGAGAATGGAGAAGAGACTGAGGCATGACCACCCCCCCCCAGGAAGTGATTTCTCACCCCCTGCCCGGTTTCTCTCCAGTGAGCCCCCCAGGAGGTGATTTCTCACTCCCTGCCCTGTTTCTCTCCAGTGAGCACAAACACCTTTATAGCAAAACTAAAAACAACAAAAAAAGGAAAACAGTATATACTAGATATACAAAATAAGTGTTAATCAATTGCTTATGTTATCAGCAAGGTTTCTAGTCAACAGGTTATCAGTAGTTAAATTCTAGGGGAATTAAAAGTTATACATGAGGGGCTGGCAGGTGGCATGGTGGTTAAGGTGCTAGACTCCCACATGGCTGACCATGGTTCGAGTCCTGGACCCGGCAGCTTGCTTTCTCTCTCTCACTTTCTCTCTCTCTCTGGTCAAATTAAAATAAATAAATAATAAAAAATTTAAAAAAAAAAAGTTATACATGGGGCTGCCATCCTCGGAGCCTTCGGGACCCTCTGCCCCATAGCCACCGCCCAGTTCCCACGCCATGCCATCAGAGAAGACCTTCAAGCAGCGTTGCACCTTTGAACAAAGAATAGAAAATGTCCAGCTTATCTGAAAGCAGCATTCCACCAAAATACCAGTGGTAATAGAATGGTACAGGGTGAGAAGCAGCTTTCTATCTTGGACAAAACCAAGTTCCTGGTACCTGACCATGTCAACATGAGTGAGCTCATCAAGATAATTAGAAGGCGCTTACAACTCAATGCTAATCAAGCCTTCTTCCTACTGGTGGATGGATACAGCACTGTGAGTGTGTCCATGCCCATCTCTGAAGTACACAAAAGTGAATAGCATGAAGATGGATTCCTGTATATGTTCTACGCCTCCCAGGAGACATGTGGAATGAAATCTTCAGTGTAGGACTAGAAAAATGCAGTTGCTCTGAATTTTTTTTTCTTATGAGAGGCTTTTCCATAGGGTGCATGCATTCGCCAGAAAGAGAGAGACAAAGAGATAGAAAGCGAGAAATCACCCCCCAGAGGGGATGGCCATGCCGCAATCCCTTCTCCTCCATTCTCCTCTTGGGATCTTGGGCACACACGCACACGCGCCAGGCATGAGTTTAAACCACCGGGTCCGGGACTTGAACCATTGTCAGCTACATGAGAGTCCAGCGACATAGCCATTATGCTAACTGCTGGTCCCAGTTGCTCTAAATTTTTAAAACCCTTACCAAGGGAAAAAAGGGATATTACCAACTGAGACTGATCAAGTTCATCTAGTCACAGATCATCAAAACAGCAGTGTTCCCACCTAGGAGTTTTAGGAAGTTGTTTTTGTATTTCAAGCAGAAAAACTGAGCTCCAAATGAGTAAATTCAGCTTTGGAAAACTCTATTATTTAACCTAGACCACCTTGTTTTAAAACTTCAGAGGTTTAAAAATAAAATACTTTGCATTCTAAGTTACCAATATAATAGACCTTAAGTTATTTTAATGCTCTTTTTTCCCCCCAGTAGGAGCTTGCATTTTGAGTGGGAGCTTAACAGGCATTCTGAGCGATAGGAGTCTTCCTTCTGAGCAGAACTACCTTTTTAAGGTGGCTTCTACTCAGCTAGAGAAATCTTCCTAAGAGAATCTTTAAGCATAGGGTGTCAAGTATAACCACCCCTTCCCCCAAACACATTTGCCATTAACAGCTAGCACAAAAGCAGGAGAAAGGGGGCAGTAGAAGCAGCCAATCGTAAACTGCTGCTCTAGACTCCTGATTGCTGACAGACGTATACTTAAAGTCCACCTGCTTGCAGTGCTTGCAATGTTATTTGTTCTCTAGACAGCTACATACAGACAGATAACACTGCTTAGTAGGAACCTTGAATAATTTTGGTTTTGTCTAGTTTCTTAAAAGTCCCCAGAGGGACCAGCAGTTGGTGTAATGGCTATGTTGCTGGACTCCCATGTAGTCGACCACAGTTCAAGTCCCAGATCTGATGGCTTAAACTCACGCCAGGCACATGTGCATGTGTGCCCAAGATCCCAAGAAGAGAATGGAGGAGAAGGGATTGCAGCGTGGCCATCCCCCCTGGGGGGTGATTTCTTCCTTTCCGTCTCTCTGTCTCTCTGGCGAGCCACCCTATAGCAAAAACCCCTCCATAAACACACATGCACACACACACACACACACACACACACACACACACACATACACACAAGTCCCCAGAAAATAAGAGTGGCATTTCTTCTGTTTGGGATTTTCTCTTAGACTTCAAACTAGTGCCTCTTTGGAAAATAAGTAATTCTATCAATGTCATCCTTTAGGGAAGTTGTAGCAACTACAGAATAGTAAAACTGAAAGCATTGAATTTCAGATGTACTCCCTTCTACCTTTTGGCTTACAGCTGTATTTTTTTTGTTAAATATGTAGCTAAAATATCGTATTAAAAGGTTCTTACTTTTTTTTTTTTTTTTCTCGCTATAGGGCATGTATGCTCTCCAGAAAGACAGAGGGACAGAGACACAAAGAGAGAAATCACCCTCCAGGAAGTATAGCCATGCCTCAATCCCTTCTCCTCCATTCTCCTGTAGGGATCTTGGGCACGAACAAACATGTGCCCAGCATGAGTTTAAGCCACTGGGTCCAGGACTCAAACACAGTCGACTACATGGGAGTTCAACAACATAGCCATTATGCTAACTGCTGGTCCCAAGGTCCTTACATTTTTAAGAGTAGTAATCACTCTTAAGTCAAACCATCAGATTTTTCCCCTCTAAGTGCATGTCAGTTGTAAAGAAAACATAGCATAAGCAGACAGATGCTCTTTACAAATATTAATGTCAACACTTAAACATTTTCCATATCCAACCTAGAATAAATGACCAGTGCTTCCAAAAAAAAGAAAGAAAGAAAGTTATACATGGATTTTCAATCATGGGGGCCAGCACTTCCCATGTTGTTCAAGAGTCAACTATATTCTATTTACTAAGAATACTGAAGAAGAATCCAGTTTGGAAAGAAAGTTGGTAAAGTTCTACTTAACACATAATAAAGGTAATGTCCCATGAGCTGAAAAATCAGTGTCTAGTAGTTACACTAGTGGAACTAGAAATCTAGACCACTTATCTCTGACAGTAATTAAAACCTTATATTTTATTTTTTAAAAGAATTATTTAATTTTATTTATTTTTTTAAAGTGAGAGACAGACAGAGAGTAAAAGTGAAAAAGCAAGCCACCAAGTCCAGGACTTGAACTGTGGGCACCCATGTGGGAGTCCAGTGCCCTTAACCACACCACCATCTGGCCCCAAAACCTTGTATTTTAATCATGATCACAAAGAGAGAATACATGATTACAAAAGTGACAGTAGCAGAAGAAAAGGCCAAAAGAAAAGCAAAAGTCTCAGGACACTCCAACACTGAAGGGATAAAAAAGAGGAAGAAGCTCCCAGATAGAGGGGGACAAGTTACAAAATAAGAAAACAAAAAAAACGGTATATCACTACTATCAATTAAAGAGAGAAAAAGAATCAGTGCTTTGAAGAAAAGTAAAGACCAGCAAAAATTCAATCCACCACTAGTAGCAGTGGGGAGAAATAGAAAGTTAAAATGAAATACAATACTGACTCCAAAATCTCATCTAAAGCAAGTGTTTTAGTCTTTTCTCACTTAATGATTTTCTTCTTATTGAAATTATTCATAAACAACAGAATGGTTTCAGGTTCATCTCCTCTGCCTTCTTGGTTTACCTCTGGAAGAAATGCAAATTACAAAATGACCAAAAAGAAAGAAATGAAAGAAAAGGAAAGATCCCAGATGAAATATGAGGTGACCGAAGAAGTGACTGAATGAAGAGGCATTTGTTCATGCTTATTTGTTGATACACCTGCAGGTATCATGATAGGCAAAAACAACCAACTAATACACCAAGCTACTCCCTTTGTTCATTAGTAGACGTGATAGACTGAAATCAGAAATAAAACTTTAGTGAAGAGGCTGGCACAATCAAATACCACTCTAGCAGAAGATTCCCAGAACTCAAAAATCAACAAATTCCTAAAATATGGCCTAATTCTAAACAATAACTCAAAGGAATTATTTTCTTCAAATGTTTAATAGCTATATGGTCCTGGGCAATGACACGGCTTGCTGAGTGTTTTACATACAAAATACAGCTTTAAGGACCAGCAGGTGGCTTGGTGGTTAAAGTGCTGGAATTCCCACATGGCCGGCCATGGTTTGAGTCCCGGACCTGGTAGCTTGCCTTCACAATCTCCCTCTCTCTCTGTCTTTCTCTGGCAAAACTCATGTAAAAAATAATATTAACAATAATAATAATAAAAGCGGAACCAGCAGTTAGCGTAATGGCTATGTCGCTGGACTCCCACGTAGTCAACCGCGGTTCGTGTCCCGGACCCGGTGGTTTAAAACTCACGCCGGGCGCGTGTGCGTGCGTGCCCAAGATCCCGAGAGGAGAATGGAGGAGAAGGGATTGCGGCGTCATCCCCCCTGGGGGTGATTTCTCGCTTTCTGTCTCTATGTCTCTCTCTGCCGGTCGGGCGAGCGCACGCACCCTACAGTGAAAATCTCTCAAAAAAAAAAAAAAAACAATAATAATAATAAAAAATAAATAATTCTTTAAAAAAACACAGCTTTAAAATACAGAGAAAAATCTTTAAGAACTCTTAGTATGTATACTAAATCATCAAACTCTGATGATTTAGTTAAAACAAATTAATCAAGATCAAAACAGAATTACCTAGCTAGACAAACTTAGATAGGAAAGGCTGCTTTAATTGGTCAATAGAAGTTGTGATTTTATAAATATGACTATTCTTTTGAGAAAAATGAATAAGAAGATAAAAATGGCGGGGAGAAGCATATGGTTAGGGATCAGCAGATGGCATAATGATTATGCTACTAGACTCCCACATAGTCAAACTGCAGTTAGAGTCCTGGACCCAGCAGCTTAAAATTCATGCAGGGTGCATGTGCATATGTGCCCAAAATCCCAAGAGGAAAATGGAGAAGGGACTGCAGCGTGATCATCCCCCTGGGGGTTGATTTCTGGCTTTCTGTCTCTCTCTCTCTCTCTCTCTCTCTCTCTCTCTGGTGAGCACATGCACCCTATAGCAAAAAATCTTTCTAAAAGGAAAAAAAAAGCTAAGATTAACACCCAAATTATATCCAAAAGAACCCTGAATAAGAAAAAGATATATTATCATGTACAAGCTGTCACTAAAATCTTTTCACACCATCATCTTGTACTATGGTAGCTGACCTATTTCTAGCGCTAAGCCTGTATTTGATTGATTTGCAAACTTCTGAAAATAGCTGTGCTTCAACAGATACTGAACAACATCAGAAGTATATTTCTGTCTGAGCTGTATTTGGCCTCCACACCCTTCTTTTTAAGAACTTAAGAAAGGCAATTATTAGGCAATAGTTGGTAACAATGCAATTACCTAAAGGTTAACAAAAATTTGATGGGTTTGGAATAGGGAGGAGTCTACTGCAGGCTAAGATGGAGTAACATATCAGTAATAGGGCACAGGATTTACCTTTCTAGCAGAAATAACTACCCACAAAAAAAGAAATGCATGAAACAATGGTTTTTAAATCATTGGGCATCAGGCAATAAAGGAGAGTTACTCCTGAGAGATGGAAAACAAATGAAGCGAGCTAAATTTTTACCCAAGTTTCAGGCCTAAAAAGCATTTCTGAGTAAAGTTGTAGAGGGGAAATTCTAGGGGAAGAAGGGCAGAGTATAATCTGCTCCCTTAATGGAGAAGACAAGCCTGAAAATATGAGAAAGGCAAGGAGTCTAGAGTTCACAGAGGAGAGCAAGCTAAAGATTGCAGAAAATATTGCAAACTATGTAACTGACAAACAACTTATCTAGAATATATAAAGAACTCTCAAAGCTCAATGGTAGGAACCAGCAGATGGCATGGTTGTTAAGGCACTGGACACTCCAAAGTGGCCGACCACGGTTCGAGTCCCTGACTGGTGGCTTGCTTTCTCACTTTCTCTCTCTCTCTCTGTGTGCCTCTCTCTGGTCAAATTAAAATAAGCGAATGAATAAATAAAAATTAAGTAAATAATTCCTTAAAAAAAAAAAAAACAAACAAAAAAACCCCTCAGTGGTAAAGAACAAACTAGTTAGAAAATGGGCAAAAGACAAACAGACATGGTTGAAATTACTGGCCATTAAGGAAATGGAAATCAACATCACATGAGCTATCACTATCCACCTATCATAATGGCTAAATTAAAAAATACTGATAATGCCAAATGGCAGTAAGTATACAGAAAAACTGGATCATTTACACATTACTGATTAAAATGTAAAATGGTAAGCCACTCTGAAAGACAGTTTGGTAATGTTTTATAAAGTGCACTCTTGGACTTTTATCCCAGATAAATAAAAACATGTTTATACAAATATCTATACTATATGATTATAGTAGCTTTACTCATAAGAACCAAAAATTGAAACCAGCACATGAATCCTTCAACAGGTGAATGATTAAATGAACTATGGTATAGCCACAGCATGAAATACTACTCAGCACTAAAAAGGAATGACTTATTGATAGATGCATCAACTTGGATGGATCTCAAGAGAATTATACTTGGTGGGGAAAAAAAGCCATTCTCAAAAGAAAAAAAAGCCAACTATACATATTTCATTATTCCATTTATGTCACATTCTTAAAGTAGTAATATTACAGAAAAGGAAAAAAGTATTAATGGTTTCCAAGGATTACAGGTTAGGGGAATAGAGAGGAGAAAGGTAACTACAGTTATAAAAGAGTAACAGGAGGGATCCTTGTGGAGATGTCCCTTCTATCTTTTTTTCCCAAAAGGGGCATGCGCTCACCCAGGATTCAAACCATGATGTCAGCCATGTGGGACCTGACTCCCTTAACCATGAGGTCACAGAGCGGACCTCCTGCTCTTTATCTTAATGGTGATAATGTATACACAAATTTATATGACATTGCACAAACTACACACACATACAAGGACAAGTACATGCAAGTAAAACTGATCAAGTCCAAATTAACTATACACTTTACCAATGTCAATTCCTAGTTCTGATACTGTACTATAGTTATACAATGTTACTACTAGGAAAAACTGAGTGGAAAGGATAGTACCGTTCTTTTTTTGGGCAACTTCCATAAATTTGCATTTACTGCAAAATTAAAAGTTAAAATAGGGACCAGCAGTTAGCGTAATGGCTATGTCGCTGGACTCCCACGTAGTCGACCACGGTTCGTGTCACGGATCCAGTGGCTTAAACTCATGCCGGGCACGTGTGCATGCGTGCCCAAAATCCCGAGAGGAGAATGGAGGAGAAGGGATTGCGGCGTGGCCATCCCCTCTGGGGGGTGATTTCTCGCTTTCTATCTCTCTGTCTCTCTCTGCCTGTCTGGCGAGCACACGCGCCCTATATCAAAAGTTAAAATAAGGGCTGGTAGGTGGCATGGTGGTTAAGGGTGCTGGACTCCCACATATCCAACGACGGTTCAAGTCCTGGACCTGATGGTTTGATTTCTCACTTTCCCTCTCTCTCTCACTCTGTTCCTCTCTGGTCAAATTAAAATAAATAAATAAAGTTAAATAAAATAATTCTTTAAAAAAAAAAGTTAAAATAAATGACAGATGAATGATACAAATTTACAGAATTAGTAAAAACATACACTTTAAAAAGTTTTAACTGTTCAGTATGTGCAAAAAGCTATAGGAAAAAATGAATATGTTAGGTAAAAGTAAAAAAAAAAATCTCTGAAATGCTAAAGATATACTATATAGGACTAATGACAAATTACAAATCACAGAAGAAGGAACCAGCAGATGGTGGAATGCTTACATTGTTGGACTCCCATGTAGTTGACTATGGTTCGAGTCCTGGACCCAGCAGCTTAAGACTCATGCCAGGCCTGACTGTGTGCATGCCCAAAATCCTGAGAGGAGAATGGAGGAGAAGACTGCAGCATGGCCATCCCTCTGGGGGCTGACTTCTCGCTTTCTGTCTTTCTATATCTCTCTGTCTCTCAAGTGAGTGCACAAGCTCTACAGCAAAACCAAAACAAATAATTAAAAATAACAAAAAGCCAGACCAAAAAATATTAGGTTGTTTTTCTATGCAAAAATGTGTCATGACTTTCCTGACAATCCAATAAATAAAAGATATGTACTTTATGATTCCATTTATACAAAATTCTAGACAGTGCAAACTATTCTACAGTGACATAAAGTAGATCAGTTGTTGCCTAGAGACCATAGAGGTTAGGAAGAGATTACAAATGGCAGTAAGGAAGGGCCAACAGGTGGCATGGTGATTAAGATGCTGAAGTCCCATATGGACAATTATGGTTCAAGCCCTGGACACAATGGCTTGGGAATCATGCTGGGTGCACGTGTGTATGTGCCCAAAAATCCCGAGGAGAATGGAGCAGCATGGCTATCTCCCTGAGGAGTGATTTCTCATTCTCCTCCTGACTCCTTCTGTCTTTCTCCAGCAAACGCATGCACCCTATAGCAAAAAAAAAAAAAAAAAAAAAAACACTCAAAGCAAAGCAAAACAAAACTCTTGGGAACGATGGATAGTCATCATATAGATTGTGGTTGAGATGGTTTCGTGAGTATACACATAGGTCAAAACTTAGCAAATGAGGCCAGCAGGTGGCATGGTGGCTAAGGTGCTGGACTGTCATATGTTTGACCATGGTTTGGGTCCCAGACCCAGAAACTTGAAAATCACAGTAGAGGTCAGCAAGTGGCATGATGGTTAAGGGCACTGGACTCCCACATGACCAATTATGGTTGGAGTCCTGGACCTGGTGGCTTGCTTTCTCATTTTCCCTCTCTCTCCCTCTTTCTCTGTGTCCCTCTCTGGTCAAATTAAAATAAATAAATTAAATTAAATATCTCCTTTCTTTTTTTTTTTTCTTTTTCTTTTTGGAGAGGTTTTTATTATAGGGTGCATGCACTCGCCAGACAGACAGAGAGAGACAGAGAGACAGAAAGCGAGAAGGCACCCCCCAGGGGGGGATGGGCACAAAGCGAGAAATCACCCTCCAGGGGATATAGTCATGCCGCAATCCCTTCTCCTCCATTCTCCTCTCGAGATCTTGGGCACGCACGCACACGCACCGGCGTAAGTTTAAGCCACGAGGTTCGGGATTCCAACCTCGGTTGACTACGTGGGAGTCCAGCGACATATCCATTACGCTAACTGCTGGTCCCAATAAAATATTTCTTAAAAAAAGAAAATCACAGCAAATAAACAAATAAATAAATATGTTTTTAAGAATTACTTTTACTTAATTTTACTTACTAGCATCTATCTATTTATTTCAAGAGATTTTCGCTATAGGGCACAAGTGCTTGCCAAAAAGACAGAGAGATATAAAGAGACAGAAAGATAGAAATCACCCCCCAGGAGGGGATGGTCACACCGCAATCCCTCCTTCTCTGTTTTCCTCACAAGATTTTGGGCATGCATGCACACACCCCTGGCATGAATTTAAGCCACCAGGTTCAGGACTCAAACAATAGTAGACTATATGGGAGTCCAGTGATGTAACCATTACACCAACTGCTGGTCCTCACTATTATTATATTTTTTTTTGAGAGAGAGATTTTTGCTATAGATTGTGTGTGCTCACCAAAGAGACAGAAAGTAAGAAATCACCAACCAGGGGAGATGGCCATGTTACAATCCCTTCTCCTCTGTTCTCTCAGGACTTTGGGCATGTACACACATGCGTCTGGTGAGAGTTTTAAGCTGTTGGGTTCAGGACTCGAACCGCAGTCAACTACGTGAGAGCCCAGAGACGTAACCATTACACCAACTGTTGATCCCGCCATTATTATTTTTTAATTTGCTACAGGGCATGCGAGCTCACCAGAGAAAGACACAGAGAGAGCAAGAAAGAGGGAAAATGAGAAAGCAAACCATCAGGTCCAGGACTCAGACTATGTTCACCCATTTGGGAGTCCAGCATCTTAACGGCCATGCCACCTGCTGGTCCCTAAGTAAAAATTTTTAATGTATACTTATATTAATTTTTAGAAAGAATTATTTTATTTATCATTATCATTATTCTTCCATTTGCAACAGGACATATGAGCTCACCAGAGAGAGAGAAAGTAAGCCACCAGGTCTGGAACTGGAAACGTTATTGGCCATGTGGTAGTCTAGTGCCTTAATCACCACACTATTGCTGGTCCCACAAATGTATATTTTTAACATGTGTAGTTTACTATATGTTAACTATAGCTTAAAAAAGTTCTTTAGGGAAAAAAAATTATTATTTTATTTAACTTTGTTTATTTACTTACTCGTTTTAACTGGACCAGAGAGAGACACAGTGAGAGAGAGAAAGGGAGAAAGTGAGAAAGCCCCCAGGTTTGGCCCTTGAACCGCAGTCCGCCATGTGGGAGTCCAGCGCTCTTAACGACTACACCACCTGCCAGGGCCAATAGAGCTCTTTTTAAAAAAGAAGCAGGGTGGGACCAGTAAGTGATGTGGTGGTTAGGGACACTGGACTCCCACATGACTGACCATGGTTTGAGTCCCAGATCTGGAGGCTTGTTTTCTGTCTCGCTCTCTCTCTCTCTTTCTCTCTGTTCCTCTCTGGTAAAATTTAAAAAAATAAATAATAAAGTTAAATAATAAAATAATCCTTTAGGAAAAGAAAAAAGAAATAGGGCAAATATACTCATGCTGGCCACTCAATATCTGGTAAGGTGAAACCAAAAGCAATTTTACTTTAGCTGAATGTACAGATTAACACTGGGTAAAACTAGACATAGATAATCCTTCAGAGCATATAAATCTGAATTTTGATAAACTTAAAAATACTTTCAATGGCATACACGATCATTTCAGAGATGCTCAATCTTTTTTTTTTCTTTTTTTAAGACAGGGCCTTGGGGGGCCAGCAGGTAGCATCGTGGTTAAGGCTCTGGACACTCCCAAATGGCTGATCACAGTTCGAGCCCCAGACCTGGTGACTTGCTTTGTCACTTTCCCTCTCACTCTCTCTGGTCAAATTAAGAAAAATAAATTAGTAAATAAAATAATTATGTAAAAAAAAAGAAGAAGAAGAAGAAGACAGGGTCTTACTATAAGGAGATTCTTCAGCCTCAAGCCTCCCTGATTGCTAGGACTAGTAACTCACTATGTCATCCACACTGGCAGCAAACTCCAACCCTCCTGCCTCAAGCTCTGAGTAGCTGAGACTACAGGAATATGTCATCATGCCCAGATTTATGGTGGATCAGAAATCCAACCTGGACCTCCCATACGGCCTCTGTTTGCCAGGTAGTAGTGTCTAACTACACACTACAGGAATTAGGCCTTCATTTTTGACTGCTCTTCAGTCAGTCAGTAGTACTAGAAACCCTTCTAGTTCTCCTTTTTGTCTGGCAAGTACTTCATTTAATGTGACCTGTAAATAAGCATTTAGACGCAACAAGAAGCTCTTACAAGATATCCTAACAAAATTCCTGAAAGCTGAAAATACCTGTGAATAGTATCTCAAACAAAATACCAAGAGACTTCTGTGATCCATATTTATCACATATTAAGAAAGAATTCCCCAGTTATCAATATCTATCTTACAGATATGCATTCAAATAAATTTAAACTATTTCAAAACTTTTTATTTACTTTATACAAAGTCAGAAAAGCTTTCAAGTAAAGAATTCCAAGCTAGATTTTCCTTACCAAAACGTATGTCCATTATTTTAAGGAAAAACAAAAACGTAATACATTCACATTATTTCAAAGAAAAAGTATGATATATTCACTAGTGAGAAAAGGGATTTGGGATAAAGTTCAGTTAATCAAGACCACTTTCCATTCATATTTATAGGACAGGTAAGCAATGACATCATGCAACCTAAGCTACTAGCATCTCTTAGTTCAATAACAGCAATAGACTTTTTTTAAAAATTATTTTATTTAGCTTTATTTATTCATATTTTTAATAATTATTTTTATTTATTTATTTATTTAAATTTGACTAGAGAGGGACAGAATGAGAGAGCATGAGAGAGTTGGAAAGTGAAAAAGCAAGCCACCAGGTCCAGGACTTGAACTGTGGTCAGCCATGTGGGAGTCCAGCACCCTTTGCCACCATGCCACCTGCTGGCCCATTATTCATGTATTTTTTAATTTGATCAGAGGGAGACAGAGTGAGAGAGAGAAAAAGTGAGAAAGCAAACTGCCAGGTCCAGGATTTGAACCACAGTCAGCCATGTGGGACTCTAGCACCCTTAACAACCACGCCACCTGCTGGCCCCATACACTTTTTAAATTGTTTAATTCAGCTGAACCTAATCTTGACATACTCTCTGCATCTCAAGTTCTTCATCCATTAAACAGGTACAAAAACACGCCCAATCCCAATGGGATGCGTGAGGATTAAATGAGAATCTAGAAATGGCATTTAGTTTGGTGTCTTTTGCATAGAAAGTGCTCCAAACAGATTACCTACTATTACCTGAATAAATGCTCAGCCTCCATGAGTCCAGTGCTGGAATGGCATCACATGTAAGAAGCAAGTCTAACCTCAAAAAAATAAAAAATAAAAAAAAGGTAAGTTAAAAGCAATTTTTAATCTTTTTTTCGATTTGCCAGCTGGCACTTGTGCTTACCAGAGAGACCAGGAAAGGGAGAAAGCAACCCCCATAGGGCATGGTCACACCCCAGTCCCTTCTCTATTTCTTCATCCTGTCCAGATTTGGGACACGATGTGCCCAGTGTGATTTTCAAGGGGCTAGGTCTGCGATTTGACCCCACAGTTGGCCATGTGGGATCCATCTCCCTTAACCACTAGACCACAGTGGTTAAATATATTTAAAGTATTTATTTAATTTTATTAGTCATTATTATTTTTTAATTTGTTATAAGGACCATGCACTCCCTTAACCACTAGGTCACAGTGGTTAAATACTTTTAAAATATTTAATTTTATTAATCATTATTACTATTTTTAAATTTGTTATATGGCACGTGCACTCACCAGAAAGAGACAGAGAGAGGTAGGAAAGCAAACTACCAGGCCCAGGACTAGAACCACAGCTGACCATGAGGAAGTCCAGTGCCTTAACTACCATGCCACCTGCTGGCCCTGCCCTTCAATCTTAATATGGTGATACCTTCAAAGAAAATAAAACTGCTTATTTAGCTCTTTCTTCTCTATTGATCCCATTTTCATTTTTTTTTTTTATAGGTTTTTGCTATAGGGCGCATACGCTCCCCAGAAAGCCAGAGAGAGACAGTGACAGACAGCAAGAAATCAACCCCCAGGGGGAATGGCCACAGGGCAATCCCTTCTCCATTCTCCTCTCAGGATCCTGGGCACACACGCACACACGCCCCGCCTGAGTTTAAGCCACCGGGTCCGGTACTTGAACCATAGTTGACTACATGGGAGTTCAGCGACACAGCGATTACGCTAACTGCTGATGCCATATTGATCCCATTTTCTTAAAAGCAATTCTTATTTGCTTTCTAGTATAATTTAATCCCTAGTCTCACTCCTTAAAATTCTTCAGCTGTTTTTTCACTCATCATCCTTTTACACAAGAGGAATTTAGAACTGAACAAGAAGATCTAGAATCTCTCTGTAACAGGAGAGGCCAGAGACAGCACATTTTTCTGTCTACAAACACAGAAGACCTGAGGGCTGTTTACTACTTAATCAACTTCAGGAGCTCTAATGTTAAGTCCTACCACTGGAATCCTTAATATGCCCAAGGCAATCCATATTCTTGGAAGCCTTTAAAACACCTGGGCCTACTGAGTTCTATGGTGAAGTGAGTGACATGAGTACCCCTAACTCATCAATTGGTTTTACAACTCTGTTCCACAAATAGCACACATCACTGAAGTCTGCCCTCTTGATATCTTACAAAGATTTCTACAAAAAACCTTTTCTAGTTTTTTTCCTTTTTTTTTTTTTAAAGAGATTTTTGCTATAGGGCATGTGTGCTCACCAGAGACATACAGAAGAAGCAAGAAATCACACACACACACACACACACACACACACACACACACACCATGGGATGGACATGCTACAATCCCTTCTCCATTCTCCTCTCAGGAGTTTGTTTGGTTTGGTTTGGTTTTTGAGGGGTTTTTGCTATAGGGCACATGCGCTTGCCAGAAAGACAGACAGAAAGTGAGAAATCACCCCTCAAGGGGGATGGCCACGGCGCAATCCCTTTTCCTCCATTCTCCTCTCAGGATCTTGGGCACGCATGCACACGCGCCCAGTGTGAGTTTAAGCCACCGGGTACAGGACTGGAACCGCGGTCGACTACGTGGGAATCCAGCGACATAGCCGTTACACAAACTGCTGGTCCTGAGGTGTTTTGTTTTTTAAAGAATGATTTTATTTAACTTTATCTATTTATTTACTTATGTTTGCATCTGACCAGAGAGGGACAGAGCAACAGAGCAAGAGAAAGAGAGAGAGAGAGAGGGGAGTAGAAAAGTAAGCCACCACGTTTGGGACTCGTATTGCGGTCAGTCATGTGGGAGCCCAGCACCCTTACCACCATGCCACCTGCCGGCCCCCTCTGAGGATTCTGGGCTTGCACGCACACAGACCCAGGGTGTTTTAAGCTGCTAGGTCTAGGACTCAGGCCACAGCTGACTGCGTGGGAGTCCAGTGATGTAACCATTATGTCATCTGCTGGCCCCACTTTTTCTAGTTTCTGTATACCCCCTATACCTCAGGGTTTTGGCATTAGGAATATATGGTATTTGGATAAGGTTGGAAAGGCATGGCCAGAAGATATTGCCCTTCTCCTTTTCACCACCAACCTTGTCCCTAAAACATCTGTGTGAATTTTTTTCCCATGAAATGCCTTGTTTTCTCTCATGCAAAGCAATTACTAGTTGCCTTTCCCCATAGACTCCCAAGCCGTGCCCAGATGTGTCTGATTATTTTTAAAGAATCGTTTATTTAATTTTACTTATTCATTCTCTTTATTTTTATTTGATCAGCGAGAGAAAGTGAGAAAGCAAGCCACCAGGCCCGGGACTAAAACCGAGGTCAGCCATGTGGGAGTGTGCAGCGCCTTCACCGCACCACCTGCTGTGTGGTGGTCTGATTTTTAAGTGGACCCACAGGGTTAATACTGAGAGCCTTGGCACACCAAGAAGTCTCTCTAAAACTTGGAGTCAGAGAACCAAGGCAACAATAAATTCAGAGCACGCACTAGTACTTATTCCTATAATGGTTTTCTTGCCCGCACTATAATCATATCATACCTAAAAGTGGAATGCTTTCTAGAAGAAGTTTAATTTCTTTCTACCGTCCATCCTACAGAACTCTGAAATAGTCTGTAGTTTTTTAATAAAATACAATGGCCCTCTTAACTAGTCTCTTCTGTTCTTGACATCCTGTAATTCATTCTCCCCAGAAAAACATGAGTGTTTTTTTTATTTCTTTCTTTTTGGCCACAGGTGCATGTGCTTGTCAGAGACAAAAAGAGAGAAAGAAAGAGAGAATGAACTCCCCACAACAGAGTGTGGTCACACCACAATTCCTTCTCCATTTATCCATCCGGTCAGAATATGGAGCACTCACACAGGTACATGCACCTGGTATGTTTTTCAAGCCTCTGGGACCGTATTTGGTCATTTGAGATCTCGCTTCAGTAACCTCTGGCTATGGGTTGGCCTGAGTAATCTTTTAAAAATGTAAATCAGGGGGCCTGCAGATGGCATGGTGGTTAAGACACTGGACACTCCCACATGGCTGCACACAGTTCAAGTCCCAGACTTGGTGGCTTGCTTTCTCACTCCCCCCGCCCCCTGCCGTGTGTGTGTGTGTGTGTCTTTCTCTCTCTCTAGTCAAACTGAAATGAATGAATGAATAAATAAATTTTTTTTTTTTGTTTTGGAGAGGTTTTTTGCTATAGGGCGCGTGCACTTGCCAGACAGAGAGAGAGACAGAGAGACAGAAAGCGAGAAATCACCCCCCGGAGGGGATGGCCACGCTGCAATCCCTTCTCCTCCATTCTCCTCTTGGGATCTTGGGCACGCACGCACACACGCCTGGCGTGAGTTTTAAGCCACCGGGTCCGGGACATGAACCGCAGTCGACAACATGGGAGTCCAGCGACATAGCCATTACGCTAACCGCTGGTCCCAATAATTCTTTTTTAAAAAAAGTACTTCTAAAAACGTAAATCGGGGGGCTGGCAAGTGGCATGGTGGTTAAGGGCACTGGACTCTCACATGGCTGACAGCAATTCAAATCTCAGACCTGGCGGCTTGCTTTTTCATTTTCTCTCTCTCTCTCTCTCTCACTCTGTCCCTCTCTGGTCAAATTAAAATAAATAAAGTTTGATAAAATAATTCTTTTAAAAAATGTAAATCAGGGGCCAGCGGTGGTGTGGTAGTAAAGGTACTGGACTCCCACATGCTGACTGGGTTTCAAGTCCCAGACACAGAAGATTAAAAATCATGTCATGCCGAACAGCAAGTAGCATGGCGGCTGAGGTGCTGGACTCCTATATGGTTGACCACAGTTCAGGTCCTGGACCTGGTGGCTTGTGTTCTCACTTTCTCTCTCTCTGTCTCTGTCTCTCTCTGGTGAGCATATGGGCCTTGTTGCAAACTAAAAAAAAAAAAAAAAAATGAAAGAAGAAGAAGAAAAAGAAATAATTCTAAAAAAAAAAAAAAAGATAAAAAAAGAAAAGTCATGCCATGCACATGTGCATGCATGCCCAAAATCCCAAGAGTACAATGGCAGAGGATTGGAGTATGGCCTTCCCCACTAGAAGGTGATTTCTCACTTTTCCTCTCTCTGGCCAGCATACAAGTCCTGTGACAAAAACCTTAAAAAAAAAAAAAAAAAATTAAATCAGTTCATTGTCTCAGTCAACCAGCTCCTCTCACCAGTGGCTTCCCCTTTTTTTTTTTTTTTTTTTTTGTAGAGCACTATAAAACTCTAGCTTCTGCCTGTTCTTGAACATACCACATCACATCCTCACTACAAGGCCTTTGCATGCTTTCGAAGAAATGCTGGCTCTGCCTCCCCTTCATAGAACAGCTCATGTCAGTATAAAGAGGTCTTTCCTGACCACCCAATCTGAAGTATCCCCATTCTCTCTTGCTCTCTATCACATAAACAAATCTATTCTTCATAGTATTTACCATAATCCATATTTATCCTATTTACATGGAAACTGCCTATTTTCCCAGACAAAAATGTAAGCTCTTTTAGAGGTGAAACCATGTATATATTGTTCATATCTGTACCGACAATGGCAAATAGCGTCTGAAACATTTGTACTGAAACTGTTACCTACTTGATTCATTTACAAAGCTAAGTGCTTCCTCTGAAGTAAATGTAGGATTTTTTAAAATTATTTTTAATTTTATTTTTTCATTTACTTATTTTATTTTGACCAGAGAGACACAGAGAGAGAGAGAGAAAGTGAGAAAGCAAGCCACCAGGTCCAGGACTTGAACCATGGTTGGCCATATGGGAATGTCCAGTGCCTTAATCACCACACCACCTGCTGGTCCCTAAATGTAGGATTTTTAAAGGTATTTATTACGTGTACAGCCAATAAGTCGGCCAAACTGTCAGAAAGCCTTGTTTTCTCTAACAATCTGTCCTGTATTCTCAGAAATCTCCCTTTCTCTGAAGGTAAAATTTACACTCAGAATATAAGATAACAATCACCTTAGGCAACTCTTCTCTGGCTCTATAGGGCCAAATCCAATCTTCTCAGACAGTGACCACCGCCAAAATCTGGCTACCAGCATTGCAAATGACAAAGTCTCACAGCCTAGAACTACTTAGGCTAAACTGACTCAAGTTGCAAACACCTGTGAGAGATTCACTGCTGGTAAGAGTTCTGTGAAGCACCTAAAACATAACCTTACAGGAGGGGCTAGCAGGTGGTGTGGTGGTTAGGGATGCTGGACTCCTACTACGGTCAACAACGGTTCAAGTCCCAGACCTGGTGGCTTACTTTCTCTGTCTCTCTCTCTCTCTGATCAAATTTAAAAAGCAAATAAATAAGTTAAATAAAGTAGTTCTTAAAATAAAAAATAACCTTATAGGAGTGGGAAGTTTAGGTTCAGTCATCTAACTAGTGAGAAATTATATAAAGCTTTAATAATGGCCCTGTCACCAGAAAAACAGATACTTTGTCCTAGCCTTCTAATCAGCTGTATTTAGCAGCCTACATCCATCTTTTCCAATAAAATGCCACCTCTGAGTTCCTATACCTATCAAATTACCACTAGTGAGGGAACCAGCAGTTAGCATAATGGCTATGTCACTGGACTCCCACGTAGTCAACCGCGGTTCGCGTCCCGGACCCGGTGGCTTAAAACTCACGCCAGGCGCATGTGCGTGCGTGCCTAAGATCCCGAGAGGAGAATGGAGGAGAAGGGATTGCGGTGTGACCATACCCCTTGGGGGGTGATTTCTCGCTTTCTGTCTCTATGTCTCTGTCTGTCTGGCGAGCGCACGTGCCCTATAGCAAAAAACTCTCCAAAAAAAAAAAAAAAAAATTACCACTAGTGAGAGCAATAGATAAATAACTACAGAAACCACAGTTAACTAATACATCTGTTGGGACCCAAGACAATTCATTAAAATGCACTTGGAGAAGCAGAATGGCCTCTAGTCACCCAGACAAGTTTAAAGATTCCAACAACTGTAACACGTGGGCACACCAAAATGGCTATATTCTGAAAAACAGCCAAGTGTTACTTCCAATGGTACACCTAGACTGAAAGTGATCTTCTCCCTCCAATAAATTCTTTTTAAAGTCAGCTGAATCTTGAACAATGACACTTACTTTTCTCTAAAATGAGGGTTATGACAGCTGTCTTAATGAGAAGCCCAATAAACTCAGGGTAAGGGGATCACTGTGCTGACAGTGTCACCTCACCTAGGACTTCTGCTGATTCATCCTGATGGGCTGACAGGTCACTGACATCTGAGTCCAGCATCTGATTCTTATTTATTTCACATAGAGAAACACTGTCTACTCAAGATAACTACAACCCAGACACCTTCTCCTGCTTTAGAGCCTTTCCCTCCCTGTTTTATTGAGCATCTGGCCAAGAAAAAAAAGGGGGAGGTGAGATTACAGGCCCATATTAGTAACTCTGGATGACCAACAAGTCACAGAAGAGTTTGGAACAGAGCTCATAAAAATCTTTAAAAAAAAAAAGAATGGGCAGAAAACTTAAATAGGCACTTCACACAAGAGGATATTTAAAAGACCATGACATACATGAAAACAAAAATTCAACATCAATAGTCATCAGGAAATGCAAATCAAAACTACAAAAAGAGACCCAGCTTCGGTGGTACCAGCATAGAGTACAGACATGCAGTCCTGGAAGTCACATAGTCAACTGCAGGTTTGGATTCTCATCAACTTGAAACACACTGGACACGTGTGTGCCCAAGATCCTGACAAAATAGAGAGCTGGAGAAAGGGAATCACAGCACAATAGGTTCTGAGGGTTCTCCTCTATCGAGTTCTCTTTACTAAACTAAAAAAACAAACACACACTTGGGCGCATGTGCATGAAGGCACGTGTGCATGTGTGCCCAAGATCCCCAGAGGAGAAAGGAGGAGAAGGGATTGTGGCATGGCCATCCCCCCTGGGGGGGGTGATTTCTTGCTTTCTGTCTCTCTGCCTCTCTCTGTCTGGCGAGCGCACGTGCACTATAGCAAAAATAAAATCTCTCCAACAAACAAACAAACAAAAAACAAAAAAGATACCACTACAACACCAACAGATTAGTTAAAATTAAAAGAACTGGGGGGAGGGGGGGCAGTGGCAGCAGGTGGCATAGTGGTTAAGAGTGCTCAACTCCCACATGGCTGATTGCGGTTTGAGTCCTGGACCTGGCAGCTTGTTTGCTCACTTTCTCTTTCTCACCCTCACTCTGTCCCTCTCTGATCAAATTAAAAATAAACAAATCAAGTTAAATTTAAAAAATAATTCTTAAAAAAAAAAAGAATACAGGGGGGCAGATAGTGCTGCAGTAAAATGTGAGGCTCGGCAAGGCTGAAGCAAATGGAAATGTTCCAGGTTTGTGTCCAGAAACCTCCCTAAGTGTAGTGGCCACAAGCATGCCCATGATCCAGGGCTGGCTAAACTAGAGAAAGATCAAGGCACCAACACCCAACTGCGGGTACTAATAAACATTTTTTTAAAAAGGACTGACCATATTAAGTGTAGTCAAAGATAAAGCACAATCAAAACTCTCACACGTGGTTGCCAAGATAATAAACTAAAAAACCACTTTGAAAAACAGGCAGTACTTACTGAAGTTAAACATACATATGTCCTATGACCTAGTAGTTTCACTTCTGAATACATAACCAATAGAAGTGGATGTTTATGTCTATAAAAAGACATACAAGAATGTTTGTAGAAGTATTATTAACAGTCCAAAAGTGTAAACAATAAGAAAATTATGGTAGTCAGACAGTAGAATATTACATGGCAATGATAAAGAATAAACCTTGCTATATGCAATCAATTCAAAGACAATGTTGAATAAAAAAACAACACAAAACAATACATCTGGGGAGCCAGCAGGTGGCTTGGTGGTTAAGGTGCTGAATTCCCATAAGGAAGGCCAACCATGTTTCAAGTTATGGGCCTGGTGTCTTGAAAAAAAAAAAAAAAAGAATATACATGGGGACCAGTCACGTGACATAGTGGTTGGGGCAGCTGATCCTACATGGCTTACCACACAGTTCGAGTCACAGACCCAGTGGCTTAGAAAATACACCAATCGCATGGTCATGTTTGTGCGTGTCCTGGATCCCAAGAGCAGAATAGAGAAGGGACTGTGATAAGGCTGTCTCCCATGGGGGATGATTTCTCTCTCTCTCTAAAAACTAATAAAAATAAAAAATATGAATGGTTTTTATATGAAATTCAAAATAGCTATAACTAATCTAGGGTAATAGAACAGTGATTATCTTTGAAAGCCATTTATTCAAAAGAGGATCTAGAGCATTTCTTTTTTAAGAATTATTTTACTTAACTTTATTTATTTATTTTAATTTGACCAGAAAGGGACAGAGCAAGAGAGCATGAGCGAGAGAGAGGGAGGGAAAGTGAGAAAATAAGCCACCAGGTCCAGGATTCAAACCATGGTCGCCATGAGGAAGCCCAGCGCCCCAACCACCACACTACCTGCCAGCCCCTAGAGTATTTCTGATGTTTGATTAGCTTTACTTTACAAGGAGATAGATTATAACTAACTTGATAGAAGCAGCTGATTGTGTTCCTGCCCAGCTCAGTTCAGCTTTAGGAGTGACAAATGCTCACCTCTTCACCGGTCAGTACAGCCTGGCCCTCTGTGGTCCCACAGTCAAGTCAGTGCCATGGTTTAGGACCTCATCATTTCCCGCTGGCCTCCATACCACACACACTGTACACCAAGGATGATCTTTGAAGACTATAAATATGGTGGCACAACCTGCACACACCCCTACTATACATATGCACGCCTTACCAAAGTCCTTCAAAGACTCCCCACCATCCACAAGATACATTCTGCACTCTTGGGCAGAGTATTTTACTTTAGTCTGGCCACTCATTGCCTTTGCCCTTTTTCTCTTCCCAAGTATCCTGACCTCCACTCATGACAAATTGTAGTTGACAAAAACTTTTTTTTACTTCCAGATAGACAATAGATCTATCTATAGCAGTTCTCAAAGTGCAATCTCAAGTCTAAGAGATCAAACTAGTTTCATAGTAACACCAAAATGTTATTTTTTCAGAGTAACACTGACATGCTATTTGCCCTTCTTGACAATACTGACAAACATAGTAATAGGTGAAACTGCTAGTGACTTCACATAAATCAAGGCAGGAATACCAAACTGTACTAGTAATAACTGACTCCTCCCCACTCTATACTTGCAGTTTAAGAACAAAATGATAAATTTCACTTAATTTTCTTGAGGGGCTGGCAGGTGGCATGATGGTTAAGGTGCTCAACTCCCACATGGCTGACCTTGATCTGAATCCTCAACATGGTGGCTTGCTTTCTCACTTTCCCTTTCTCTCTTTGGTCAAATTAAAAACAGTAATAACAAATAAAACTAAATAAGCAATTTAAGAAAAAAAATGTTCTTTTTTCTTGAAGTTTTTTTTTGAAGTTTTTTTTTTTGTTTGTTTTGTTTTGCTATAGGGCGCGTGCACTCGCCAGACAGAGAGAGACAGAGAGACAGAAAGCGAGAAATCACCCCCCAGGGGGGATGGCCACTCTGCAATCCCTTCTCCATTCTCCTCTCAGGATCTTGGGCACGCACGCACACACACCCGGCGTTCCATTCTCCTCTGTGGATCTTGGGCACACATGCACACGCACCCGGCGTGAGTTTAAGCCACCAGGTCCGGAACGCAAACCACGGTCAACTACATGGGAGTCCAGCGACATAGCCATTACACTAACTGCTGGTCCCCACCCCCTTTTGTTCTTAAAATTAAAAAAATGAATGAATAAAAGTCAGTGACTTGCTATGTTTCCTCAAACTCGTGATTTTTCTACCTCTCCCCCCAGGGGGGATGGTCACGCCGCAATCCCTTCTCCTCCATTCTCCTCTCGGGATCTTGGGCACGCACGCACACGCGCCCGGCGTGAGAGTTAAGCCACCGGGTCCGAGACGCGAACCGCAGTCGACTACGTGGGAGTCCAGCGACATAGCCATTACGCTAACTGCTGGTTCCCCAGAAAAGGATATTCTTGATAGGAGGCCAGTTGGTGGTATGATTAAGGTGGGTGGATTCCACATAGCCAACTGCAAGGTTCAAGTCCCAGACCTTTGGTTTGAGAATAACACTAAACACAGTTGCCCCAAATCCCAAGATGAGAACAGAGAAGAGATTGCACAGTGGCCTTCTGCCCTCAGAACTGCTTTCTCACTTTCTCTCTTTCTTTCTTTCTTCAAGATGCACACACTTTGCAGCAAATTAATGCCCAACCACATGGTTCAAGTCCCAGACTCAGTAACTTGAAAAACACATTGTGTGTGTGTGTTTGCGTGCACACGTGTGCATGTGTCTATGTCCCAAATCCTGACAGGATAGAGAAACAAAGAAGGGATTATGGTATGGCATGATTATGTTCTATTGGGGGTAACTTCAATAACTCTCTCTCTTGTAAACATGGCCTGTGTCAAATTAAAATATAATAATAAGAAAATTAAAATATTATATAATGAAATGTGTCAAACACATGGAAGGTCTGCATCTCACTGAACTAGTATTTTCCAACTAACCAATTCATTATTTCCAAATCATAATCCATTCAATACATTTTTTTTTAAAATGGACTTTAATGTCACTAAGTACAAAAATTCACTAATATGGTTTCAGATTCTATACTGCAAGTAACCTTTAAGAAACTACCACTTGGGGCCAGCAGGTGGCATGGTGGTTAAGGGCACTGGACTCCCACATGGCTGACTTCAGTTCAAGTCCCAGACCTGGCAGCTTGGTTTCTTACTTTCTCTATCGTCAAATTTAAATAAATAAATAAAGTTAAATAAAATAATTCTTTAAAAGAAGAAAGAAAGAAAGAAACTACCACTTAATGGGTTTGGACATAGTATCAAAGAAAAATATCCATAATTACCTCACGAAGGATTAAAAAAAACTCCTCCCTTTTTTAGTATCTCTGAGGTTGAATTTTCTTCATCTACTTCAACCAAAATTATAAATTGCAACAGGTTGAATGCAGATAATGATAAAAGAATCCAAGTGTCTTCTATTAGGTCAGACATTATAGATTTGCAGAATTGTGAAACAATATCCTTCACCCTTGTCACTTAATATTTTGTTTTAGAAAACACAGCTTTTGGGGCCTGCAGGTGGTGTGGTGGTTGGCACAACTGGACTCCCATATACCAGACCACGGTTCAAGTCCCAGCTCTGGCAGCTTGCTTTCCCACTTCCCCTCTTTCTCTCTTTGGTCAAACTAAAATTATTTATTTATTTATTTAAAAACAAAACAGCATTCTTTTTCATTACAAAATGCATTCCATAGGTGCAGCTATGGTGACACAAGTGGCAGGACACCACTGCACAAGATCAGAGACACATGGGAGGCCCAGGCTTAGATCTGGACCAAATAGAACAGGCTAGGACAGTAGAGTGATCTGTAATCATAGATAACTGGGAGGCTGAGGCAGAGAGGACTGCAATGGTGAGACCCTGTTTAAAAATAAGGGGGGGAGGGGCCAGCCAGTGGCCTGGTAGTTAAAGCAGTTAGATCCCACATGGCCAAAAGCATACTTGGCAGCTTGAAAAACATGCTGGGCATACATGCATACACGCCCCAAATCCTGAGAAAACAGAAGAGAAGGGATTGCAGCATGGTCATTCTCCCTAGTGAGTGCTTTTTCACTTTCCTGCTCGCTCGCTCGCATGCGCTCTCGTGCACGCACTCGCGCGCGCTCTCTCTCTCTCTCTCTCTCTCTCTCTCTCTAGTGAGCAGGAGCACACATGCGCTATAGCAAATTAAAAAAAAAAAGTTTCTCTCTCTTTCTCTCTCTCCCTCCTTCTCCCTGCTATCTTTCAGTCTCTTTCATCTCATTTTTTTAAAAAGTGCTAGGGCCACCCCATAGTACAGTGACTAAGGACAATACATAGAGAGCAAGATCCCACAAGGCCAATCACGGTTTGAATCCCAACCTCAGAAACTTAAAAAAAAAAAAAAACACTTGGTGCACATATGCCCCAAATCCTGGCAGAATGGAGAAATGGTGAGAAAAGGGCTGTGGCTGAAGACCACAAGACATTGGGCAGTGACAGAGAGAGTGCATGTATGCTAAGAGCGAGAGAGTGCACAAACATGTCCTCAGGGAATTAAAAAAAGGTGTTATATACCTTACTGTATAAGATATTTATTCTTACGCCCCTTTTTTTTTTTTTTTAAGGTTTTTGTCATAGGGCCTGTGCACTCACCAGAAAGGAGAGATCGAGAGGGAAAGTGAGAAATCATCCCCCAAGGGGATGGCCATGCAGCAATCCCTTCTCCTCCATTCTCTCAGGATTTGGGAGCATGCATGCACACACACCCAGCATGATTTTCAAGCCACTCGGTATGGGACTCAAACCATGGTTGTCCATGTGGACACCACATTAAGGACTCAGCCACCTTAATTACCACATCACCTGCTGGCCTTATTCTTGCATTTAATTTATAAATATTTACATTATTTTCTTTTTAATTTCTAGTACAGTTAATATTGATACATATAATCTAGATAAGAGGCCCAAGTTCAATTCCTGGCCCAACCTAAACAGCCTGTAGACCTAGCTAACTGGAGGGGTGGGACAGAGGATCAAAACATGGCAAGACCCTGTCAAAAGTCTCCCTCTCATTAAAAATACAGTAAAATATTTATATATATGATACGATATATCAGGTATTTCTTTTTTTACTTTGCAGTTTGGGTCCAGACCCAGTGGCTTGAACATCATACCAGGCATGTGTACATGTGTGCCCAAAATCCCAAGAAGAGAACAGAGGAGAAGGAATTGCAGCATGGGCACCCCCCAGAAGGTGATTTCTCACTTTCCCTCTGTCTCTCTCCATTGAGCACACATATTCTATAGCAAAAAAAAACAAAATACACACACACACAAAGATATGCCCGAAATGAATTTTGCATAATTTTTCCAAAAAAAACAGTTCAATTCCTACATCTTCTATGAAGCCTTTCTCTATTATTTCATTTCTTTTATATCTGTACTACACAGTCAACTTAATTAAACTCTACTGTATTCTGTCCATATCACATGATCTAATCTGTTATATCTTATCTACTAATTGCTCATGTTTATCGTCACAGTTAGTTACCAATAAGGCCCTTTAACACACACAAATCCTAGAAAGATGCTAAATCTCCTAATAATCCCAAATACCTTGTGTAACACTCAAGTCTCAAAAAACCCTGGAACCTATAGAAAAATGCAACATTCTTCCCTGTCACCCCAAGGGCCACGATGTGCTAAAATTAAGTTTTTACTCTAGTAAAAGCATCTAATATTGTTCTCTTAAAATTGTATAGAGACTGAGACCAGCAGATGACATAATGGTTACATCACTGGACTCTCACGTAGTCGACCGCGATTCAAGTCCGAGACCCAGTGGCTTCACACTCAAGCCGGGTGCATGTACATGTATGCCCAAAATCTCAAGAGGAAAGTGGAAGAGAAGGGACTGCAGCATGGCCATCCCCACCCCACACCAGGCGATCATTCCTTGCTTTCTGTCTCTCTGATGAGTGCATGTGCCCCAAAGCAAAAATCTCTCAAAAAAAAGAAAAAAAAAATTGTATAGAGGTCACTTTTGCATCCAGCAATTTAAGGCAAACTAATAAGACTCCAGCTTGTTCTCCCAGAGTTCAAATCACTGAAACAAATATATACTACTACATTTAGACTAAACTTTTATTAGCTGATTAACAATTAAGGAGTTATTTAATAAAATTTCAGCTGTGATACAAGGAGGGCACTTACCCAAGGGAAATGCAGGAAACAAAGAACCCACTATTTAGTCCATCCCTTATCCACTGGTGATATATATCTTCTGAGACCCCCAGTGGATCTCCAAAACCTCCATACTGAATCCTATACGTACTGTTTTGTCTTATACATACATAGCCATTAGCCATGATAAAGTTCAACTTATGTATTAGATGCAATAGAGATTAACAATAATAGGATAATTACAACAATATGCCATATCAATGTGGCATCTCTCTCAAAATATCCTACTATACTGTATTCGCCCATCTAATTTTGAATCAAAATTAACTAACTGCGGGTAACTGAAACCATGGAAAGTGGTATCTCAGGTAAGGGGGAAACTGTTATACCTAACTGGAGGCCGACCAAGACCATGGTACAACAGTTCTATTTGAACTCTTAGATGTTTGAGAGTTCATTTATAGCCTTTTTATCCTTTCATTAAAAAAAAAAAAAAAAAAGTAACGGACCAGCAAGTGGAGTGGTGGCTAAGGTGCTGGATCCCACATGACTGACTCCACAGTTCAAGTCCTGGTCCTGGTAGCCTGAAAAACATGGCAGGTGGCAGGTGCATGTGCACATAGTCCCACAAGGAGAATGGAGAAGGGATCATGGTGTGGCCGTCCTGCTGGGGGTGGGCGGGGAGTGGGGAGGGTTGTGGTTATTTTTCACTTTCCCCCTCTCTGTCTCTCTGGTGAGCACACTTGCCCTATAGCAAAAAATTTTAAATAAATAAATAAATAGACAGACCCATCCACAAGCACCCAAGTGTACACTCATCCAAGCTCTGGTTCAGATGCATTGCCTCATCCATCCAGGTGAAGTATTAAGAATTGTACTTATCAAGCATAATCTGGAGACACAGGAAAGGACAGTGAATACCCTGTGGCAATTCATCAGGGAAAGAAAAAAAGTTACCTCTTTCACTACCCTGAAAACCGGCTCTAATAAGGTTTCAGCAATAGTTAAATTTCTCAGAACAGTTCTGATTTTTCACTGGACGCTGTGTCTTAATTAAGTAGTTTGGCTGACAGTACAAAAATTAATTTGAAGCTACTTTTCTTCTCTCTTACTCTGAAAAGCTGAATACTGTCTGTCTTGACTATTAAAATCTCCAGAGATTTCAATTCTACAGGAACTCTACATGGTTCTAAATTTAGCCAAGTAATTGAAATAGTTGGAAGGCATGCAATTCATTTTTAATACCTGCACTTTTATGTTGCCAGGCAGCTAATTCCTTAAGTAATCTTAGAGCAGTCATTTAAATAAAAGAATAAATATATAAGCTATATAATCAGCTGATAGGTTAGTAATGGTGTTAATTAAACTATTATCTATGACTTCTGGAAATGACCACCTTTCTCCTTCTAAATGTTGTTTTTATTTCTTCCACCAGGATAATATGCAGTTTTAAATAATTTAATAAAACATGTAAATAGCACATGATCACCCTCCTTACAACTTATGTATATGTTTCCACATCAAAGGAACAGAGAAGTTTAATGGGTTTCACCTTCAGTGAAAAATAAGTTTTTATGGACAGGGCTGACATATGTCATTTCACGTAGAGTCCTAGAGCAATACATAATCAAACTGTTGACTGTAAGTAACTTTGGAATGCCACCAGATTCCAATTCCAAGGCTAATCCCTTTATAGATTTTCTTTTTCAAAATTATTTTATTTAACTTTATTTATTTTAATTTTACCAGAGAGGGACAAAAAGAAAATGAGAAAGCAAACTGCCAGGTCCAGGACTTGATCCACAGTTGGCCATGTGGGAGTCCAGTGCCCTTAACCACCACACACCTGCCAGCCCCTCCCTTTATGGACTTTCTAAAACATCAGACTTCCTAAAGAGCCATAAAATTAAATTAAAACAGAAATCTCCTATACAATGAACATCCTAACTTCATGTCAGTTTCTTAGATTCTATTTAGAGACCAATATGTAAAATATGTATGTGGATGTATACAAGATATAGGTTCAAAGCACCAAGTATGAATGACCTGGGTTTAGAAATTTCCCTACCTAAGAATATTTTAATTCAGACAGCAAAAGGTACTAAGAGAAGAACAACTCAAAAGGGACTATAGCCTGTACTACACAAGAGTAAGAAGGACATGAAAACTTACTGTAACTTCACATGTCACCACCAAGTTAGAGGTACAAAAACACAAAACCAGTTTTCTGTGCAATAAACCCATCTCCCACAGCAAGTCATCACAGCTACCTATTCACTTCACTCTATGAAATAATTCATTTTAGGTAATTTATTACACAACACATCTGGCAAGATACAGGATCTGGAATCCATTCTATTTTTTTTACAGGAAATAGTAGATCTCATAAAGATAACAAAGGGCAGATAGTTGAACTAAGAATGAGAAATGGGCTGGTCCTAAGCCTAGGGGTTAAAGGAGTCGATGCCACATGGCTGACAGCTGTTCAAATTCGAGCCCTGACAGCTTGAGAAACACACCAGGCACACTGGCTTACATGCCCAGAGAAGGGGCTGTGATCTTACCATGTCCCACTGGGACCACTTTATCCTCTCCATCTCTGTCTGGTAAGCCACATGCACATACTCTCTGACAATCAATCTGCCACCCACTAAAATTAAATTTAATAAGAAGTAATTCTCTTTGGGGCCAGCAGGTGGCATGATGGTGAGAGGTGCTGGACTCCCATAAGGTTGACCACAGTTTGAGTCTCAGACGTGGCGTCTTTGCTTTCTCACTTTCTCTCTCTCTCTCTCATTCATGAGCACACGTACTCTATGGCAAATTTTAAAATAATAATAAATAAAATTATTTAAAAAGGCAATTATTTTTTAAAAGAATTATTTAGTTTTATTTATTCATTTATTTATTTTAATTTAACCAGAGAGAGACACAGGGAGAGGGAAAGTGAGAAAACAAGCCACCAGGTCTGGAACTTGGACTGTGGTTGGCCTTGTGGGAGTGTCCAGCACCTTAACCACCATGCCACCTGCTGGCCCCAATTCTTTTTTATTTATTTTTATTTTTTGAGAGGTTTTTGCTATAGGGCACGTGCGCTTGCCAGACAGACAGACAGACAGACAGAAAGTGAGAAATCACTCACCAGGGGGGATGGCCATGCCGCAATCCCTTCTCCTCTATTTTCCTCTCGGGATCTTGGGTATGCATGCACATGCGCCCAGCGTGAGTTTTAAGCCACCAGGTCCAGAACTCGAACCACCGTCAACTACGTGGGAGTCCAGCGACACAGTCATTACACTAACTGCTGATCCCCTCCAATTCTTTTTTTTTTTTTAAAGAGAGATTTTTGCTATAGGGCGTATGCACTTACTGGAGAGACAGAGACAGGAAGTGAGAAATCAATCCCTACGGGGTATAGCCATGCCACAATCCCTTCTCCTCCATTCTCTTCTTGGGATTTTGAGCATGCATGCATGCACACCCAGGGTGAGTCTGAAGCCACCAAGTCCAAAACTTGAACTGCTGTTGACTACGTGAGAATCCAGCAACATAACTATTACACTATCTGCTGGTACCACAATTCATTTTTTTTTTTTTTTAAGAAAAGTTTATTTAATTTTATTTATTTTAATATGAGCAGAAAGAGACACACACATACAAAAAGAAAGAGAGAGAGAGAGTGAAAATGAGAAAGCAAGCTGCCCGGTCCAGGACTTGAACTGTGGTCAGCCATGTGGGAGTGTTCAGTACCTCAACCACCAAACCACCTGCTGGTCTTCCCAATTTTGGGGGAATTCACAATTCCCCCCTCCCTTTTTTTTTTGGAGAGGTTTTTGCTATAGGGTGCATGCGCTCGCCAGACAGACAGAGAGACAGAATGCGAGAAAACACCCCCCCCCCCCCGGGGGGGGATGGCCATGCCACAATCCCTTCTCCTCCATTCTCCTCTCGGGATCTCGGGCACGCACGCACATGCGCCCAGTGTGAGTTTAAGTCACTGGGTCCAGGACGTGAACCACAGTTGACTAATGAGAGTCTAGTGACATAGCCATTGTGCTAACTGCTGGTCCCCCACAATTTCCTTTTAAAGGAACTATTATCCCCTAAAGGAATCAGGGTTCCTTACAGAATTGATTGATTTCAAGTTCAAATCATAGTCCTTTAATTCTGATATTGTCTGATATCTCCTTCAGCTCTCTTACCACTCTACAAATTTGCCCTGGGTGATCTCATTCTCTATCAGGGATTAAAGCTAATTCATGTTCAGAGTACTCCCAAATCTAAACAGCCCTGCCTCTCTCTAGTGCTCTAGATCAATTTAGACAACCATCTGTTAGACATTTCCAAAACTCTCTACTCACATTTTTCAAATTCCAAACCTGCCCTTTTCTTATCTCAGTCAGCCATACCACCTGGTCACCTAGGACAAAACCAAAGAGTCACCAATCCACAACTTCTTCCTTCTCTTCCCATATTTAAACACTCCCCAAATTCTGGCACCATCTACGGGATCCATCAGATCACAGAACTTGTGCCCTCGTCTCTTCTCCCACTACTTCTGAGCAGAGCCTTTAGTTAAGGGGGCAAGTCCTGCAGAGCTACCTTCTACCTCTAGCAGAACTGGCAATGTTTCTGATGGTGGCTGCTCTGCCATTTTTGGTTCCTGAACAACTACAAGTCTCTAACCTATCTTTGAAGGACACACAGTGCAAAGGAGAAATAAATAATGTTGTGTCAAGCTACTTGAGATCTGGGGATTGTTTCTTACCGAGAACACATAGTACGACCTGATTTCAGTATTTTATTTATTTATTTACATGGTTTTTGCCATACGGTATGTGCACAGACCACCACCAAATGACCTGATTTCAATATTCATTTATTTTGTTTTTGCCACAGGGCACGTGCACTCACCAACAGAGATAGACAGCGAGAGGGAAAGTGAGAAATCACATACCAGAGGGGATGGCCATGCCACAATACCTTCTCCTCCTTTTTCCTCTTGAGATTTTGAGCACATGCACACACGTGACCAGTGTGAATTTCAAACCGACAGATCTAAACTCAAACTGTGATCAGCCATGTGGGAGTCCAGTACCTTAACCACATACTATCTGCTGGCACTCTCTTTTTTTAACTTTTTCAATTTTTGCTATTAGGGTATATGTGGTCACAAGAGGAAGGGAAAGATGAAAAATCACCCCCATGAAGATGGCCATGTCACAGTCCTTTTTCTTCCAGTCTCCTCTTGGGACTTTGGGCTTATATGCAGACGTGCCTGACATATTTTTCAAGCCACTGGTTCCAGGACTCAAACCCTGGGGTTGGCCACGTGGGCTCCAGTACCTTAACCTTCATGCCATCTGCTGGTCCCTGATTTCAATATTTTATGTGGACTACAACACCAGCCTAACCAGTCTCTATTCCTCTACTCTAAATCCCAAATTTCCCCAAATTGCCACCACAGTTTCCTTTGTGAGATACAAAATAATCATTATATTAATTTTATTAAAAACTTCAGAGCTGGGGAAACCAGCAGGTGGCATGGTGGGTTAAGGTGTTGGGTACTCTCACATGGCCGACCACAGTTTACTTGCTTTCTCACTTTTCCTCTCTCTCTGTCTCTCTCTCTGGTCAAATTTTTTAAAATAAATGAATGAATAAATTAAGTAAATAAATAATTATTTAAAAAAAAAAAAAAAAAAAAAACAAGGCGGGACTAGCATAAGTTAAGGTGCTGGATCCTACAGGGTCGACTATGTGGTTCAAGTCTCGGACCCAACAGCTTGGAAATCATACCAGACGTGTGTGCGTATGTGCCCAAAGTCCCAAGAGGTGAATGGAGGAAAATGGAATGTGACGTGGCCTTCCCCCGTAGGGGGTGATTTCCCCCTTTCCCTCTCTATATCTCTCCATCTCTCTGATAAGTGCAAATACCCTACAGCAAAAATGAAAACAAAAGGAGCGGAAAGTCCAACAGCCTGAGAAGAAACATGCCTAAGTTTTATTGTGACTACTGTGATACATACCTCACCCACGATTCTCCATCCGTGAGAAAAACACACTGCAGTGGTAGGAAACACAAAGAGAATGTATGGAAGAACAGGCTCAAAGCCTGATTGACAAAACAACCGCTGCCTTTCAACAAGGGAAGATTCCTCCTACTCCATTCTCTGCTCCTTCTCCTGCAGGGGAGATGAGCCCGCTTTCCTCCTTTCCTCCCCCCCCCCATCTCCCGGGTCCTCCTTGCCCTGGCATGATGCCAGCACCTCTTATGGGGGGGCCCTCCCATGATGCCAATGATGGGCTCTCCTCCTCCTGGGATGATGCCAGTAGGACCTGCTCCTGGAATGATGCCCATGATGCCTGGGCCCCCGATTATGAGACCTCCTGCCTGGCCCTTGATGGTGCCCACTCGGCCAGGGATGACTCGGCCAGATAGATAAGGATGAAGGGAGGCTTCTTTATGTCAGTTTTATATTAACTTGTTCTACTTCACCAGGAGATCATGGTGCTGTAACTCTGGGTGTTTTCTAACAGCATGTCAAGGAAGACTTTCCCCCTTCCTATTAAAAAATAATTAAAAATAAGAGTAGTTTTGGAGGAGAGAAGTGAGGAAAAAAAGTGCAGTTTTCATGTGTATTGTGAAATGTGAAAATAATAAAATCATCAACTGTTTTAGTTAAAAAAAAAAATGAAAACAAACAAAAAAAATCTTCAGAGATGGGCTAGGCCCGTGAACTACAAGAGACCCTGTAGAAGTCCAGCACCCCAAACACCACACCATCTGCTGGCTCCTAGATCCTATTTCTTATCTGGGCATTGTAACTGTCCCTAAACTGAACCTCTTGATTCCAGCTTATTTTCCTGTCAGGTTCCCAAACTGCTGCAAAGTAATCTTTTTAAAAAGTAAGTCCTGCAATAGCTTTCTTAGTTCAAGACAAAATTCACACTCTCTCCCTATTAAATAAGAGCTTTGGGTCCTTAACAACCTTGTGAGCCTTTTTTGACTGATCTCCACAAGCAACCAATGTGGAGCCATGTCCCTCTTCTTATAGTTTGGCTCTATGCTTCCACCCTTTACACATCCAGCTTCTCCCTAGAACTTTCTTTCTCCCTACTTCTCTACCTAGCTAACTCCATAGGTCCTTCAAAATTCACTAGACTATCACCTCCTGACAGACTGTTTCCAGACTTCTACCATGCTTCCAAAGTATTTTTTAAAAGAATTATTCATTCCATTTCATTTGTTATTATTACTGTATTTTTTAACTTGACCAGAGAGAGAGAGAAAGGGAAAGTGAGAAAGCAAGCCTCTAGGTACAGAACTGTTATCAGCCACGTGGGAGTCCAGCACCTTAACCACCACACCACTTGCTGGCCCTCCGATGCCAGCCCCCCAAAGCATCTTATACATTCCTCTAGCTTGTGCTGGTCAGACTATAGTGACTGCTTTATCTATCTAAGCTCTTTAAAGGTTAAGGACTACTCTTGTTCTGTTTTGTCTTGTCTTGTTTGTCTGTTTAAATGCCCCCCAGGACCTAATATAGTAGCCAGTCAATCTGATTGAATGAATGAACTCACTGAATCTAATCCTGACATTTAGAATTAACTATCCCTCCTCCTTACTCTCATTACTTTTAAAAAAAGATTTATTTATTCATCTATTATTACTATTTTTCAACTTGACCAGAGAAAGGGAAAGCGAGAAAGCAAACCACCAGGTCTGGGACTTGACCCATGGTCAGCCACGTGGGAGTCTGGCACCCTTAACCACCACATCACCTGCCACCCTCCAATTACATTTTATTACCTCTGTGCAACATTTATTACCCTGTAGTATGTTTACTTCTTTTGAAATCTATAATAAACCATAAGCTCCTAAAGGACAATATCTCATTTATCCTCGTATCCTTAACATATAGCACAATATATAATAGTAGACACAGACTAAATTCTTAATTTGCCAGAGAGAGTTACATGTTCAGGACAGAGAGAGAAAGCACCCCCCTTCCCACGGGGTGCTGCAATCCCTTCTCCATTTCTCCCTCCTTTTAGGATTTTGAGCATGCACACACATGCCTGGTGTGTTTCTCGAACTGCAAAGTCTGAGACTTAAACTGCACAGTTGGGCATGTGGGATCCAACAGCTTCAGCCACCATGCCGTGGGCTGGCCCTAGACGAAATGTTTGGGTAAGTGAATAAGTATGTCTTTTTTTTTTTTTTTCTTAGAGATTTTTGCTGTAAGGTGTGTGTTCTCACAGGAGGGACAGAGAGAGAAACAGAAAGCAACAAATCACCCCCTGGGGGGATGCCAAGCTGCAATCCCTTCTCCTCCATCCTCCTCTCAGGATTTTGGGCATGCACATACATGAGCTAAGCATGAGTTGTTTATGTTTTTAACTTTATTTATCTATTATTTATTTTAATTTGACCAGAGAAGGACAGAAAGTGAAACCGAGAGAGAAGGTAAGAAAGCAATCCGCCAGGTCCAGGACTCAAACCGCAGTCAGTGATGTGAGAGTCCAGAGTCCTTAACCCTCATGTCATCTGCCAGCCACCCCAGCGTGAGTTTTAAGGCCCCAATCTGGGACTTACACCACGGTCGACTACTTGGGAGTCCAACAAGGTAACCATTACCCTATCTGCTAGCTCGGAGTCTGTCTTTTTAATGAATTTTGTTAGTGCTTACTTTGGAAGTAGTTCTGTAAACTTGACTTGAAGAGTCCTCTTTCTATTATAAAGATAAAGGAAGACAGAAACTAAGAAATCTCCTAACAGAGAACTGTTCTGAGAACATAGAGGCAATGTACATTTTAATACAGACTAATAAATTGCTATTTTCTCTGATTTCCTAAACTAGGCTATAAGAAGAACTCATAATGCTCCAAAGCATTGAAGAAACAGTATTATATCTGTATTAAAGGAAAAAGGCTGGGTTGGTAAAGTGAAATATTGGCAAGAGAATGCCTGCTATTATTATCTTTTTTTTTAGAGGTTTTGAAAAGTGAGAAATCATCCCCCCAGGGGGAATGGTCACACCATAGTCCCTTCTTCTCCATTCTCCTCCTGGGATATCGTGGGCATGCACACACATGCACCCGGCATGAATTTCAAGCCATTGGGTCTGGGACTTGAACTGCAGTCGGCCATGTGGGAGTCCAGCAACATAACCACTATGCCATCTGCTGGACCCCATTCTACTTTTTTTCTTTTTTTTTTCATGACAAAGAGTCTTTTACTTTTAAATGATATCAGTACACCAAGTAATAACATGTAACAAGTTTGTGAATTCTATCTACTATCTGATTAAAGGCAGCCCAAGCAATTACACTAGTAGTCTCTGTTCTATCCTTTAGCTGGAAAGGACTATTTTAAGGCTGGCTGCTGCTTCACACAGGTTACAAGTAACTACTCACTACTTTTTCATAGATAAAGCCCCTGACCTTCAAGAAAGCACTAGGAAAAAAAAAAATTTAATCCCTTTCTTTCTTCAAAGAATCTCCTTTTTTTACTAGATCTAAAACAGAAAAAGTTAATATTGAGATACATGTTGCGTGAGCTAAAGGCATAGGAAAACAACATACACCCATTAAATTTCTAAGAAATATGAGGTAAAAAGATAAATTCTTTGGGTAAGTTCTAAGTTTGTACAAAGAAGCTAGATTTGCTACTCTGCAAAAAGTGAAAGGACCTGCTATATAATATACAGAAATAATTTAATGCCTTTCCCAAGAATATAACTGGAGCTCCGTAATGCTTCATATTCCATGAGGGCATCTAAGATGCCAATCCATGGGACAGGCACTTCTTCTATTCGTTTATGCGGCAGTTTTCATGGCTTCCTGCCTGGATGTCACAGACAAAGGTCAACAGGTTATCCAAGACTTCCTCCCTGTTCTGTAGGAAGTAGTTCTGGAGGATGGTCATCTTCTCCTGGGTCTCCTCCTCCACTTCAGTGCTGCAACTACCATGGGATCTCAGAGCTGGGCTTCCTTGGCCTTGAATTCTTTCCCCACCTGCAGGCCGTACTGTTCAATTTCAGCCTGAGCTGCTTCTTTGGCCTGCTTCAGCCTCGGGCTCTTTCGCTTGCGGGCCTCCGACACCTTCTCGGCCGGCCCCCCACC